>NW_006399935.1:4504796-4518500 GCF_000299155.1 Elephantulus edwardii
AGAAGAAGAAGAAGAAGAAGAAGAAGAAGAAGAAGAAGAAGAAGAAGAAGAAGAAGAAGAAGAAGAAGAAGAAGAAGAAGAAGAAGAAGAAGAAGGTTTAGAGCCACCTACCCTCAAAGGTAAATAATATCATGACAGATGGAGAAAGATGGAAACAATTTCATCTTACTTGGACCCACAATCACCTTGGGTCCCAGCAGTGAGGAGATCAGGAGATGTATTGCATTGGGCAAGTCTGATGCCAGGGACCTCTCCAGATTACTTCGAAGCAATGATGTCAGTTTGAAGACCAAGGTGCGCCTGATTTGGGCCAGGACTTTTCAGTCGCTTGCTGTACATCTCAGATCTGGGCAACAAATAAGGAAGACAGAGAAGAATCAATGCCTTTGAGCTGTGGTGTTGGAGGAGACCACTGAGTACCCCGAGGACAGCCAAAATAACAGACAGATATGTCTTTTAGAAGGTGCACCTGAGTGCAAAGATACTTTGTGCATGTTGCTGGGAGGAGCTACTCATGGAAGAGGGACACCATGATTGGAAAGAAGGAGGAACAGTGAAAGAGGAAGACTCTCACCCAGGTGGATTGACACAGTGACAGTAGCAATAGGCTCAAGTGTGTCAGATGATGAGGATGGCGCCAGACAGGACAGGGTTCGGGTCTATTATTCATAGGGTCGCTATGAGTCGTATGTGACCCGACAGCACCTGACAACGAAAACAAGCCCTCAGAGAAGAGCCTAGCACTCGGGACTGGACCTGCTGAGCGGTGGTCCTGGGAGAAGGGGTCCAGAAGGCCTGGGCCTGCCCACGACCTTGTCCTCAGCCTGGCGTAGGCCCAGCTGGCTGTGCCCCCGGCCAGAGTGGCGGCTCCTCCGCGCAGATGCTCGTCGGGAAAATGAATTGGGCTGCTCGGGCCGCTTCTCCCCGCTCCCCGTCAATAACACCCATAAAGCTGGATTTATGCGGCGGTGCTGGCTCCGGATGGAAGCGGGGAGGAGGGGCAGCGTTCCTTCTAGAAAAGTCAATTGCTCGCCAGGGGAGACCGGCGGGGGGCTGGGGCTTCGGGACACAGCCACCTTCCTGCTGTCTTTCTGGAGTGGAGAGCGCACAGTGGGTGGGGTGGGCGTGGGGAAGGGGACTCAGATCCGTCTCCCAGGTCAGGAGCCACCCAGCTATTTGGGCTGCATTTTTATAAGCACCCACTGTGTGCCAAGACGATGATTGCTGGTGTGTCCCATCGAGTCTGACTGAGCCTCTGGCGGGTTTCAGAGGCAGTAAATCACACCGGATGGGACTGCTCATCCTTCTCCCACAGAGCAGCTGCTGGGTTTGAACTGTGCCTGTGGGACTGTGGGCAGCTTCTTGCCACTGAGCCCCTGAAGCGTCCCATCTCTCTCTCTTGGTGGCCTAATAGTAGGAGGCTGTGCTGCAATCCCAAAGACACGTGGTTTGAATTCACCAGCTGCTCCACAGGAGAACGATGGGCAATCTCCTCCTGTGCCTCTGAAAACCCACCAGAGGGTCAGCTATGAGTTGGTTCTGACTTGATGGCAAACACGAACAGCTGTGTCCTAAAGGAGCCCAGGTGAGACAGTGGTTAAGTTCTCACCTGACACCTCAAAGGTTTGAAGCCACCAGGGCTCTAGGCAGGCTAGTACTCCCATGAAGATTCCAGCTTAGGAAACCCTATGAGGCAGTTCTGATTTGCTTTGTGGAAGGTCACTGTGAGTTGAGGGACCTACTGTATTGGATAACTCTGCTGTCCAGGACTTCTTAGAGCAAGAAGACTACCTTAAAGACTAAGGTGTGCCTGACCCAAGCTGGGGCTTTTGTGTTTTATTTTATTGTTGTGTTTTTATAAAGGGCTGTAAGGTGGGAGGGGTCAGAGCTAGGGGCTATGTGGGTGGCCCCTCTCTGTCCTCTTTCTGCATCTGGGCGATCAGCTGCTGCCTCTCAGCTGCCTGCCACATGCTCATCGTGACGAGGCTCTCAGAGTCCCTCTCGGACAGCACTGAGCCCTGTGACAGTCCTGGGTGGCTGGGGCCCGTCGTACCCTGGGGCTGTCCTTCCAACCAGGAAATCTTCAGAGGGTTATCAGCCAGGCCTACCCCTTTCTGGCCAGCCAGCTCCGCGGCTTTCACGGTAGCAAACTCCACCAGTGCAGTGCTCACCTTCATAGAAAGCACCAGGTTGAGAACTTCACCATACGTCTGAAAAAGCCGCAGGAGGACGTCTTTGGAGTAGTCATCTTTTCATTCATCCTCCTTGCACTTCCATTTTAGCTTTTATTTTTGTGTGGGTTTTTTTTTTATTAATTTCAATGAAAATTTACAGAGACTTTGGATTTCCATTCATTCATTGTTGCACTTTGCTCCCTGCCCACCTCTCCCGCCCAGTTCCCTCTTCTTTTTGAAAAGAAAAATTCTTTGTTACACAATTCCTCCCCTCAGGTCCACTCCACTATGCAGCCTTCATTCTGAACTCCTGTCATGACAATAATACCTAATCACATATCCCTTTTAAACGTTCTCTCCCTCATCTGTTTCAATGCAGTATATGAAATTAATCATGTCTTTCTCAGTCTCCTCCCAAACCCGAAGTCAGTCCTGTTTTACAACAGTGGCACTATGCAGTATTTGTCCTTTTGTAACAGATATTTCACTCAGCATAATGTCCTCCAGGGTCACCCATTTTGAATAATATTGCATGAGTTCCCTGTTTTTCAATGCAGCGTAGTTTTCCATTGTGTGAATATAACACAGCTTCTCCATCCATTTGCTTATTGATGGGCACTTAGGTTGTTTTCAACATTTTAGATTTAGTTTAGGGGTTCCTTTGCTTTCAGTATTTTCAGCTTTTCCTCTCAACCTGTGTTCACAGTCCTGGAGGATCTGCTCCTGGCCCAGCTTCTGCTGTTCCCCCAGCTGCTGGGAACCCTCTTCTCACAGGCACTCATTTCTTGCTCCAATGTCCTGGTGTTCTGGTTATCCTCCTCCTGCTCCTTCTCATTCCCATGGGCCTGGACCTCTCGCTCACGGGCCTCCAGGTCAAGCCTGCCTGCCTTCCTTCCTTCCTCCCTCCCTCTTTTTAAATTTTTTTTTATTATTTTGTGTGTGTATATACCGTCAAATCAGATCTGGCTGGTACAGGAGGAGATTGCCCCTCCTTCTCCAGCAGAGCATCTGGTGGATTCAAACTGCTCTCCTCTGGGATTGCAGTGCAGCTTCTTGCCACTAGGCCACCAGAGCTCGCTGGCTGTCTTCCTTCTTTCATCGAGCTTCTGGGTCCTCTCCTCTGCCTGCTTCTTGGTTTTCCCTACCTTGTCATACGCAGGCCGGGCTGCAGCATCAGTCAGCACTTTCAAGGCCTGAGAAAGCTGGTGAAAGAGTTCAGCTGCTCTGGGATTATCTGGATGTTTGTCTGGGTGGCCGGAGAGGGCCTTCTGTTGGCATGATTTCTTCACCTCTTTGTCGGCTGCCTTTTCAATCCCGAGCAGGCGAACAGGTCCATCTGCAACAGCTCCTTGGTCACCGCAGTAGTTCCAACACTTGCAAACCGTGGTATTTTCAATCACCTCATATGTGTTGCTGTACAGAGGTTAACTTTCGTGCTTGCTGTGATGCTAAATACTGTGACACTGATGTGCTAAATGTGATGATGGTTACCCATGGTGGACAGTGTTTGGTGGAGCTCTGCAATTAAAACAAGCTTGGAAGCAGGAGTGGCATCCACTTCTGAAATGGTTTGCCTCCAGAAACTCTATGAACCTGGAGAAACAACCAAAGTTATTCAAGCGTTCAGGTCTCTCGTTCATAAGGTCTCTGTGTGTCACCTATGACTCGAAAGCACTTAACAACATGAGTCGCCTACTCCTCGATGGCACTCAACAACAACAACAACATAGAGAGAGCTCTGTTGGCCTAGTGAACAGAAAGTGATGTTACCAAGCCAAAGGTAGGTGGTTTTCATCTGCATTCCTCAGGCCTCATATTGTTTTTGGTTCAACATTCTTCTAGGTGGTACAGCACTGGTCTGTCCATTTGCTCTACAGAGGTAACTCATGGTTGCTGTGAAGCTAAACACTGTGACACTGATGTGCCAAAGGTGATAATGGTTACCCATGGTGGACAGTGTTTGGCGGAGCTCCCCGATTAAAACAAGCTTGGGAGCAGGAGTGGCATCCACTTCTGAAATGGTTGGCCTCTGGAAACTCTATGAACAGTGCTCAGGTCTTTCGTTCATAGGGTCACTATGAGTCGTCTGTGACTCAACGGCACTTAACAACAACAAACAACATATGCATTAGAAAGTTGAACGGGGAAAAAGAAAGACTGAAGAGTTGTGTTGTTATGTGTCACTGAGTTGACTATGACACTATGACCGTGTTCTCCTGTATGCTCGAGCCGATTGTTACAATCACCACGTCGAGCTATTTCCTTGATGGCATTCCTCTTTCCCTAGACATCCGCCTTTTCTAGCATGCTGTCTTCTCCCAATGACTAGTCCCTTCTGACAACAAACACAAAGTATCTGTGGACTTTCACCACCCTTACCTTTAAATAGCAGGCTGGTTGCCCTTCTTCAAGTTTATGGAGACAAATCGGTGCCTTTGAATTGCGATGTTGAATACTGACTAGCCCACAGGCTGCCAAAAGAACAAACAAATCTGCCTGGGAGGAAGTGTAGCCAGAGAGCTTTTTAGAATCGAGGATGGTGAGACTTTGTCTCCTGTATTTTGGGTGTGTGATGAGGAGGGGCCAGTCCCCAGAGGAGAATATCATTCTTGAAAAAGCAGAGAGTCAGTGAACATGAGGCCGACGCTCAAAAAGATGGGTTGACACGGCGACTGAGACAACGGACGTGAGCTCAGCAAGGATTGTGAGGGTGGCTCAGGGCCAGGTAGTGTTTCTTTCTGTTGTAAATGAGGTCGCTATGAGTTCAAACTGATTTGACAGCACCTAAATACTGAAAGAGCAATGATGGTATTTTAAAGACTAAGGTGTGCCTGCTCCGAGCCAAAGTCTTTCCAATTATTTGCTATGCTTCTGAGAGCTAGCTAGACAGGGAAGAAGGATGACAGAAGAAGAACTGATGCCTTTGAACTGCAGAGTCAGAGAAGAGTACTGAACATCTCGTGGGCTGACAAAGGAACAGACAGATGTGTCTTGGGAACGTTGCAACCAGAGCGCTCCTTGGAAGCAAGGACGGCACAAATTCTTCTCTCATACTTTGGACACGTTACTAGGAGAAGCTCTTCCTTGAAAAGGAGGAAGGTCAGTGACAGAGGAGAAGCCTCTCAGTGAGGTGGATTGACATGGTGACTGCATCGATGGGCTCACGTGTGTCGGAGATGATGGAGGTGGTCCAGGATGGGACAGGGCTCTGTTGTTCATAGGGTCACAAGGAGCCATATTCAAAGGCATCGAACAACACCACTAAATTTTGAATGAGAATGAATTTGACTACACACAAGTACAACAAACAACTGTGTGCTGGACATTGAATGCGGCTGGAGGGGCTGCAGAAGAAATACGTGGCAATGCATTTCTGAAAAGCCAGCCCCTGACAGTCCCTGGCATATGGCTGTGCTCTGAAACACCACGATACTGTGTCAGTCCCTGTGCCACGAGGGCTCCCACAGGCCCCCTGTGCTTTCTTTGAAGCATGTATTTTTTAAAATTGTGTTTATTTCATTGTTGAGAATAAATGCAGTAAAGTGTATACAGATTCCATACCTTTTGTATATACTGTTCAGTGACAGTCATCTCGTCCTCTGGTCATACGATTTAGTCTGCTTTCCCCAAAGTATTCCTTTCCATTGATATAAACTCACTGCCCCTTAAAGCTCCTAGCTAATCTTCTAAGTTGCTGTTGTCAGTTTGATCCCATATAGATATTTCTTGAGAAGATTTTCATGCTCAAAGTGCACTTTTTTTTAAAAAAAAGAAGACTTCAGGGGATGTTTTTGATTTAAGGTTTAAAGATTCTACCAGGGTAATAGTTTCCTGGATTGATCAGCTTCCACGGTTCCAGGAAGGCTGGATTGCGTGAGAATTGGAAATTCTATTCCACATTCTCCCCTCTTTTGATTAGAACTCGTCTATAGCATCATTGTTTAGTAGTGGTAGCTGGGCACTATCCAGTCCTTCTGGTCTCATGGCAAAGGAGGCAGTTGTTTCTGGAGTCTACGAGCCACGCATCCCATTTCTTAATCCTATTCCTTCTTCTGCTGTGGAACACCGGTGTTTTCAATCCTTATAACTGTCTTGGCGATTGTTACTGTTGTTAGTTGTGATTGATCCATCCCTGACTTGTAGTGGTCCCCTGAAAACAGAACAAAATCTGCCTAATTCTACATCATTCTCAGGATTATTTCCACATTGTTGTAGCCTCCGTGAGGTCATCTCATCTAGGATCTTCCTCTTTTCCAATGACTCTCTACCTGAGCGGCACAGCGTCCTTCTCCGGGGACTGGTCCTTCTTGATAACACATCCGATACATGCAAGAAGTCTGACAGGTGGAACTGGGTCCAGGCCCAAATCCCAGGTCTGCTGGGTGACCTTGGAGTAGTCTTTCCCTCTCTGGACTTGACTTCACTAACTGAAAAACGGGTGTAACCACTGTGGATCTGTATGGGGGCAGATAGCTGATGGCTGGCCCCACCACAGGCTCTGTGGGAGGCAGAGGATGTATTTTTTTTTCTTCTTGCAGAGAGAGGCGTGCCCTCTCCTCGGAGCCCCATCCGCATTCCCAGACCCAAACCTGCAGTTCCGTCTCCTGCGGGCGCCGCAGGGACTGTTTTGATGGACATGTTTTTTGCACACACGCACAAAAAGCTGGAGGAATTGTGTTTTGCCAAAAGTGTCAGGCAGAGAGAAAATATTTCCCGCATCTCTGGCGAGTGTTGACGGGAAGGCGCTTTGGGGGTGGAGCAGCTCACACTGCATGAGCTGCCCCAGCCCAGCCCAGGCCCAGTGGCCTTTGAGGCCTCTTCCTGCCCAGGCCCGGCTGCCACCCTCCTCCGGTCCCCGCTGACCTGTCTCTGTGGTCACTCTCGCTCATGCTCTTCCTGCCCTGCTCACTTGCACTCGGTCTGTCTCTGTTGGGTCAGTGTTGTCACCAGCAGTCAAACCGACTCCCAAAGACATCCTGTCCGATCCAGAGTTCTCCCACAGTCTCTGCTGTGCTCTAACCCTGGTGGCACAGTGTCTAACGCGCTGGCTGCTAACCGAAAGGTTGGCAGTTCCAATCCACCACAGGAGGAGGATGTGCCGTTAAGGTTTACAGCCGTGGGGCCCCATGAGGGGTCACCGACTTGAGGGACGTGGGTGTTGTGTTGCTATCATCACTACTCAGTTCTGGAATATTTTCTTCACCCCAAAAGGACACCCCATCCCCACTAGTTATGACTTTCACCCCTGTCTCCCAGGCCTTGTTAAGTGGTGTCCACATCAACTCTTCTCAATCCCACGTGACCGAGCGGAGCCGCCCCATAGGGCTTTCTGAGCTGTCATCTTTACAGGACCAACGTGGGATGGGTAAAGAGGTTGGAGCTGTGATTTGCAAAAGGAGTTTATCTGGAGGAGGGGGAGGGAAGGGATATTCCAGGCGGGAGCCACAGCCTGTGCAAAGGCCCTGGGGTAAGATGGACTTGCTGGGCTGGAAGAACAGCATGGCTGGAGGAGAGAGGATTCCCGCAGGGCGGGGAGGGGAGAGGACAGGCTGATTTTGGCTCCTGTGGGCTGAGGAAGGGTTCGATGTTTTACTCCAGAAATCTAGGGATTTCTGAAAGACTTTTGAACAGAAGGGAGTGATTGTCTCTTTTGTATCAGAAGATCTTTTACTGCCTGGAGGAGGCTGAATGGAGCTTGGAGGAACACCCTGGACCTCTCCCAGGGTGGGAGCACCTGGGGTGGGTGGGGCGAGCCCAGAACAAGCCCTCACAGGCCCCATGGGTGCTGCGGTGCCATCGGTGCCATTCACACGTCAAGATAAACCTGCATCTCTCCCATTGCAGAGCAGGAGACAGACACACTCCCGTTCCACCCAGTGCTCAAGTGTAAGAACCTCAGACACTCACTCATTTTGTAGGGGTGGGTGACCTTGGCGGTCTCATTCCAGGAGGGCGAGGAGAGAGAACCCAGGGGTTCTGGGGTACAGTCCCCCTTTCCCTTCTTGGCCAGTGTCCTTTTGTCTTCAGAGGCCCGTCACCCAGCCAGCAAGCTAACGCAGGCTTGCTCTCACTTACCGACCCATCTGTAGTGAATAAAATAAATTCCACAGGTGCTGGGGAACTCCAGACAAGGATGCAAACAAGTACAAGGAGCCTGTGTCTACCTCGCTTACCAGGAACCTGGACGCGACCATCGTGTGTCTGCGAGTGGAGGCTTCTGTGCTGCTGCTGCCGACTGGGTTTTAGCAGAGCTTCCAGACTAAGACCAGGAAGAAAGGCCTGGCAATCAACTTCCAAAACCCAGACACTGGGAACTCCCTGAAGCACAGTTCTACCCCGACCCACCTGGGGGCATTTCAATCTGTGGATACTTGTGGTTCGGAGGCAGGATTATTGTCTTCCATACAAGAGGCCGGGACAGATTCCTGGTTAGGGTATTTTATACACAGCCACCACTCATCTGTCTATAGAGGCTTCTGTGTTGCTGGATCAGATTTGGAGGATGAGTCAACAACCTGCATGATGCCTGTGACACAACCTTACCTGCAGAAAGTGAGGAAGCTTGAAGCACTTACTGAAGAAGATCGAAGACCAAAGCCTAGGCAGATCTGATGGCCTAGTGGTAAGAAGCTGCACTGCAATCCCAGAGGCACGCAGTTTAAATCCACCAGATGCTGTGCTGGAGAAGGAGGGAAATCCCTGGTACCAGTCAGATCCAATTTGACGGTATGCGCGCGCACACACACACACACACACACACACACACACACACACACACAGCCTGCCCCCAGCCTTCAATACGAGTTACATCTCAACATCAAGGCAGAAAACATCCTCACCGCTGGACCAACAGGCAACATCATGATAGACGGAGAGAAGATTGAAGCCGTCAACAATTTCATTTTACTTTGGATTTGGAGAATCCCAAATGGACAGCCATGGTAACAGCAGTCAAGAAGTTAAAAGACATGCTGCATAGGAAGAGTCTGTCAAGGACCTCTCCAAAGTGCTGAAGAGCAAGGATGTCATTTTAATGACTCAGGTGCACCTGATCTACGCCATGACCTTTCAAATGGCTTTGTCTGCATCTGAAAGTTGAACAGTGAATAAGGAAGACTGAAGAGGAACTGAGGCCTTTGGATTGTGGTGTTGGTGAAGAGCATTGACTATCTGAGACCTCCAACAAAACAAACACATCTGTCTGGGAGGAAGTCCAACCAGGATGCCACTCCTCAGAGGCCAGGAAGGTGAAGGTCAGTTACTTTGGGCATATTTTCTGGAGGCCTCAGAGCTTTTGGAAAGATAGAGAGGGTCAGCGAAAGAAAGGTAAATGCCCAATGCAACGGACCAACACAGTAACTACAATCGTGGCACTGAGCATGCAGAGGTGTTCGGGCCGGTACACGACAGAGGACGATTTCACTCTGTCAGATGGCACCTACCAGTGATGCTGGACAGCTTTCAGCAGACCTTCCAAACTAAGATAGACTAGGAAGAAAGGCCTGGCCACCTACTTGCCAAAAATCAATGAAAATCCTATAGCTCCCGTTGTTCACAAGGTTGCCAGCTCAAAGGCAAAATGTGAGTAGACCTGCCCTGATGTCCCAGGAGTGTGGGTGGGGGATGAGGAACCCTGCAGGGCCTTCTATCTTAGAAGATATAGAAGCAGAGAGAAGCGAGCAGAGAGGGAGGCCATCAGGGAAGAAGAGCCAGGAGCGGAGCAAGTCCTTTGGACTGAGGTCCCTGCGTGGTGAAGGAAAAAAGATCAATGGCATGAGCACGGAAATCTCCACGCAACATCAGGCCCATAAATGCTGAAAGGAGACAGAGACCTTCCTCCGGAGCCAGCAAAGCTAGAATTCCCCTAGAGCAGGTGCCCTGAGTTTAGCCTCCCAAACTGTGAGAGAAGAAAGTACTGAGGAGCAATGATGTCATTTTGAAGACTAAGGTGCACCCGATCCAGGCCAGGGTCTTTTCAACCACTGAGATATTGACAATGACTGACTAAGGATGACAGAAGAATTGATGCCTTTGAGTGGTGATGTTGGGGAAGAGTATTGAATATCTCATGGATTGCCAAATGAACAAACAGCTGTGTTTCGCAGAAGGTGCAGAGTGCTCCTTAGAGGCAAAGGGGATGAAACTTTGTCTCACATGTTTGGGGCAAGTTGTCAAAAGGGGACAGTCCTTGGAAAAAGACGTCATTCTGAGAAAGTTCCTCAAAGAGAAGACCTTCAATCCGATGGATTGACACAGTGCCTGTAGCGATGGTCTCAAGCATATCAGAACTGGTGACCACGGTGCAGGCTAGAGCAGGGTTCAGATCTCAGGGTCGCTGTGAGTCGTAGTCCTAAGCACCTAGCAACAACAACTGTCTGAAAAGTGCATTCTTACTGACATAATGCAAAAGCAAGCACTTGATGGCTGATGAAAAGGTCAGACGTTTGCACTCACTCAGCGGCTCTCTGGGAAGAGGGCCTGGCGAGCCATAAAGAGGAGGACAGCCTGGGAATCCCGCGGGAGAGTTGTGCTGTCCGGAGGGATCACCATGCCGCGGAATCCACTCACAACTCACCCAACAATGACACCCTGGATGAATGTAGTACCAGCCCATCGCGGCCTCGAGGAAGCAGGATCCCAGGGGGCCAGATCCTCTGCTCTCCCAAGGGCACCGAGGATTCCAGGCCCAGAGGAAACCCCCAGATCTTTCAGTGTTTCTGGCTCATTTAAGTGTTGCTGTCATGGTGATGGGGACATTTGGAACAGGATGATGGCCGTGACCGAGCAACAGAAAGCCTGTCACTGACGTGCACACACAAAAATGTCTGAGGTTTGTTCTACATAATTGTACCCTAATAGAAAACCCCCCCATCGAAGATTGGAGCCCATTAAAATGAAATAACTCCACATTCCTGATACAGTCTCTGGATCAATTAATATTTAATTTTCATGGACAATATCTATGATATTGATGTTATGTTTCTAAAGCTTAGATAGTCAGTGTTTAATCCTGGAAACACTTTAAACACTCTCGTTTCACATTGCATGATGTACTATATGTTATTAAAAGAGCCCTGGGGGCACACACAGTGGTTACGTGCTCGGCTGTGAGTGGAAAGGTTGGCAGTTCAGAACCACCGAGAGGCTCCGAGGAAACAAGACCTGGAGACTTGATTTCATTAAGATGACAGTGTCGAAAACTCGACATGACTGTTCTACTCTGTCACCTGGGGAATCCATCGGGATGCCCTTGATCGTATACAGCAACAACAGCAACAGCAACAGCAACCCTGTGCGGTGGCTTCTGATGCACCATGACCCTGAAGGACAGGCTGTCACCCGGAAGGGTTCTGATGCGGTAATATTTTTTTTTGTTTTGTTCACATTGTTGTTGTTGTTATGTGCCATCGAGTTGTTTGTGATTCATAGTGACCCTATGCACAACAGCCCTAAACCCTACTCTATCCTGCGCCAACCGCACCGCCTCTGACACACCCATCCCGATTACCCCAGTCACTGAATCAATCCATCTCATAGAGGGTCTTCCCCTCCTGCACTGTCCCTCCACCCTCCCAAGCATGATGTCCCTCTCCAAGGACCCGTCCCTCCTGGCAACATGTCCAAAGTATGTCAGACGAAGCCCCAGAATCCTTGCCTCCAAGGAGTAGCTTGGTTTAATCCTCTCCAAGATGAATCTGTTTGTTTTCCTGGCAGTCCATGGTACATTCAATACTCTTCTCCAGCACCACAGCGCAAAGGCATCAACTCTCCTTCTGTCCTCCCTAGTCATTGTCCAACATTGGGTTTTTTTTTTTTTTGCTTTTGTTTTTGGGGTTTTTTTTTAGTTATGATTTTTTTTCTTTTTAAAAAAATTTTAATAACTTTAATGAACATTTGCAGAAATTTTGGAATTCCATTCATTCATTGCTGCACTTCTCTCCCCGCCCAGCCCTCCCTCCATCCCCCAATTATATATATTTTTTTATTAATTTCAATGAACATTTACAAAGATTTTGGATTTCCATTCATTCATTGTTGCACTCTTCTCCAGGTCCACCCCACCCTCTTCGTTAGTATACAATCCCCCTGTACCACCCCCATCCCGAGTATACTCCACTCTGCAACCCTCATTCTGAACTCTTATGGTAATCATAACGCCCTAAAATATATTACTTTTAAACTGTTCTCTCCCTCATCGTCTTCAATGCAGTATACATAATTTATCCAGTTTTTCTCAGTCTTACTCCCACCCTGATGTCAGCCTCATTCTACAACAGTGGCACCCTACAGTATTTGTCCTTTCGTGACTGAGATAGTTCACTCAACATAATGTCCTCCAGGATCACCCATTCTGAATAATATTCATGAGTTCCTTGTTTTTCAATGCAGCGTAGGATTCCATTGTGTGACTATAATCTTTATAGGATTGGACTGCTATCTCTCTGTCCTGTGGAGCAGTGGCTGGATTCAAACCACTGACCTTTTGATTCACAGCTGAATGCCTTGACCACTGTGCCAGCAAGAAGCCTACACGATGATAAGACACTGGTACCTTCAGGGAAGATGTATCTGCAAGCAGAAAGTGACCTTAGAGCTGGGAATTCGTGGCCACTAGGGTGGATAGCTTTCGATCTCTGCTTTCTGTATGAGTCGAAGGTTTCTAGATTTATTTTTTTTTTAAAGGATTAAGGTATTTGCAAAAGGAGGGGGCTCTGCGCTGTTCCCGGCCGCCTACAGACAGGCTGTCACAACCGATGAACATTCATTGGAGAAGCCTCCGCAGAATGGCACCAGCTCTGGGGGTCCACGGGTGGATCCCCACAGGCTGATGATAGCCTGCCTGGGTCAGGAAACAGGCTGACAGCAGGGCCTGAGAGCCGGGCCAGCCAGGTAAGCCTTGGCCAACAGGCGCCCCAGGGAAGGGGCTGGGGTCAGTCCCAGCTCCGCCTTAAACCACTCGGGCCATCTGTGCGCTTTTCCCGTGGCTGCTGTAACTAGTGACCACACGCTCCAGGGCTTTAAATGACACGTTTATTATCCCACAGTTCTGGGGTCCAGAGTCCCAACTGGTGTCAGTGGGGTTAAATGAAAGAATCATCATCATCAGGGCACCTTCCTTCTGGTGGCTTCAGGGAAGAACCTGGCCTCTTCCAGCATCTAGAGGCCACCCACGTTCCTCAGCAGGTGCACCCCTTCGTTTTCCAGCCTCTTGCTGACTTAGAAGGACCCCTGTGTACATGGAAATTCCTGGCTGGTAGAAATGGTGAACATATTTAGCTGCTGAGAGGTTGGGGGTTCAAGTCCACCCAGAATGTGCTAGGAAGAAAGGCCTGGATATTTGCCTTCCCCAGAAATGGAATACAGATCTCCTCTTACACACGGGGTCCACAGGGTGTCAGGAAGAGTCGACGGAAGGTAACGGGGTTGGTTCTGTTTTAGTCGCCTGGGGCCCGCCTCTAAGTCTTTTTAAAAAATATTTCTTTTTTAAAAAAATTTCATTATTTATTATGTGTGTACCATCAAATTGGAT
>NW_006399935.1:4519150-4519894 GCF_000299155.1 Elephantulus edwardii
AACTCCTTGCTATTGTGAACAAAGCCACAATAAACATGGGTGTGCATATATCTGCTTGGGTGTCAGTTATGGTCTCTTTGGGGTATATTCCCAGTTGCTGGGTCGAATGGAATGTGTATTTGACAATTTTTGAGAAAGCTCCACACCACCTTCCACAGTGGTTGCACCAGCCTCTTCTAAGTCTTTAGCCACATTATTTGTAAAATCTTCGTTGTCTTGTAACATAAAATATTCACAAGTCTCAGGGACAAGACACGGACGTCTGGGGGTCCAGTATTCCATCACTGGTACTGCCCACCTCACCCCAGCACCCTGCGCCTGGTCACACCATCTCCCCGAGGTTTTCTAACAGGCCCAGCTCGTTCCTGCCTCAGGGACTTTGCACATGCCATCCTCACTGCTCAAGACATCTGTTCTGACCCTTGATCTTCTCACGCAGCTGCTGCTTCTTGTGTGGTTGTTGTTGTGTCTTGTTGAGTCAGAACTGACCCACAGTTGACCCTCCAGCGGGTTTTCAGAGGCAGTAAATGACACAGGAGAAGATCTTTCTCCTGAGCAGGATCTGGTAGGTGAGAATTTGAAACACGCCACTGCTCTTTCTTCATCTTCTTTTTTTTTAGTGTTCTTTAATTTTTTATTAAAATATTTTTCTCTACTAGAGCTGAAACTGAGGAGGACCTCATGCACTTGCTGCGAAGGGTCAAGAACTGCAGCCTTCAGTATGGACTGAGGCTCAATGTCAAG
>NW_006399935.1:4520764-4539400 GCF_000299155.1 Elephantulus edwardii
ACTCCTTGGAGGCAAGGATTCTGGGGCTTCATCTGACATACTTTGGGCATGTTGCAAGGAGGGACAGGTCCTTGGAGAGGGACATCATGCTTGGGAGGTTGGAGGGACAGTGCGAGAGGGGAAGACCCTCTATGAGGTGGATTGATTCAGTGATTGGGGTAATTGGTATGGGTGTGTCAGAGGCAGTGTGATTGGCACAGGATAGAGTAGGGTTTAGGGCTGTTGTACATAGGGTCGCTATGAGTCACAAATGACTCGACGGCACATAACAACAACAACTAATTTATTTACAAAATTTGAATACTAATTTGAACAATTTTTTTTTTATTTTAGTGTTCTTATGAGTAGCTAGATTATTGGGCAAGGTATTCCAAGCTTTGTGTGATATTTTCTTCATCTTTTTGAGGACCTGGGACTAAGGAAGTTGCTCTTTCTTAATGTAGACCTCAAAGGCCATCGCATCCAGGAAGCTTTCCCAGACTACCAGGGCTAACATTACCCATCTCTTCACCTTTCCTGAGGGTAACTCGGCCCTGGCCTCACCCTCGCCCACTGGCTGTTCCCCGTACAGTGGTCAGAGATGGACTCACCCCTCTTTCGCCCACAGCACCCAGGGTTCTCATCTCCTTGAGGTCCCCATATCCTGCATGCCCTGCACTGTCCCTTCCTTGTCCTTCTCTCCTTCTCTCCCCTCCACGCTCCAGCTGCTAAGGTATCTTCACTGTTCCTCTGCAGTTCTTCCCACTTGCCTGTCTGCCCCAGGGCCTTTGCACAGTCAGGGCTCTGTGCCCGACACTCCGCCATGCACCCACCTGGTCCTCTCCTCCCTTCCCTCTATCTCTGCTCAGATGCCACCTCTTCATTGGCTTCCCCTGAGCTCCTCTGTTCCTAATGTCCACTCTTCTCCAGCTCTGGCAGACCCTACCCCTTCCTGGCTTGGTTTTCTTAAGCATCTATTACCCTGTGTTGTTGTAATTATTGGGAGCCTGTTCTGACTCACAGAGACTCCATGCACTGTGGTATCAAACCCTGTCTGGTCCCGCTCTGCCCACAGGTTCATCTGTGAATGGGATCATTTTGATACAAAGGATTCTTACTGACTGACTTTCAAAGAGACCTGGTGGCGTAGTGGGTTAAGTGTTAAGCTACTAACCAAAAAGTAAGAGACTTGAACTCCCCAGCCTTTCCCCAGGGACAAAGATGGGCAGTCTGCTCCAAACCCAACGGGGCAGTTCTACTTTTCCCCACAGGGTCACTTCAAGTTGGAATGAACTCAGTGATAGTGAGTTTGATTTTTGGTTTGACTTTCATAAGTCAGTTGCCAGCCCTTTCTTCCTAGTCTCCCTTAGTATGGAAGCCCTATTGAGACTGTTCCATCAGCATCTTAGCACCACATACGTCTCCACTGATGGATGGTAGCTGTGTGTGAGGTACATTGACCAGGAACTGAACCCGCGTCTCCAGCACAGTTCTACCCCTGAACCACCACTGCCCTATTACGATGCAACAGATCACAGAATGATCTAGACCATTTCTTGCTCCCTGCCTATTGGACTGTGAGCCGCCCCAGAACGGCAGGGTCTGTGTGTGCTCCCAGCCTGGGCCAGTGGGAGAAACTCAGATGATTGCCTGTGTGACCATAAGATGGCTTATTTCCCATCCTGGAGGTTCAGTGTTCCCATCTGTCCAATAGGGCCATGGCCCCTCTGTCCTTAGGGCAGTTGAGAGCTGCTGGCCTTCCTTGCAAGCTCCCAGGCTGCTCGGTCAGCCAGGTCCTGACACATATTTCATGCTTGACCCTCCCTCCTCCAAGCATCCTTCAGACGCAGCGTGGGAGGCGACAGGCCTGCAGATGCCACTGGCTCAGGCTGCACCATCGGGCCCAGATGCTGTCACTTTTGGTAAATTGCAGGCAGGCAGCTCCAGGAACCACAGCCCTGGGAACAGAAAGCATTTCCTTTTCCATTCCAAGCTCAAACGGGATGGCCTGGGACCCTCCCTCGTCTGATCTGAACCTCAGTTTCCCCATCAACAGATAGAAGGGACTTTAAGAAGATTAAGGAGCCCAGCTGGTGCAAATGATGTGTGTTCAACTACTAATTGTAAAATGGGCCATTTGAACCTAAGCAGAGGGCAGTAGAAGAAAGCCCTGGTGAACTGCGTCCACAAAGATGACAGCCAAGAAAATGCCACTCTATAACATGGGGTGCAGGCAGGACAGCAGCAGGTTAGAAGGACTAAAGCCTCTGAGTCTCTTCACTCACATCCTGCTGTAAGGCCCTGGCCAATTCCTTATGCATCTCTGAGCCTTCATATGTAAAGTGAAAGTATGAAAAAAAGAAAAAGGCTCAAGCAGAGAGAGTAACCCCTGTGGACTTCAGACATTCAGGGGACATTACTTCACGCCCAGATCTCAGCATAGGATCCAGTGCCCAGTAATCCCTATAAACCCAATCCTGTCACTGTTGAATTGATGTCAAGCCCACAGGCCACAGCATGGAGCTGAGCTCTGTTGGATCTCCTTGGCTGTAATCTCTATTGACAGCCGGATTACGAGGCAATATCTTGATAAACAGAGGGAAGATGGAGCTTGTCAATGATGCCTTCCTTCTTGGATCTGCAGACAACACCTACAGATGCAGCAGTCAAGAAATCAAAGGACACAAGGGCGGATCTGCTGCAGAAGACCCTCTTTAAAGCATTAACGAGCAGAGATGTCACTCTGAGGACTAGGGCGTGCCCGACTCAAGCCATGATACTTTCAATGAGCTCCTATGAAAGCTGGACAATGAATAAGGAAAAAGGAGTAAAAATCCGTTCCTTGGGATGACGGTGGTGTTGAGGAATACTGATCACGGGCACGGATCGCCAGAAGAACAAATAAATCTGTCTCGGAGGAAGTACAGCCAGAATGTTTCTCAGCAGAATGGTGAGAGCGTCTCGTACCCTCCTGGCATGCTATCAGGAGGGACCAGTACTTGGAGAAGGACATGATGCTTGGAAGGTGGCGGAACAGAGCAGGAGAAGAAGACCCCGATGAGATGAAGTGATACAGTGACTGTGGGAATGGGGCAGGTGTGTTGGAGACAGTGAGGTTGGCAGGAGTCAGAGCTGTTGTACACAGGGTCGCTGTGAGTCGCAGCTGACTTGATGACACATAACAACAACACTGACAATAACAACAATAATGGGATGGTGCAGAAACAAGTGAGGGTTTGCTCTGTTGTAATGGGGTCAACAGGAGTTGGACCTGACTTGCTGGTCCCTGGCCACTACTTTGATCACTGATGGAGCCACTGCTATTGATCTGGTAACACACACAGAGCTTTTTTAATTATTATTTTATTTTATCATTATTGTGTGTGTACCATTAAATTGGTTCTGACTGGTACAGGAGGAGATTGTCCCTCCTTCTCCAGCAGAGCATCTGGTGGATTCAAACCGCACACCTCTGGGATTGCAGTGCAGCTTCTTGCCACTAGGCCACCAGAGCACACCCCCACACAGAACTTTTTAAGGAGCCAAGTCGACTCAGAAGTTACAACAGCTCGTGACATAGGACACTTTTTTTTTAATTTAGAGCTTTTATTTTCTTTTCCTCATATAACCTCGGTGTTGCTGACATAGGACACTTTTATCATCCCCATTTTGCAGATGGAGGGACTGAGGCCCCGGGAGCTGAAGATACTCACTTAGTGTCAAGCAGCTGGGACGTTTCGGAGGTTGACTTGGAGCCAAGTTTCTCAGATCTGAAGTCTAGGTTGTAAACTACTCCACTCTCTAGACCCCTCTAAATGTCTGAGGAATGAATCAGATGTGGGTGACCCTTATGCAGTGGGGTGAGGGATCCTGGCCTCTTTCCCCAATGACACATGGACCCCAGGCTTCCCTCACAAGCAGAGACGTGTCCCAACCTCCTCTCACCCTCTAAACCCTTCAGCACAGCCAGAGACACACTGTCCTTGAAAGGATTCTGAATTAATAAGAATCCACCACTGGGACTCAGAGGCTGGAAACCTCTGTAGCAGGAGATGGCTTGTCTTTCCCCTGTAGAGTGGCTAGTGGATTCGAACCAGCGATCTCGTGGTGATCAGCTCAATATGTCACACAGTATGCCACTACGGCTCCTCCATCCCTAGAAGACAGAGCAGGGAGGGGTCCTTCCTGGGCCCAGCTGTCTGACCAGAAACCCTGCTAGCAGGAGAGGAGGTGAAAAGAAGGGAAGGAAAAAGAGAGAGGAGGCAGCAGAGAGAGAGAAAGAAGACTCCACAGTGTGTCCGCCTGCAGTCTCTTTAAAGAAAACAAAAATCCTGAAAAACAGAGGCGCGAGCAGCCCGCAGGCGGAGGCGCAGGCGCGTTTGAGCGCACGCCCAGATCTATGAAATATTTAGGCAGCGTCCAGTGCACTTACGGCTGTAATTAATCTTATGTCTTGTTGGCCGAGAGCAGAAACGTTAAAAAATGACTTTCTGTGGCCGGGACGAGGCGAAAGCTGGCGGGTCCAGGCTCTTGTCCTGGAAGGCTGGGGGTGGGGATTTGGGGCTAGCTGGTCACCCAGGGTCCTCGCTTCTCCTGAGGTCACCATCCTCACCTGTGCCCCATCTTCCACTGCCTCTGTCAGCGAGAAGACCCCACAGGGCACAAACCGAAGTGACTTGTTCTTTTTGCCTGTCTCGTTTGTTTTTACAGGATAATTGGCGTTGAAGCTGCATATTTGAAAGCGTGCAAGGTGATGATTTTCACACTTGTGGTTGTCAGGAGGCATGCAGTTGGGACTGACATTACGTACAATGGAAGGAAGCGCCCTGTGGTCCTGCTTTGTCCTCCTCGTCTGTCCTGTGCTGGACTTTATCGTTGCCCCATATCCATCCATCCAATTGAGGATCCCCCCCTTCTTTTTTTTCCTCCCTCATCAGGCCATGGTCTTTGCAATCACTTGTTATGCATCAGAGAGCTGGACAATGACTAGGGAGGACAGAAGGAGAATTGATGCCTTTGAGCTGTGGTGCTGGAGAAGAGTATTGAATGTACCATGGACTGCTAAGAGAACAAACAGATTCATTCTAGAGAGGGTTAAACCAGGCTACTCCTTGGAGGCAAAGATTCTGGGGCTTCGTCTGATATGCTTTGGACATGTTGCAAGGAGAGAAGACAGGTCTTTGGAGAGGGACATCATGCTGGGTAGAGTAGAGGGACAGCACAGGAGGGGAAGACCCTCTATGAGGTGGATTGATTCAGTGACTGGGGTAATCGGGATGGGTGTGTCAGAGGCAGTGCGATTGGCACAGGATAGAGCAGGATTTAGGGCTGTTGTACATAGGGTCGCTATGAGTCGCAAATGACTCGATGGCACATAACAACAACAACAACAACATCAACCATGGGCTGTAAACACCAAGTGCACCCCAGGGTCCTCCTCAGAGAAGAGGCTGGTGAACATCTCATGTTCTCTGGGTCTGTGGTCAGGTGCGACCAGTCCTTGGAGAGAGTCATCAAGCTGGGAAAGGAGAAGTGTCAGAGAAAGAGAGGAAGACCCTTAGCAGGACGGCCTGATGCAGTGACAGTACCAATGGACGTGGCATCCACGTGTGGTCAGCACAGGACCGGGCGGGGCTCAGATCTGTTGGTCACAGGATCGAATGTGCACGTGCTGAGTGAAATCACCACGACCCGGGTCAGGAACATCTCGGTCTCTGTAGTGACACCTCAAAGTCTGCACGTTTCAAAGACATGCTGTCTCCAGAATTGGAGACTTTGGGAAGCAGATCATCAGGCCTTTCTTCCCGGTTGTCTTCTTAGCCTGGCAGTTCTTAGCCTGTTTTGCATCCTAGCAACACCGAAGCCTCCACTGACGTGGGTTGGGGGGGTTGGGGGGTGCTGGGGGGGGGTGGCCGCACGTGAGATGCACTCACTCGGTGAACAACGCTCGGTGAACAACGCGGTGCCGGGGAGGCGAGGATCTCACCACAGACTCGCTGCTGCTCCCACTTCATGTAACATTGTTGTTCTCAGGTGCTGTGAGTTTAAGACTTAGAGGCACCCTGCGAGCCCCAGATTGAAGCTGTGCTGCACCATTCTCAGCGCCTCCACCACGCGCTACTGCAGTCACAGGGCAGTCAGTCTCGTTGAGGGTCTTCCTTTCTTTCACTGACCATCAACCTTTTCCAGAATGATGTCTTTTCCCAACACCTGGCCCCTCCTGATAAGACACCCAAAGTATGGGAGATGAAACCTCACCTTCCTTGCTTCTAAGGAGCACCTTGATGGCCCTGCCTCCAGGACAGGCTTGTTTGTACCTTTAGAAGTCCATGGGGTGTTCAGTACTCCTCGCCAACATCCCAATTCAAAGGCATCACTTCTCTGTGCCGTCTTTATTCACTGTCCAATTCTCAGATGCATAGGAAGCAATCGAAAATACATACCATGAAAAAAAAAGAAGAAAAAAAAAGAAAATACATACCATGGCTTAGATCAGGTTCACCTTAGTCTTTAAACTGGCATCCTTGCTCTTTAGCGTGTTAAAGAAGTCCTGGACAGCAGTTTTGCCAGTGCAACATGTCTTTTGATTTCTTGACAGCTGCTACTGTGGGTGTTGACTGTGGATCCAAGTAAAAGGAAATCATTAACAACTTCAATCTCTTCTCCATCTATCATGATGTTGGTGGCTGGCCCATTTAAGATTGTGCTCATATCCACCATGAACACAGCACACACCTTTCCTCCGCCCCAATCCTGGCCCTCTTTTATAATCCCCCTCTTCCACCAGATTGAAACCCACGCCGTTGAGTCAACACCAACACACAGTGATGCTGCGTGTGTCAGAGCAGAACTGTGCACCGCTGGGGTTTTCTTGGAGGTAGATTGGAAGGCCTTTCTTCCTTGGTGCCTCTGGGTGCATTCAAACCTCCACCTTCTTGCTTAACAGCCAAGCACATCTCCCGTCAGCAACACCCCAGCTTCCACTGTTATCATTAGCCCTATGGCACAGTCACTAAGTGCCCGGTTGCTCTCCAAAAGGTTTGCATTTCAAGCCCTGCTGGGAGGTCTCTCAGCAGAGAAAGACATGATGGTTTGCTTCTGAGAAGACGACAGCTAAGAAAACCCTGGGCAGCAGCCGTCTCTGCTACGTGGGGTGCAGTGACGCAGCATGACCTGGATGGCACTTAACAATCACAATAACACCACTATTACTCGGTGGCGCGAGTGGTTTGTGATTGGTTACTGATGAAACCCACGCAGGGGGCTCTGGAGAAGACGTTTCTCCATCTGCTCCTGTAAAGATTCCCAAACCCATAACCCACCAGGATGGAGTCAATTTTGACTCACGGAGCCCCTGGAGGACGGTGAAGAACTGCCCTATGGGCTAATCAGCCATCTTTAAGGAAACAAGATGCCTCATCTTCACCCCTCGTGGACTGCCTGGTGGATTTGAACCATTCACCTTTGGTCAGCAGCCTGGCACCAGCCACTGCACTAGCAGGCCTCCTCTGTGACAAGCAGGGCACCTCTGTGATGATCAGAGTGCCTGTGTGATGATCAGGGGGCCTGTGTGACAAGCACGGCCGAGGACAGTCTGCTCTGCTCACACGGTGCCTAAGTCAAGGATGGACTCAAAGGCGGCTAACAACTTCAAAATTATTATTTTCCATTTACAGATGAGGAAACAGCCCAGAGAGGTCAAGTGCATGGAGCTTGGAAACCTCTAAGCGTGTTGTCTGTCTGCGTCCCTCCACTGTCCCCCAATACGGCACCAATCCATGCCTGCCTGGGCAGCCCACCATGGGATTGGGTTCCCGTGGGGCAGGTAAATTGCACCCATTTTTCCAACTCAGAATTTCCCCACAGGAGGGAACTTGCCCAGTGGTGGGGCTAGCTTTGAACCCGCATCCTGGGGCTGCCAGCCCATGCACCCCACTGTCCAGGCGTCAGGGGCCACCAGCAGGGCCCTGCGCTGTGTGCCCCAGTCTCTGCGTGGCCTCGGCGGGTGCTGGCTCAGACGGCGAGCAGATGCTCGCTATTTTAAACCCACTGTTAACTCATTAAGACAGCTGTTTCCCATCCCCAAAGTCGGCGGAATTAGAATTAAATTCATTCCAGAATTAAACACACACATCCACACTCGCGCACACCCGCCACCATTTGGAGGCAAAACTTGTTAGCATTTAGGCAAGCTCATCTCGGAGCCCAGGGATGGGCCCAACTCCGAGACTCTCACATCACGGCCCGGTGCCTGCCATCTGAGCCAGCAGCCAAATGCCCCCAGCTCACAAACATCCCCAGCCCATAATCGCCCCCAGCCCACAATCGCCCCCAGCCCACATCCCTGGGCCTGCTCAGCTGCCAACAGAGCAGCCTCCTTGATGGCCCCCAGACCCCAAAGACCCAGTGAAGTCAATGCACAGTTTAGGATTTCCCGCTCCCCTGGATATGGTCACCCCACTTCCACCTGCTGTTCCTACTAGGCCCCAGGTGTCCGCCCAAGTTCTCAGTTCTCCAGTGCTGTGTGAGAATGGTGTGAGTGTGGGGGTGACATCTGATCTCCTATAACTCCCCAAGGGGAGTCACCATCTATACCATCCCTGGAGCTCAACACCGATGCCCATGAGGTCAGCCACACGCCCACCCCTCCCAACCCATGCTCTGAACTTCCCCAACAATTCTGACCTCAGCTTCCCCTCCCGTAGGCCTGAGAATTCTTTGCAGTGACCACATGAGCCCACAGCCCACCCTCATGCTCCCAGGACTTGTTAGAGAAGTTGTTGTTGTTGTTGTTGTTAGGTGCCATTGTGTCAACTACCACTCATAGTGACCCCATGAACAACTGATCTGAACCCTGTCCTATCTGCCTCAGCCTCCTCATCTCTGAAACACTCACCCCATTGTTGTAGCTAACCCATCTCATTGAGGATCTTGCTCTCCTTCACAGTGTGATAGCTTGTCTTGGGTTCCCCCCACCCCAAGGACTCGCCTCTCTTAACAATATGCTCAACGTATGTGAGAAGAGGTTTCACCATCCTTGCCTCTAAGGAAACTCTAGCTGTACTTTCTCCAAGACATGTCTGCTTGCTCTTTTGGCAGTCTATAGGATGTTCAGTGCTCTTCTCCAGCACCACAACTCGAAGGCATCAAGTTACAGAGCAAGTAACTGAAAAGACCATGGTCTGGATCAGGCGCACCTTAGTCTTCAAACTGATATCATTGCTCTTTAGCCCTTTAGAGCAGTTCTTGTCAGCAGACTTTCTCCAATAGAAGGTGTCTTTTGATTTCTTGACTGCTGGGACCAAGGGTATTGGTTAAGGGATCCAAGTAAGATGAAATTATTGACAGCTTCAACCTTTTCTCCATCTATCATGATGTTGCCTACTGGCCGGGTGGGTAGGATGTTAGGGAAGCTGTTGTTAGGTGCCATCGAGTCAAGTACGACTTAGTCACCCTGTGAACAATGGTTCCGAATCCTGTCCTGTCCTGAGCCATCCTCCCCATTACTGATACACTTGAGCCCATTGCTTTAGTTACAATCCATCTTGTTGAGAGGTCTTCCTCTCTTCCACTGACCCTTTACCTTTACAAGCATTATGTCCTCCAAGGATTAGCCAGCCTCTCCTAGCCACGTGTCCAAAGCACGAGAGACCACGCTTGACCATCCTTGCCTCCAAGGATCATGCTAGCCTCACCTTCTCCGAGACATACCTGTCTACCACAAGAGCTCAAGGGTACCAGGAATGACTCATCAGCACCACCTCTCTCTGCTCCTCTGTCTTGGTAGCAGCTTTGCCCAACCTTCTCCCATGAAGCTACTGGTGAATTTGAACCTCGTCGTATCTTTGGGATTGCAGTGCAGCTTCTTATCACTACACCACCAGAGCTCCCTGTGCTTGGGCAGCTGTGAAAGCCCTTTTAGCTCAGCCCAGCTCTGCTCCACCAAGCCCACCTTGGCCCAAAGACACTCAGCTGGAGCTCCGGGGGTGTGCAGACCTGGCTCCCTGACAAACCCCTCAAGGCATCAGCTCCAGCAGCAAAGCCCCTGCACTGTGTGGGCTCGGAAGCGCACCAGCTTCTAGGTTCAGCCGCTGTCTCTGGTGTTATGTCACAGGGATCTCAGGTCCTAAGGGCCTGCTGGACCCCTGCTGATTCTTTTTTTATGGCGGTGAGACACCCTCTTCTGCCTCTGGTATAGTTTCTTTTCAGGCTGGAGGGTGGCAAACCTGATCAGTCCCCACACCAGGGCTCCCCAGACACCATATATGCATGGTCCCATCCACTAAGGTGCTATGTCCCTTATTTCCATCATCAGCAAGCCAAGCAGTTTCTGGGGTGGGCCATAGACACCTCACATTTGCGTAATCCCACCCAGGTGGTGGGGCCTGCAAAGACCAAACCTTGAGCCCACGCCATGTAACTCACTGCATCACACGCTGTAACAGCTGTAAGGTCACATGCTGTAACATCACATGCTACTGTAACAGAAACACCACAGTGGGTGGCCTTAGCAAACAGGAGCACAGCCTTTAGGGGCTGGATGTCTAAATCAGAGCACCATCCCTAGCACAAGGCTTTCTCTCTCTGCTGCGCTGGGGCAGGTCCTTATCAGTACCCTTCCCCTGGGTGTGAGAGGTTCCCCCGGGGCTCAAAGGGCACTCTCTGCTCCCAGCAATTCTTCCTTAGTGATGAGAAGTCCCTCAGATCTCGGCTTACTTGGTTAATCTCTTTTATGTCTCAAAACAGATTGACACAAGATACAACCTACTCCTGCCTCATTAGCATGACTGTCTCTGATCCTATCTAATGAACACCCCAGAGGTGAGGATTTACAACACACAAGATAATGATAAGGGAGCTCAGGCGGCCTAGCGGCAAGAAGCTGTGCTGTAATCCCAAAGACACGCGGTTCGAAGCCACCAGCTGCTCCACAGAAGGATGGGAAATCTCCTCCCTTGTGATTAACTGCCTTTGAAAACCTGCTGGAGGGTCAGCTGTGGGTCGGTTCTGACTCAACGGTACTCCACAACAACAATAAGATAATGACAACAGATCACAAAATTGAGACTAATTACACAATGCTGATAATCGTGCCTGGCCAAGCTGGCCCATCATTTTGTGGGGACATAATTCAAGCCGTAGCTTCCTGTCCCTTCACGTCTTGGGTCCAAATGGCCAGCACTTCCAAACCATTTCACCATCACTTATTACTGCTGAGTGACTAATAGTCTATTCACCACTACTGCTACCAGTCTGAGCATTCAGCACCTCCAGTTCTCCCCCCGCCCCCAAGCATGCTAGTTCTAAACTGCATTGGGTCCCTCCTAACACATGCAGAATCTTGAAATCAGAGTCAGGCAAAGGACAGACACTGCAGGGTCTCACACAATGAAATAAGGAAATCCAGAGGGAACTCTGGTGGCGGCGTCTGTAAGCGGCTCAGAGGGGGAAAGATTGCCAGTCTCCTCCAGTGCGATTTACAGCTTCAGAAATTCAAGGGAGCATCAGCCATGAGTCGGTTCTCACCTGATGGAGTTTCTGCTGGGGAATGTTGGGGAGGAAGGGAGGGCCTCTGGCCAGGACAGATTGCCTAAGCTCTGGATAGGTGCAAGCCTCCCAACGGTCTTTAATACGGGGTAGAGAAAGCTCTCCTGTGCTTGGCTGTACCTGCTTGAGAAAGCTCATCACCTGGGAAGATGGCTGCCACATCTGTTGAGCTGGGAGTGGTCTGCACGAGGCTGAGGTTCTCCTGACAAACCTGCATGTCCCACATCTGCAAGCTCACTAAATCCAATCTTCTGTTTACTAGCTTGTATATAAGTGTGCTGCAGCCCCCAATAAAACTGAGCTGGATCAACTCTCTGAAAGGTGTGTCTCCGTCGTGCTTACCCCCATCAAGGTGCTGCTGTTCATTGCCGGCAAACAGACAGCGACGAGTTTCAAAGACAAAAACCACAAGGCAATCCTGGTGGTGCAATGGCTGAACACTTAGCGGTCAGTGTAAAGATCAGCTGATGAAACAAGTGTATCAGCCATTCCAGGAGAAAGATGTGATGATCTGTTTACATAAAGGTTACAGACTTAGACACCTGTCTATGGGGCAGCTCCACGCTGTCACTATGGCTACAGATGACACAACTGTGCTTGCTGAAAGTGAGGAGGACCTGAAACACTTGCTGTAAAAGATCAAAGTCTACAGCATTCAATATGGATTGCATCTTAACATCAAGTAAACAAAAATTCTCACCATTGAACCAATTGGCAGCATGGTGAGGGGGAAAAGATTGAAACTGTCAATGTCTTTATTTAACTTGGATCCACAACCAAATACCCTTGGTGCCAGCAGTCAAGAGATGAGAAATGTATTGCATTGGGAAAGTCTGCAGTCAGGGACCACTTCAAATGACTGAGGAGTAATGATGTCAGTTTGAAGACTAAGGTGTGCTTCTTTCAGGCCATGGTCTTTTCAATCACTTGCTGTGCATCTGATAGCTGGATCATGAATAAGGATGAGAAAGATTAATGCCTTTGAGCTATAACGTTGGAGAAGATTACTGAATAGCCCATGAACTGCCAAAAGAACAAAGAGGTACATCTTGGAGAAGCAGCAACCAGAGTGCTCCTTGGAGGCAAAGATGACTAAGATCCATCTCACCTAGTTTGGGCATGTTGCTAGGAGAGGCAATTCTTGGAGAGAGCTTCACACTTGGAAAGGTGGAAGGTCAGCAGAATAAAGGAAGACCCTCAACAAGATGGATTGACATAATGACATAAGCAATGGGCTCAAGTGTGTCAGAAATGACAAAAATTGTACAAGATAGGACAGGTTTCAGGTCTGTTGTTCATAGGGTCACTATAAACCATACTTGATTTGATAGCACCTAACAACAGTAAGAATAAGGATGATAGAAGAAGAATGGATGCCTTTGAGCTGTGGTGTTGGAAAAGAGCACTGAACATCCCATGGATGGCCAAGAAAACAAACAGCTATGTCTTGGAGATGGTGCAGCTGGAGTGCTCTTTGGAGGCAAGAATGATGAGGCTTCGCCTCACACACTTTGGGCGTTGCTAGGAGAAGCTACTTCTTGGAGAGAGACATGGTGCTGGGAAGGGTGGAAGGTTAACAAAGGGAAGAAAGACCCTTGACCAGGCGGACTGATATGATGACTGTCACAGTGGGCTTTAGTGTGTCAGGAAGTGTGAGGATGGCACAGGACAGGACAGAGTTCAGATCCGTTGTTCATAGAGACTCTGTAAGTCATATGTGACTCAACAGCACTGAACCACAACAATAACACAACAGGCTCTTCAGTACTCTGGAGAGGTCCCTGACACCAGATTTTCACAACACAGTTCATCTTTTGTCTTCCTGGCTGCTGGTATCAAGAGTGTTGATTGTTGATTCAAGCAAGCTGAAACTGTTAACAATCTCAATCTCTTCACCGTCTATCACGATTCTGCCAATTGGCCCAGTGGTGAGAATCTTTGTTTCCTTGATGTTGAGTTTTACTCTATATTGAAGCCTGCTGTCCTTGACCTTCTGCAACAAATGCCTCAGGTCCTCCTTAGTTTTGGCAAGTAAGGTTGTTGTCATCTACATAATGCAGGTTGTTGACGAGTCTGTGGTCTTTGGACCATCAAGAGAACAAACAGGTCCATCCTGGAGAGGGTGAAAACAGGCTGCTCTTTGGAGGTAAGGATTTTGAAGCTCCATCTCATATACTTTGGACATAATCTAAGGAGGGACCAGTCCTTGGAGAGGGACATCATACTTATTCAATCTGTATTCTGAGCTAATTTTCCAAGAAGCTGGACTCTATGAAGGGGAATGCAGCATCATAATCAGAGGGAGACTCATCAATAACCTACGTTATGCAGGTGACACAACTTTGCTTGCTGAAAGTGAGGAGAGCTTGAAGCACTTGTTGCAGAAGATCAAGGAATGCAGCCTTCAATATGGATTTCATCTCAGTGTCAAGAACACAAAGATTTTTGCCACTGGATTAATGGGCAACATCAGATGAATGGAGAAGAGATTGAAATTGTCAACAACTTCATCTTACCTCTTGTTGTTGATAGCTGTTGAGTCAAGCATGACTCCTAGCAACGCTATGAACAAAAGACCTGAAACCTTTTATAGCTATTGATGTTTCTCCAAGTTCATAGTTTCCAGAGTCATATTGTTTAGGAAGTATACGCCATTCCCGCTTCCAAACCTGTCCTAAACTGGGAGTTCCACTGAACACTGTCAACCATAGGTAACCCTTATGGTGTTTGACACCCCAGTAGCACAAGGTTCAGCATCACAGCAACCCCAGATTACTTGGATCCACACTTAATACCTTTGTTACCAGCAGTTAGGAAGTAAGAAGAGATATTCACTGGGAAAATCTGCAGTTATGGGCTTCTCCAAATTATTGAGAAGTGCTATTCTTTGGAGAAGGACATGATGCTAGGAAGCGTGGAGGGTCAGCGAAGGAGAGGAAGACCATCCACCAGGTGGATTGACACAATGACTACTGCAGTAGGCTCTTGTGTGTCAGGAAGTGTGAGGATGGTGCAGGATAGAACAGGGTTCGGATCTGTTGTTCATAGGGTCGCTATGTGTTGTGCTTGACTCTATGGCACCTAACAACAACAACAACAACAATGATGTCAGTTTGAGGACTAAGGTGCATCTGATTCAGGCCATGGTCTTTCTTTTTTATTCTTTTGGTGAGAAAAATTTATATTTAGAATTAGCCCGCTGGATTCAGTTTAGATGATCCCAATTTTGTTGGCAACATCCAAAGCATCATAATCAGGAGCAAGTCGAACATAGGCCTTCTTCTCTCCATCAGGCCTAATCAAAGTGTTGACATTGGCCACATCAGTGTCATAGAGCTTCTTTACAGCTTGTTTAATTTGGTGCTTGTTGGCCTTGACATCTACAATGAACACAAGTGTGTTGTTATCTTCTATCTTCTTCATGGCTGACTCAGTGGTCAGGGGAAACTTGATGATGGCATAGTGGTCAAGCTTGTTTCTCCTGGGGGAGTTCTTCCGGGGGTATTTGGGCGGCCTTCGGAGTCTCAGCATCTTAGGCCGCTGGAAGGTGGGTGATGTGAGGATCTTCTATTTTTTTTGGCTGTGGACGCCCTTCAGGACTGCCTTCTTGGCCTTTAATGCTTTTGCGTTGGCTTCAGTTTTGGGAGGGGCAGGGGCTTCCTTCTTCACTTCTGGCACCGTCTTCATAGAAAGAGCCATGGTCTTTCTGATCACTTGAGAGCTGAACAATGAATAAGGATGACAGAAGAAGAATTGACACCTTTGAGCTGTAATGTTGGAGAAGAGCTCTGAGCATCCCGTAGACAGCCGATATGTCTTGGAGAAGGTGAAGCCAGAGTGCTCTTTGGAGGCAAGGACAATAAGGCTTCGCCTCACATACTTTGTAGATGTTGCTAGGAAGTGTTATTCCTTGGAGAGGGACATGATGCTTGGAAGGATGGAGGGTCGGCAGAGGAGAGGAAGACCCTCAACCAGGTGGATTGACATGGTGACTGCAGCAATGGGCTCTAGGGTGTCACGAAGTGTGAGGATGGCACAGGATAGGACAGGGTTCAGGTCTGTTGTTCAGAGGATCGCTATGATTCGTACTGAATTTAACGACACCTTACAGCAACAACATGGTGTTGATGAGGCCAATTTAAAGTCATTAGGCAATAATACAACCAGTCCCATGGTGTAGGATTGTCAGGAATGAGTGTGGAACACTGTGGTGGCGGCTGTTAGGTGCCATCAAATCAACTACAACTCAGAGTGACAGTATGAACAACAGAGCTGAACTCTGCCCTATTCTGTGTCACCCTCACAATCTCCCATACATTCAAGCTCGCTGCTGCAGGCACAGTGTAAATCCATCTTGTTGAAAATTTTCCTCTATTTCTCTGATGTCCCATCATTCCTCAGATGGTAACTTTTTTGAAAGACTGATTCCTCTTAACAACATGTGCAACGTAGGTGAGATGAAGTTTCACCATCCTTGTCTTTAATCAGTACTCAGGTTGCACTCCATCTCAGAGAGATTTGTTTTCTTGGCAGTTCTTGGGATATTCAGTACTGTTCTCTATTGCCACAACTCAAAGGCATCTGGTTTTCTTTTGCCATCCTTGATACATTGTCCAACTTTCAGATACATGGGAAGTAATTGATAGGTCATGGCTTGTATCAGGTGCACTTTGATTTTTAAACTGACGTCCTTGTTCTTTGTTACTTTAGAGAGGTCCTTGACAGCAAATTTTCCCAATACAACATGCCTTTTGATTTCTCTTGTTTCCCTCCCCCCATTCTTTATTTCTTTTATAACCTAATCATGTTCTAGCAGAGAGTTAGTTTCTGCATAGGCGTTTTTGTAAGCTTTATCCTTCTGTGCTTAATTTCTAGTTTTATGGCATTGTGGTCTAAGAAGACACTATGTATTATTTCTGTGTTTGTTTTTAAATTTATTGAGGCTTGCTTTGTGTTCTAATATGTGATTGATTAGGGAGAATGAACCATGTGCACTGAAGAAGAAAGTGAATTGAGTTTTAGTTGGGTGCAATACCCTGAATACATCCACACGGTCAAGCTCGCTGATTGTATAACAGAAAAGCATGAAAAGATGCTGGCTGTATCTTTGTTGAGTTTTTTTTTGGTTGACCTGTCCTTTGGTGATAGTGGTGTGTTGAAGTCTTCTACCACTATTGTGGTGCTGTCTATTTCTTTCTTCAGTTCTAATAACCATTGTTTTATGTATTTTGCAGGTCTATCATTTGATGCATAAATATTAACCAAGGTATGTCTTCCTGATCTATTGTGCCTTTAATCAGTATGTAATGAATGCCCTTCCTTACCTTTGATGGTGGTTTTCATTCTGAAATCTATTTTATCAGAAATTAGTATTGCCACTCCTGCCTTTTTGAGGTTGCCATTTGCTTGGCATTGTTTTCCAACCTTTGATTTTGAGTCTTTCTTTCTCTTCTTTTTCTATGTCTCTTGTAGGCAACATATTGATGGGCTTTATTTTATTTTATTCATTCTGCTTCTCTTTTTCTCTTAATTGGTGCATTTAGTCCATTCACATTAAGTGTGTTTATTGCCAGGCCAGGTTTTACCATTGCCATTTTACCATGTTTCTTTTTCTGTTGTTTCTGGTCCATCTACTTTCCTTTGGCATCTCTGTGTGAAGCACATCACTTAAAGTTTCTTGTAGTTTTGATCTTGTATTCACAAATTCCTTAAGTTCCTTCTTTTCTGTGAAGGATCTAATTTCCCCTTCATATTTAATGGATAGCTTTGCTGGGTATAGTATCCTTTGCTGGCAATTGTTTTCTTTCAACTTTCTGTATATGCCATGCCATTGTTTTCTAGCTCATATGATTTTCTGATGAGAAATCAGAACTTAATCCGATTGTTTCCCCTTTGTAGGTGACTCTTTGTTTTCCTTATGCTGCTTTTACTATGATATGACTTGATGTTTTTCTTTTTGGGTTTAGTCTATTTGGTGTTCTCCGTGCTTCCTGAATATGGACTTCCCCATTCTTCAAAATACCTGGGAAGTTTTCTTCTAGTACTTCTTCCACAATTTTGTCAGTGATTTCCCTGTCATTCCTATGTTCTGGAATTGCAAGCATACATATATTGTTCCTTATGATGTCATCCTACATGATTCTAACATCATCTTTATTTTCTGTTTGTCTCATAACCTGATTTTTCTTCTAGTTTGTTTCCAATGAGGCTCTTGTCTTACAGCTCATTGATTCTGTGTTTTGTGCTACCAATCTGTTGGACACTTCTGTCTTTTAGGTCTTAGTATTCTGGATTGTATTTTCATGCTTTTCTGTTATTTCAAGTACTGTATTGACTATATCCTCATCGTCTTGTGATGATTTCTTAAGTTATTGTACCTCTTTCTCTGTACTGTTAATTCTTTCTTCCATCTTTTGCATGTTCTTCCATAGCTGTTCAAGTTGCTCCTCATTGGTATATTCCTTCTGGGTCACTGTCTCTGGGGTATTTTTTGGCATTTAGTACATTCAAGTCTTAATTTCTCAATATCAGAAGAAAAATACAAGTCTCAAAACCTAAAAATGTTATCAAATCTTATCAAAGTCAGTAATATAAAAACAATAAAGATTATGAACATATAGTACAAAGTCACAGGATTGTTGGGGTTTTTTTTAATCCACATGACAATCTGACTTAGAACCAGTAATGTGTAAAAAAGTACTAAAAATAACTAAATAGTATAAATACTAGGTGCTACATTCTACATAAGAACAATTTTCTTAGAAAAATGTGTTACAAAACTGTGGAAATCTTAAAACTACATTTTTCTCAGGTAAAGAGGGAAGAACATTTTAACCTGAGGGTGGAGTGGAGCTAGGAGGGCCTTAGAGTGACCCAGCGCCACACTCTTCTGTCACAAGGTGAGGAAGAAGAGGAGAAGACACAACAGGAAGGCCATAGAATTGCTACTGATTATTGCTGTATAGGTCTACTGCTTGAGGGAATACGAATCCTAAGGTTTCTATCAACATCTTCCTAAGCCCTAAAATTCGCTCGAGAGAAAAGTCAACTTGCATATACAAAGAAAAGATAAAAGTGCATCCACACACAAGAGCTCTTAGTCGGGAACTT
>NW_006399935.1:4539910-4541385 GCF_000299155.1 Elephantulus edwardii
TTGCATCTGCTTCTGTAGCTGTTCAAATAATTCAACATCAACATATTTCTTATGGTTCTCTCTATCTGGGGTATTCATTTGATCCGCTTTTTTAAGATAAGTGTTATTTTGGTTTTTTTAACATGATGACTGAAGCAGACTCCTGCTTTTTTGACATTATGTGAGTCTTTTCTTCGTGGATGTTAGGTTGTTATAACTATATAGTGACACAGAGTATGGTAATGTTTTGTGAAGGACCTGTATATTTGTGCTCCCTACTTGGCTAGACAGCAATGTTTTCTCCAAAGTACCTGAATGGCAAACCAGAAAGCCTGTTGTTCTCATCCAGAAATGGTGACTCCACTCATTTCGAGCTGTCCTGGCCCCTTCTACTTGAGCTTAAAGGGTCCCGCCTTTTGATTTTTTGACAGGTGGTACCAATGAGTTTCTCTATCTGTAATGATATTGCCTACTGGTCCAGTTGTGAGGAGTTTTTGTTTTCTTGATACTGAGATGTAATCCATATTGAAAGCTCTAGTCTTTGATCTTCTGCAGTAAGTGGTTCAAAACTTCTTCACTATTGTAAAATGGTACAACCACTCTGGAAGGCAATTTGATGTTTCCTCAAAACATCATGACCATGGTTCAAATCCACCAGATGCTCTGCTGCAGAAGGAAGGGAAATCTCCTCCTGTTCCAGTCGGATCTGATTTGACAGTACACAACAAGAAAAGAAAAGAAAAAACCAAAACAAAACCACATCATGACCCAGCTATTCCACTACTAGGAATATGTTACTGTTGCTTTCAAGTTGTGCACGACTCATAGCAACCCTATGAACCAAAGGCCTCAAGCCTTTCCATAACTATCGACATTTATCAAAGTTCATAGAATGTCTGGAGGTATGTTGTTTAGGAATTGGATGCCTCTCCTGCTTCCACTAAGAATATACCCCAAGAAAGTTAGAACTGAGATGCACATGGAGATTTGTACACCAATGTACATAGCAGCATTATTCATCATCACAAGAACATGGAAAGAGCCCAAATGTCCCTTCCAAGCATCACGTCCCTCTCCAAGGAATAGCTTGAGAAACTATGATATATTCACACAATAGAATACTATGCAGCCCACAGGAGCCATGATTTTGGAAAATATTACATAACTTGGGAGAGACTGGAGAGCATTATGTTAAATGAACTAACTCAGTCTCATAGGGACAAATACTGAATAAGACCATTATTATAAAAATAGAAGGATAACTAGTAAAACATGCATGAGGACCCAAGGGGAGAAGGGGTGGGAGCAAAGGGGTGAGGATTGGTAGGGATGAAATGACAGGGTCGTACAATTTGGTGGGTGGAGAGAGGGGTGAAGGAAATGAGAAGGATCTGGTGAGGACCTGAAAAGACACAGTAATGATAGGCAAGATCCAAAGGTAATTAATTTTATAAAACATAATGCATAGGAATGATTGCATGAAACACAATGTAAAT
>NW_006399935.1:4543051-4546852 GCF_000299155.1 Elephantulus edwardii
CACATAACAACAACAACAAAAACAAGTCAGAACTGACTCGTAGCTAATCCTCCAGCAGGTTTTCAGAGGCAGTTAATCACACTGGAGACTATCCATTTTCCTACCACGCTGCAGCTGGTGCCTTTGGGATTGCAGTGCAGCTTCTTACCACGAGGCCACCAGTACCCGACTCACTGTCTTACAATAAGAGGTAAAAAGAAAGCTAAGTGGGGAAAGAACAGAGACATCAACAAAGGACAGCAACACCCACAAAGAAGGGCCAGGTGTGGAGTGTTCTTTAGACCCAGGCTGCTGTCCAGGGAACCTCCTAGAGTAGAAGGACACAGAGGGACAGCCTCCCTCAATTTAATCCAGCCTGGATCTCACCCTCTGAGCTTCCTTCTCCATGTTTCCCACAAATGTGGCCTCTAACAAGTGTTTCATGGGGGACTGCAAGGAAAGAGAAAGCCAGGGGAGCTGGGGGGGCGCTCAGTACCACCAAGACAGAAGAACTGCTATGCTGGAAAGCTTCTGGATACAGGGTAAGGTCAAGACACATGGAAATTTCCGAGGAATGTCAGATCCAGAGCTGCTGGAGGAGACAAGGGCCTTTCCGCAGAGCCAAAACAGAGTGAGGTCTCCTCCAGAGCCCCTGCCTTGACTTCAGACGACCAGCCTCCTGAATTGTAAGAGAACAGAACACGTTTCTGTTTGTTGGAGCCGTCCACTTGTGGGGGTCCCTGCCATGGAGCCCTAGGCAACTAAGGCAGAATTAGAGATCAGAACTCGGTGGAGGAGGACTCAGAGGAGATGGGTTCTCTGTGTCTCCCAGCAGCCTTCTGGGTTTCACTGGAAGTCTACACCACAAGCTGACAGCTTATTTACGGAATGCTTTGGATTGGATCATGTCCTCTATATGTGTGTTGTGAATGATGACCCCTGTCCTCTGGAGAGCAAAATTTTTATTTTAGTACAGTGTACTTTATTGACTTGATGATATATGACAAAATTGGCTCCCCAAGCCCCTTCCCTTTCTCAGGGGAACTGGATGAAAACTGTGTCAAGGATGTGAGATTCTCAGCGTGTGGGAGGATCGAGTTGGGGCAAAGACTACCCAGCAGCTGAGCGTGTCTCCCCACCCCCAGTGCTATTGCTGGGGCTGGTGTTCCAAGAGGCTCTTATTCTTTGGAGGCCATGTGAACCATCAGGTCAACCACCCGGTTGCTTTAGCCAAATTCATTGTCATACCAGGAAATGAGTTTAACAAAGTGGTTGTTCAGAGCAGTACCAGCCTCAGCATCAGGTGGAAGAGTGGTGTCACTATTAAAGTCACAGGAGACAACCTGGTCTTCAGTGTATCCCAGGATGCCCTTGAGGGGCCCTTCTGATGCCTGTTTTACTACTTTCTTGATGTCATCATATTTGGCAGCTTTCTCCAGACGGCAGGTCAGGTCCACAACTGACACATTGGGGGTGGGGACACCGAAAGCCATGCCGGTAAGTTCTCATTCAGTTCAGGGATGACCTTGTCCACAGCCTTGGCAGAGCCAGTAGATACAGGGATGATATTCTGGGCAGCTCCACAGCCATCACACCACAGCTTTCCAGAGGGGCCATCCACAGTCTTCTGGGTGGCAGTGATGGCATGGACTGTGGTCACGAGTCCCTCTACAATGCCGAAGTTGTCATGGATGACCTTGGCCAGGGGAGCCAAGCAGTTGGTGGTGCAGGAGGCATTGCTGACAATCTTGAGAGAGTTGTCATGCTTTTCATGGTTCACACCCATCACAAACATGGGGGCATCGGCAGATGGAGCAGAGATGATTACCCGTTTGGCACCACCCTTCAAGTGAGCCCCAGCCTTCTCCAAGGTTGTGAAGACACCAGTGGACTCCACAACATACTCAGCACCAGCATCACCCCACTTGATGTTGGCGGGATCTCGCTCCTAGAAGATAGTGATAACTTTCCCAGTGATGACCAGCTTCCCGTTCTCAGCCGTGACAGTGCCGTTGACCTTGCCATGGGTGGAATCATATTGGAACATATAGACCATGTAGTTGAGGTCAATGAAGGGATCATTAATGGTGACAACATCCACTTTGTTAGAGTTAAATGCAGCCCTGGTGACCAGGCGCCCAATGCGGCCAAATCCGTTTACTCCGACCTTCACCATCGTGTCTCAGGGATGCGGCTGAGGCTGCACAAGAAGACAGGATGCCCGTCATCAGTTCTGGAGTGTACGCCACCTCCTGGAACGGTTGAACACGGACAGATTCTTTTCGGTACAATAACTGTCTGTTCCTTCCACCCTCTTTGGAGGTTTCTTGCTCCACCGAGCATTTTGCTCAAAGAAAGAATTCTTCAAGATTGCAATTCGAGACTTGAATTTCTTCATCTGTTCTTGCAGCTTGAGAAATGCTGAGCATGGGCTTTCTCATTCCAAGTCTCCACATTTTATTGTCCTCGTTTGCTTGGTCTTCCAGAATCGTCCTTTGAAATCTTCTGCTCAGCCCTTTCACATTCCATTTGTTTTCACTATGTCTTTTCTGACATCTGTTTTGGCCAGTTCTTCCTTTCCCGTCTTTCTAATGTTTTGGGTTTGTCACATATCCTCTTTGTCGTGCCATAACTCGTCTTCCCTTTGGTGTTCAACGCGGTCATTCTCTTATTGAGATGGTCTCTAAATTCAAGTGGGATAAACGCAAGCACCATATTTTGAATCTCTGGACTTTAATTTTTTTTCCGCTTCAAACTGAACATACAGGTGAGCAGGTGATGACCCCTGGTCCTGTTCTGACTGTGGGTATTGAGCCGTCCCACTGTCTCTTTCCACAGATGTAGTCTATTTGATTCTTGACTAGTCCACCAGGCAAGATCCAGGTGTATAGTCACTGCTTATATTGTGGACAAAAAAATTTCTTTCCAAGGAATGGATTATTGCTCCGCAAAATGATATCACTCAATCTCAGCATTATTTCTATCATCAAGGTCATATTTTCCAACTATGAATCCTCCTTTGTTTCCATTCTAGTAACTATCAATCCATATTGATTGATGTAATCAAAGTATTGACTGCATTGATGGAATACAAGTGACAGAAATGTAATTAAAGTATATTAGCAAACAAATGAAACATTGGAAGTCCCCACTTCCCCTTCTATGCAGTGGAAGAAAGCTACCTGGTCAACTCTCTGAAAGAGATCCTTATTCGTATACTTCCAAAGAAAGGCAAGCCAGCAGAATGCAGAAATTATTGAAAAGTAACCATTAATGCCACATGCAAGTGAAAATTGGCTGAAGGTTATCTGAAAATTCAAGGCAGATTCAGAAGATGATGCAGGTAAAGAAATGTAATTCCTGAGGGATATCCCTGTGAACATTAGGCAGATCTTAGATCCGAAATCAGAAAATACCACAAAGACTTTTACTGTGGTTTTTATTTGATTCTACAAAGGCATTCAACTGTGTGGATTACACTCAGAAGACTGAGAACTCCAGTCTCTTAATTGTGCTAAAGAGAAGGCTTTAGATAGATTAAGAAACAGTTATTCTCCCAGAACGTGGGTTAGTGCATGTTTCATTTATTTAAAAAATCTACTTGAGTGAAAGTTCACAAACCACATTGCATTTTTCAATCAATCACAGGCATTAATTACCACTTATTGATACAACTAACTTATTATAGTGTCTAAGCAAATGTTATTGTTTACTTCTATTTTCTTTCCCCACTTTCTCTGTTTATGAAATATTTTTCCCTTTTCCTTCCCCTATGGTCCTTCAGTATGGACTGAGGCTCAATGTAAAGAAGACAAAGATTCT
>NW_006399935.1:4547662-4549716 GCF_000299155.1 Elephantulus edwardii
ATAACCTGAGATGCTGGACTGTCTGAAGAAGATTTGGGGCATTAGGCTTGGAAGAAGACTCATCAACAGGCTGCAGTATGAAGGCAACACAACCTTGATAGATGAAGATGGATGAAGGGGTCTTGAAGCACTTACTGCAGATCTAAGTACAGTCTTCAGTATGGGTTATACTTCGTGATAAAGAAAAAAGTCCTCACACCTATGTAATTAAGAAATATTACGATAAGTGAAGAAGATTGACATTGTCAGGGGTTTAATTTATTTGGATCCACAAACAACGTCCACAGAAGCAGCAATCAAGAAATCAAATGATGTCCTGCATTGGGCACATTTGCTTCAAAAGACTTGTTTAAAGAGCCGGGATGTCACCGTGAGGACCAAGTGGAGTGGGATCTTAGTCAATCCTGGGTATTTTCAGTCCCTCATATGAATACTTGTTCAATCTGTATGCTGAAAAAATCCGTCAAGAAGCTGGACTCTATGAAGAAGAATACGGTATCGGGATTGCAAGAAAGACTCATCAACAACCTGCGTTATGCAGATGACACAACCATGCATGCTAAAAGTGAGGAGGACTTGAAACACTTTCTGCAGAGAATCAAAGACTATAGCCTTCAATACGGATTACACCTCAACATCAAGAAGACAAAAACCTAAAACAAAAGAAAAAAAAAAGAAGACAAAAATCCTCACCACTGGGCCTATCATGATAGGAAACATGATGGATATGGAGAAGATTGAAATTGTTGGCAGTATTTCCCTGGTCTGTCCCTCTGCCTGTTTCTCTCTCTGCAGACCAAGGAATCCCGCCAGGGAGACCCCCTAATAAAGCTTCTTTAGCTTCCTTTAAAAAAAAGAGAGAGAGAGATTGAAATTGTTGGTGCTACAATCAACATCCTTGATTCCAGCAATCAAGAAATCAAAAGATGTATTGTATAGGGAAATTCTGCTGTCAGGGACCTCTCTAAAGCACTAAGGAGTAGTGATGTCAGCTTGAAGACTAAGGTGCATCTGATTGAAGACATGGCCTTTTCAATTACTTGCTACATCTGAGAGCTGGACAATCAATAAGGATGACAGAAGAAGAATGGAGGCCTTTAAATTGTGGTGTTACAGAGGAGTACTGAATATTCCATGTTGTATCAAAAGAACAGATAGATCTTGGAGAAAATTCATCCAGAGAGCTCTTTGGAGACAAGAATGGTGAAGCTTCACCTCACGTATTTTGGGAACATTATTAGGAGGGGTTATCTCCTGGAAAGAGAAATCTTTCCAAAGGACTATTCTTTGGAAAAGGGGAGAGTCAGCAAATAAGAATATCCTTTCAACAAGATGGATTGACACAGTGACTGTTGCAATGGGCTCAAGCGTGTCAGAGATTGTGAGGATGGCACAGGGTAGGGCAGGGTTCACATCTGTTGTTCATAGGATCGCGGTGAGTCATACTTGACTTGATGGCACCTAACAACATCAACAACAACATATGTATGTAAAAGTTAGACAAAGAATAAGAAAGAACATGGCATCGGGATTGCAGAAAGACTCATCAACAACTTGGATTATGCACATGATACAACCTTGATTGCTGAAACTGAGGAGGACCTGAAGTATTTGCTGCAGAAGCTCAAGGATTGTAGTCTTCAATATGATTTGAAGCTCAGCATAAAAAAGACAAAAGATTCTCATCACTGGGCCAACTGGCAGCATCATGATAAATGGAGAAGAGATTGAGGTTGCTAACTGTTACAACTTCTTGGGTCCACAATCAATACTCTTGGCACCAGCAGTCAGGAAATTAAAAGGCCAGTTGCATTGGGGAAATCTGCTATCAGAGACCTCTCCAGAATACTGAGAAGCAATGATGTCAGTCTAGACTAAGGTGCACCTGATCCAGGCCATGGTCTTCGCCAATTACTTTCTATGCATCAGAGAGCTGGACAATGATTAAGGATGACAGATGCCTTTGAGTTGTGCTGAAGAAGAGTATTTGACATCTCATGGACTGCCAAGAGAACAAACAGGTTTTTCCTGTTGTTGTGTTGTTGTTATGTGCC
>NW_006399935.1:4550661-4552043 GCF_000299155.1 Elephantulus edwardii
GGCAGGGTTCAGAACTGTTGTACACAGGGTCGCTGTGAGTTGCAGGAGACTCATGATAACAAGAACATGGACTTTCAGAAGGACTATCAAATCTGGGCGAACTGCAAACACCATGCTCCTCAGAACTGAAGATGGTGAAGGGTCATCTTACCCACGTTGGACATGTTATCAAGAGGAACCGGTCCCTGTGAAAGGACACCATTCTTCACAAAATAGAGGCCTGATGAAACAGAGGAAGGACTTCAATGAGATGGATTAACAATGGCTGCAACAGAGTGGTGATTGTGAGAACACCACTGGGCAGGTTTCATACGAATCGGGACTCACTGGAAACCAACTAACAAAAACAACAACACAAACAGCCTACGGCAAACACCGCACTTTGACCACCCATCAGTTTATTGTGTATTAGAACTTGTCTCTTCCTGTGATGCCACCAGTATTTAAAGTGTCAGGAATCATCTTTCTTTTCCATCTTTGTCTTTTTTTCTTTCTCTTTAAAGACCCAGTGTCTTTTGCTGGGGTGCTTTGGAGTGGGCACTGCTGAGAGCGGTTTCATTAGGGATGGAAGGGATGATGGCGTCCTTAACACGAAAAAAGAAGTTTGTGTCTGAGGCAGAGCTCGATGAAGGATGCAAAAGGAGGCACGAAGAGTGGGGGAAGGTTTGAAACCCCGAGGATCCAGAAGAAGGTCTCGAGGAAGGTCAGACCTTGGCTCTGTATGAGGCTTCAGGAGCAGAAGTACAGGGAACAGCAGATGTGTGAGCAGTGGTCCAAATGCAAGACCGCGGATGAGACCCCCTTCCTGGACGAAGCTCCTCGGCAGCACGAGCTAATAGAAAAGCAACAAAGAGAAGAACAAAAAAGAACCGGGGGACACAGAAGTAATTTCAACAAGGCCGGAATTTCTCCAGGAGGAAAAAAAAAAAAAAGAAGCTCGGAAGAAACTGGCTGTCAAACCCACAGAAACCAAGGTCAAGTTCCCCCAGACAAAGCAGCTGGAAGGATCAGTGAAGCCTAGTGCAAAAAGACTGAAACGGGTCCCTGATCCGGGTGACGCAGGCCCATTGCTGTTGACAGAAGATGCATCCTGGATGTTTGATCCCAGCTGCCCTTGCTCTGTGGTATCTGGGCGTGAATGCCTGGCACCCTGTTCACTCCCTCCCCAGCCGAACCTGGGACACTTTGCAGGGGGGTTACCAGCAGGTCTTTAGGCCGATGTGTCTGGGAACATGGGATCCTGCATGCAGGTAAACTAGCAGATGTGGGGCCATTTCCAGGGGCAGTGGGAGCAGTACTAACTTTGTAACGCCCTTCCAGTTGTAGGAAGTCCTCAGTCGGGGTTGGGGTGTCTCTAGTGCCTCTTTGGCCTTACTTTCTCA
>NW_006399935.1:4552768-4554818 GCF_000299155.1 Elephantulus edwardii
AAGACAGCAGGCAGGAAGCTCAGAGCATTAGGAAACCATTTTCTCCAGCTAAACTTTTAGCATTTTACAGATTTTGCTGTATTGACTTTTCTTGTCACCCCCTATTTTTGACAGGGGTTGTTATTTTTTAAAGATTTATGGCAGGTGACACTGACTTTTCATTTGCAGTGAGACAGAAAGTTTTCTTTAGAAAAAGTTTCCTCTATAAAATCTATTTAAGTAAAAATAAAATTGGTGTGGATGAGAGATGAGTTGTGAATATTGTGCACTCTGTGAAGGTGGGAAGTGAATGAATGAAGTTTCAGAAGGCTATTTCCACCATTGTAGGAAGGGCCCAGGGATTCCGAGTAACTAAGACTTGACTGTTTAAAAATTTTTTTATTTTTATTTTATTATTTTGTGTATGTGTACCGTCAAATCAGATCTGACTGGTACAGGAGGAGATTGCCTCTCCTTCTCCAGCAGAGCATCTGGTGGATTTGAACCTCATACCTTTGGGATTGCAGTGCAGCTTCTTGCCACTAGTCCACCAGAGCTCCCAAGACTTGACTTTTAACTAAGTTCTGCCTTTTTTAGGATGGACTCTGTTTTTCCCATCCATAAAGTAAATTTTAGGGAGCTCTGGTCGCCTAGGGTAAGAAGCTGAGCTGCAATTACAGTTGGAAGGCCCCAGATGCTCCCTGGGAAGATGGGCAATCTCTTCCCACGTGATTGACTGCCTTTGAGAACCCACCAGAGGATCAGCTATGAGTCAGGTCCGACTCTACGATACACAACAACAACAACAAAATAAACTTGGATATATTTTTTAAAATACAAGCTATATTAAAAAAGACCAGCAAGCACATGATAAACAGGTGTCAGAGGAGTTTTCAGGCCAAACAGACCAGGAGGAAAGGCCTGGTGATCAGCTTCTGAAAGCTCTATGGGTCACAACAGGACATTGTCTGATACAGGATTGGAAGATACTAAAAATACACAGTGTCCACAGCAAAGGGCTTGAGTGGACCCACAGAGATGGCGACAGCAAAGGGACAGGCAGAGGTTTGCCTTGGTCAAGAGGTCTGTCATGACTCTGTGCTCAATTGACAGCAACCAACTTCAACATCATACTTCGTGGTGAAAGCTTCACCTTAAGACTAAGAACAAGATTGACATGTCTGCTCTCCCCACAGAATTCTCCTCGACATGGTGATGAAAATCCTGAACCGGAACAGGCCAGAACAATGAAATGAAAGGAGACCATATTTGCAGGGGGGCCACAGCAATGGGTGTAGGAGCCTGGGGAGATTGTGAGCATGGTGCAGGATTTCATTCTGTTGTCTGCCAGTGTGCTTCCGAGTCAGTGCAATGGCACCCAATAATAACAACAGGTTGTAAAAGAAGAAGTGAACATGTTTGTGTTTGTACACGGCACCAGTGTGTAAATAAATAAATAAAAATCCTCAGGAACTCATTAAAAGATTATTAGAACTAGTTTAAAAAAAAGTCAAGCAAGATTGTAGACTACAAGATCAATACACAGCAATCAATTGTAATTCTACCCAGTCCCAGGGAACACACACACACAAATGAATCTAAGACAATTCCACTTATGAGAAATAAAAAAGAGGAAAATGCAGCAGACATAAATTTACCAAGAGAATGAAAGGTTTACAATCTGAAAGCAACAAAACATCACTGAAAGAAATTAGTGATGACCTAAACCAATGGACAGGTATCCCATGTTCATGGATGGAGTATGTAATATTCTTATTTAAAAATTTTTTTTCTTTTATTATTTTGTGTGTGTGTACCATTAAATCAGATCTGACTGGTACAGGAGGAGATTGTCCCTCCTTCTCCAGCAAAGTATCTTGTGGATTTGAACCATGTACCTCTGGGATTGCAGTAGAGCTTCTTGCCACTAGGCCACCGAGCTCCCTGTAATATACTTAAGATGATGTCTCCATCAACAAACAAATGGATAGAGAAGCTCTAGTATATTCACACAATGGAATACTATGCAGCATTGAAATACAAGGAACTCATGAAATATTATGCAAAATGG
>NW_006399935.1:4555418-4562950 GCF_000299155.1 Elephantulus edwardii
AAATTCAGGACATGAACTCGAAGAGAAGGCTTCATTTCTCTACTAGCTCTACAGGAAGGTCCTTAGCTCTTCCTAGCTTCTGCCCCTGGGACGACTATGAATTGCAATCAATTGTTGTTGTTGTCATGTGTCATTGAGTCGACTGCGACTCCAACTGCATTAGCGGTGAGAATCTTTGTTTTCTTGATGTTGAGCTTCAAGCCGTATTAAAGGCTACAGTCCTTGCTCTTCTGCAGCAAACACCTCAGGTCCTCCTCAGTTTTGGTGAGCAAGCTCGTGTCATCTGCATAGCGCAGGTTGTTGATGAGTCTTCTTCCAATCCTGATGCCACATTTCTTCTCGTAAAGTTCAGCCTCCTGGATGATCCGTTCTGCATATGGCTTGAAAAGGTATGGAGATAGGATGCATCCATGACGTACACCTTTCCTGATCTTGAACCATGCACTGTTCTCTTGCTCTGTTCTGACAACTGCCTCCTGGTCTAAGTACAGGTTTTGCATGAACACAAGCAAGTGCTCTGCGATTTCCATTTTCTTCAAGGTTAGCCACAGTTTGCTGTGATCCACACAGTCAAATGCCTTTGCATAGTCAAGGAAGCACAGAAAGCCTAGCAATGACACCAAGCATCATGTATAACTAACATCATAAACGAACACTTGCTGCAGAAGATCAGAGAATATAGCTTTCAATATGGGTTATATCTCAATATCAAGAAAACAAAAATCTTCACTACTGGACCAATAGCCAGCACAATCTTAAGTGTATACATGTGGGCCAGCTATCAACATCATAATAGATGGAGAAAAGATTGAAGTTGTCAACAATTTCATTTTGCTTGGATCCACAATTAATACCCAGTTAAAAAAAAAGCAAAAAGGGTTACTCCAAAGTCTTAAAAAGCAAGAATGTCTGCACACTCATGTTTATTGTGGTTTTGTTCACAATAGCAGAGTTGGAAACAACCAAAGTGTCCATTAACAAGATTGGATAGAGAAACTGTGGTATATTCACACAATGGAATACTACACTGCTTTGAAAAACAAGGAACTCATGAATGAGTGACCCTGGAGGACATTATGCTGAGTGAAATATCTCAGTTACAAAAGGACAAATATTGTATGGTGCCACTGTTGTAAAACGGGACTGACATTAGGGTTGGGGAGAGACTGAGAAAGATGGGATAAATTATGTATACTGCATTAAAACAGATTAGGGAGAGAACTGTTTAAAAGGGATATGTGATTAGGTATTATTGTCATGAGGGGAGTCCAGAATGAAGGCTGCATAGTGGAGTGGACTAGGGGGGAGGGATTGTATCACAATGAAGGGAATTTTCTTTTACTTTTCAAAGAGAAGAATGAACTGGAGGGGAGGGGTGGGCAGGGAAAAAAGTGCAACAATGAATCACTGGAAACCCAAAGTCTCTGTGAACTTTCATTAAAATTAAGAATTTAAAAAAATCAAGGATGTCAGTTTGAAGACCAAGGTGCACCTGATCCAAGCATAGGAATATGCATTTGAAAGTTGGACGAGGCGAGCTCTGGTGGTCTAGTGGAAAGAAGCTGCACTGCAATCCCTGAGGTGCGTGGTTCAAATCCACTAGATGCTCTGCTGGAAAAGGAGGAACAATCTCCTCCTGTACCAGTCAGATCTGATTTGACGGCACACACACACACACACACACACACACACACACACACACACACAAATAAAAAAAATTTTAAAAAAGAAAGTTGGACGATGAGTGAGGATGACAGAAGAACTGATGCCTTTGAATTGTGTCAGGGAGCACTGAACTCCATGGATTGCTAAAAGAGCAAATGAGTTTGTCTTAGAGAAAAACGAAACTTGGTTGTTCCGCAGAGGCAAGGATGGTGAAACCTTGTCTCACATACTCTGAGCACGGTCATCAGGGGGGACCAGAGCTTGGGAAAGGATATCAGGCTGGGGAACGTGGAGGGATGGGGAAAACAGAGGAAAACTCCTAACAAGATGAATTGACAGGGTGAGTGCAGCAACGGGCTCAAGCATATCAGAGACCAGGAGGCCGGTGCAGGACAGGGCAGGTCCAGGTCTGTTACTCACAGGGTCTCTGTGAGTCATAGACAGCTCAGTGACACAAACCACCATCATTCCACCACTCATGTGTCAATTTGCTGTATGTGGTAGTGTTTAACTTCCTATGATGCCACTATCAAATACCAGTCAGTCACCTCTGGTGAATGAGTCTCAGAGAAGCTTCCAGACTAAGACCAGGAAGAAAGGTGTGGTTAACCAGTTTCTAAATCCCAAGGATCATGTAGTTTAACGTGCCCTGCATTTTTCTTCCCATCTCTGGCTCTGTTACTTGCTTGTTTAACCTTTCTTTTATCTCAAAAGAGATTGACTTAAAACACACCTACACTAACTGTGTCTCATTAACACAGCACAGACAACTCCATACAAATGGGATTTTAACCACATGAATAGAGGTGACAAGGTACAGTGTGTGTTTTGGGGGAGGGACACAATTTTAACCATAATAGATAACAATACTCCCCAAAGCGACCTCCACATTCCAGGCAAACCCATGGACTTCGAGCAAAGACGGAAGAGCTGATTCTAGAATTCTAAATGGGGACTTGCCAGGGACCCAGAATAGCCAACAGCATCTTGAAAAAGAACAAAGTGTGGAAGATTTGCGTTTCTGATCGCAGAACTTACTACAAAGCTGCAGGGATCCGGACACAGGAAACCAGCATGGAAATAGACAGAGGTCAGCAACAGAGGACGAGCGCCCAGCGCAAGGCCCCCTTTACGCGGGACTGATTCTCAACAAGGGGCCACAGCCGCGCAGTGACAAGAGAACTGTCTCCTCAACCATGGGTCCGGGGCACCTAGCTCTCCACAGGAAAGGGGTGCAGGTGAACCCCTCTCTCACGTTGTAGACAGAAACAAAAGCAGAATGTAGACTTCACTGTAAGCTAAACCTGTAAAACTCCCAGAAGAAAATATGGTCAGGAACATGTGTGACCTTGCAACAGACAATTGTTCAACAATAAAGTAGAAGCCGTGGTGGCACGGTGGTTACGGTGCTCTGCTGCCAACCATGAGGTTGGTGGTTTGAGCCCACTAGCAGCCCCGCGTCTGTAGAGATTTGTAACCTGGGAGCCCTGTGGGCGCCTCTACTCTGTCCTGTGGGTCGTGGGAGCCAGAAGGAGCTTGATGGCAGGGAAGGGTGTATTTTGACGGCACAACTGTTAAGCATTCATCAGCTAACCAAATGGCCCAAACTCACCTAATGGTGCTGCCGAACTAAGTCTAGCAATCTGCTTTTACAAAGATTGTCGCCGAGAAAGCCCTGTGGGGCAGTTTGCTTTGTCACATGGGTCACTGTGAGCTGAAACCAACCTGATAACACTCAACAACCACAACAATGACCCTAAAAGTGCCAGCATCTACAGATACGCTGAAATTCATCAATGGGAGAACGGTCACATTTCAAAGGATGCTATAGAAAAAGTGAAAAGACAACCTACAAAATAGGGGGAAATATTTGCAAAACATGGATCTGATAAGGTTTTACTAGCCCAAACACACGGCCCAGCCCATGGTCTTTGCAGTTACTTGTTATGCATCAGAGAGCCGGTCAATGACTAAGGATGACAAAAGAAGAATTGATGCCTTTGAGTTGTGGTGCTGGAGAAGAGTCTTGAACATACCATGGACCACCAGGAGAACAAACAGGTCTGCCCTGGAGAGGGTGAAACCAAGTTGCTTCTTGGAAATAAGAATGCTAAAACGGTCTCACATACTTTGGGCAGGTAGCCAGGAGGGCACCAGTCTTTGGAGAAAGGTATCATGCTTGGAAGGGTGGAGGGACAGTGCAGAAGAGGAAGACCCCGGAGGAGATGGTTAACTGGGGTAATGAGGGGAGGTGTGTCAGAGACAGTGAGATTGGCCCAGGATAAAGAAGAGTTCAGAGATGTTGTACACAGGGTCGCTATGAGTCACAGGGGACTCAATGGCACACAACAAAAACATAAAGAACTCCTACAATTAGACAACAAAAGGACAAATGGCCTATTTAAAACCAGGCAAAAGACTTGACAAAACATTTTCCCCATAGATACAGATGGCCCATAAACACATGAAAAGATGTTGCGCATCTTTCTCTGTTCTCTAGTGCTGCTAGAACCACAAGGGAGTGGCTTTAGCAAACAGAAGCACATTCTCTCACAGTCTGAGAGACTGGAAGTTCAAGTGCAAGGCATTGGCTCCAGGAAAGCTTTGTCTGCTGGTTCTGGGGGAATTGACATCAATCTTCTCCTGTGTCTAGGAGCTTCCTGGCACAGGGACTCTGCTTCTTTCTTGGCAGTGCTGAATGCCCTCTGATCTCTGCTCTCTTATTCAATCTCTTTTCTGTCTCAGAAGAGATTGACTCAAGATCAACTCAATGCTGTAGATTGCATTTTGCCTCATGTACATCATCGAAGTGAAACTTACAACACATAGCATCATGACATCACGTCATCCTGTGGAAGCTAAAACACCAGAGCCTAGATGGCTGGACACACACTTTGGAGGGACACGGCTCAGCCCATGGTAGCATCTGTGATCACTTCCTCCGGACAGTCTCGGCATGCTTCCTCCCTGGGCTCCTGGTTGGTGGAGTGTCCAGCACTCCTGGACACTGCTTTGTGCTGGCACCACCCCAGTCTCTGCCTCCAGCTTCACCTGGCTTTCATCCCAGGGTATCTGCATCCAAGTGTCCTTCTTCCTGTAAGAAACCAATCCTTGAATTAGAGCCTCGGCCAGCGCAAGTCAAGCTCCTCTTAACAGATTCCATCTCCAAGGCTGTGACATTAAAGCCCATATGGTGGATATGAATCTTGGGGGCAGTGGACCCTATTGACCCCAATAAGAAGCCTGGTAGTGGTGCTGGGCTGCTAACCTGAAGCTGAGAGTGATAACAGGGTCATAAGCGCACTGTTTCACTATCACACAGAATTGTTTTACTGCCCTCAAAATGCCAGATGCTGCAGAAGGACGGCATGCGTGGAAAAGTAGAGTCAGTGAATGAAGACGACCTTCAGTGAGGTGGGCTGACAGGATGGCTGTAACAGGGAGCTCGTACGGCAGCAATTTCTAGGATCGTGCAGGGCCAGGCCGGTTTTGTCTGCCGTGTAGGGCCACCTCAAGTGCACCTGTGAACAGCCACCTACCTGTGGATAAGGAGAGCCCTGGTGAGTCGCTGGCCAAGGGCCCAGCTGCTGACTGAAAAGCCAGCAGTTCAAACCCACTCAAGGGCTCCCCAAGAGAAATACTTAGTGACCGATTTACTAAAGATCATCACAAAACCAAACCCATGTCTGTGGCGTCCACTTGGACCATTATTCATAGAACTTCCCCGTTGTAAATCTTTATAGAAACAGACTGTCTCATCTTCTCCTCACAGGCTGGCCAGGGGGTTTGAACCACTGATCTCTGGGTAAGCAGCTGAGTGCTTAATCACTGTGCAGTCAGGGCTCCTTTCCATAAAACGGCACACAGCATAATCACCCCGTGATGCTTTCTGCACTGTAATCTTCGTGGCCCTCACAGCCTAGAGAACCCCCAGAGGTGGGCCGCCTGGGCCACAAGCACTGCTGGGAGTGGTGACTGGTCAGCACGCAACAACAACAACAACAAAAACGTATCAGAGCATGTAATCCTGTTGGGAGAAAGGCTTTTCTTTGTGATGCTGATGAGGTCATACCAGTGGGAGAGCGTGTCTTAAGCCAATCCCTTTAGGCACAGAAAGAGCCTATTAGGTACGGAAGTTGGAAGTCTGCAGAGACAGGCCTGAAGAGCCACAATATCCGAAGGTGCGGGGGAGAGTCAGTCTACCGGGCCAGGAATGCGGGGACTGGCCAGCTGGCCGAGCTGTGTGCAGGACCTTCTCCCACACCCCACAGACTCAGAGCCTCCCCCAAAGCTGGCGTCCTGAGCCCAGACTTCTGCCTCCAAACCCTGAGAAGAGTGTCTGCAGAAGTGAGGAAACGAGGAAGACCTTCTGTGAGACTGAAGGACACAGTGGCTGGTACAGGCGCTGGGATCTGGCAAGGACTGTGACAATACGCTTCTGTTGGTTAGAGCCCCACCATGGATACTTCTGTTCTTTGCAGCACCTAAGAAACGAAATGAGATGAAACAGCTGCAAATAACCATTAACAATGGCAGAGTGATCAAACTACTGGACTTGAGCAGGACGGAGATCATGACCGGGCACAGGCTAGGACAAGGTTTAGACCTACTGTTCGGAGGGTCCCTATGAGTCATTATCAACTTGACAGCACCTGACAACAGGTGACAGACACCCAGGCCTCTGAGTAGATGACCACAATAAAGCTATTACAACCCAGAAAAATAGTATGGGTGGAAGGATCGACAAACAGATCGATGGACAGAACAAAGGGAAGGAAGGAAGACGCCCTATTTCCCTCGCACGCTTAGCTGATTTTTGAGACTCCAAACCTCCGTTAGGAAGATGTGGGGGAGGGAACAGACGTGAAGAAGGAGGGAGGACCGGGTCTCCTTCCCCCTCTTCCTTCCCACGGGCAGATGGCACATGAGGAATATTTTAACTTTCAATCAGATTCCAAGTTTTGATGATCATTTCTGAATTGAAACACCATTGATGATTTAAAGGAACTGTAGGAGTTTTGCTTTTTTTAAAAAAGAAAAATCAGCAGAGAGTGATTGGAAAAATTGAGAGAGGCCATGAGAAGGCTGTTGATCTTGTTGGATGCTGTCGAGTTGATTATTTCTTCTCATGAGACCATGTAATAAAAAAGAAATGAACGCCCTGTAGGATATAATCTATACAGGAGACTATAATCTATACAGGAGGACACTGTCAAGCCTTACTTCCATAGAGCACCTAAGAGGTTCAAACCACCAACCACTGGGTTTGCAGTCCATTGCTTAACCACTGTGTCATCAAAGTTCCTTGATGGAGGATTTGTAGTCCTCAACCTACTCCAGGATATGCCTCGGACTACATTTCCCACACTCCTTTGCATCTCACAATAGTCACAAGAATGGAACGTGAGTACAGATGATGTGACACTTCCTGTCCTGGCCCACAGAATCTTGCCTTGGAGCTTCCATATATTCCCTCTTTTTCTTCCCTCATCTATCATCATCTCCTTGTCGTGTGACGTGGAGAACTGGGAGATCCTGGGGGATTGAGGGAGCCATCAGATGGCAGGAGTCTGGTGTCTTGGGCCGAGTTCTCTAGAGATGCAGAAACCTCTCTGTGTGTGTGTGTAATATATAGATAGATGGAGAAAACCTCTATCAATATGATAGGTAGAGAAAAGATTAAAGTTGCCAATTATTTCATTTTCTTTGGATCCACAATCAATACCCGTGGTAGCAGCAGTCAGGAAATCTGAAGATGTATGCACATTCAAAAACTTCTCAAAAAACAAAACAAAACAACAAAAACAAAAACAAACCAAACTCCTCCAACAGGGTAAAAAGGGAAGCCACAGACTGGGAAAAAGTAT
>NW_006399935.1:4565375-4580026 GCF_000299155.1 Elephantulus edwardii
AATGGAATACTATGCTGCATTAAAAAACAAGGAACTCATGCAATATTATTCAAAATGGGTGACCCTAGAGGACATTATGCTGAGTGAAATATCTCAGTCATACAGGGACAAATATTGCATAGTGCCACTGTTGTAAAACAGGACTGACCTCAGGGTTGGATGGAGACTGAAAAAGATGGGATAAATAATGTATGGAAACAGATAAGGTAGAAAACTGTTTAAAATGGACATGTGATTAGCTATTATTGTCATGACAGGAGTCTGGAACGAAGGCTACATAGTGGAGTGGACTTGTGGGGAGGGATTTTAAAACAATGAAAGAATTTTTCTTTTACTTTTCAAAGAGAAGAGTGTACTGGGGCAGAGGGGTGGACAGGGAGAAAAGTGCAACAGTTAATGAATGGAAATACAAAGTCTGTATTTTCATTAAAATTAATAACAATTAAAAAAAGAAATATGAAGAAAGATGTGTTTTAACAAGAATATCTGTTTTCAAGAACTGCTTCAAAGTGCTGAAGAGTGTTGGTGAAGTGTGTCGACTATACCATTGATTATACATGGACTAAATTAGCTACATATTCTGAATCATCTCCCTATTCCTAACTTCTTTGTGGTCAAATGGATTTTACAATATGGTCTTTTGCCTTGACACTTTGGAAAAATAGCTCGAGAGGTTTCTCTAAGGCCCTAGCAGTCAGTTTTGTCCTCATTTTTGCACCCTAGAAGGTTTGTTCTATTCTGTGGGTAAACCATAAATGAATTGTTTTACAGTCCTTGACTGCAGCCCGCTCTGGGATGCATGTTCACACGGTAGGGCTTGGTCAACAGACTATACAAATGGGGCAAAGTGTTACCTACTTTGTAAATGAAATGTCTGTGGCCTACTGAGAGTAGAGTTGACTGGTTAGTTTGTGGCTTTAGTGAAAAATCTATACTTTAAATTCATTAAAACTGTGTGTGTGTGTATACACACACACACATAATGTCAGTCACAAAGAGGTTTTGAAGACAGAAAGCAGTAGAAAGGGGTGGAGGTGTGGAGGGAAGGGAGGGGAGAGAGAGAGGAAACACAAAACTTCTTAGAAGATACATTAAACGGATCAAGAGTTATAACACTCAAGACAATGACAGGCTTGGAACGGACTCAGTGGCAGAGATGTTGGCAACATGTCCAAACAGGGGCCTTTGACAGATTCAGTGGTGACCAATGGCTTGGCTGAGTCGTGACAGTCTTAAGAGGACTGAAGGGGACTGTCCTCAGGAAGCTGAGAGGAGACCTGTACTCAGGGGACAGAGAGGGGCCTGTCCTTAGGGGTGTGAATAGGGGGCCTGTCCTCAGGGGGCTGAGAGGGGCCTGTCCTTAGGAGCTGAGAGAGAGGGCCTTTTCTCAGGTGGCTGAGAAGAGCCTGTTCTCAAGGGCTGAGAGGGGACCTGTACGAAGGGGACAAAGAAGGGCCTGTCCTCAGGGGGGCTGAATAGGGGTCTGTCCTCAGGGGGGCTGAGAGGGGGGCTATATTCAGACGACAGATAGGGCCCTGTCCTCAGGGGGACTCTTATGGGGTCTGTATTCAGGGGGATGAGCTGGCACCTGTCCTCAGGGGGCTGCTAAGGGGCCTGTCTTCAGAGGGCTGAGAAGGGGCCTATCTTCAGGGGACTGTTAGGGGCCCTGCCCTCAGGGGCTGAAAGGATCCTGTTTTCAGAGGACTGAGAGGTGCCAGTCCATAGAGGGCTGAAAGGAGGACCTGTCAGGTGGCTGAGAGGCACCTGTCATCATGGGCTGAGGGAACTCTGTTCTCAAGACTGAGAGGGTCCTGCTGTCCTCAGGGGCTGAGAGACCTACATGGCCAAGAGGCATTAAGAGAGCCATCCTATCCTGAGTAAGGCTATACACCTTCTGATCCTGACCCCAAGTTATACCTTGTTCCTTAAAAAACCTTAACAAATACATGATCTGTGAACCTGTGGCCATTACAGCCAACTGCAGAACTCAAAAGAGAAAGAGGGAGGGCCTGGGAGGAGCAGGAGACAATTTTTACCCTTTTGGTTGGAGGATGGTGGTGTGTCTGACCTCCTCCTCTTGGCAAAAAGCCTTAGACTGATCCTGGTCCTGATTCCTTCTGAAGTAAGACAGGCTCTGATGCTCCTACCATCTCCCTTTTACCCTCTCCTCCTTCCTCTGTTGCCCACAATAAAGATCAATTCTTGTGCTTGCAAGTTTTTAAGACCCTATGGTGTTAGCCTAAATGTTGGCAGTATTAGTTATTTCAGTTAGCCTCTCTGGTCTCCAGCTACCTCAACTGCAGACACATGGTCTTGCAAATCACCAACAGCTATGGGACTAGGATAAGAGAAAGAGTGCTTCCCACACTGGGCAGCAAGACTTGAGAAGAGCAAAACTTAAGGCAGGCAACTGGTGAGAGCAAGATTTGAGGGAACCTGGAGCAAGACCGTGGTGAGAGTGAGGCTTTGATGATGGTGGTGGAGAGACTGTGGCATTGCTGTGGAGAAGCTGTGTCAAGGTGTGACCTGAAGCTTCTTGCATTTGTGCCAGCCACAGTTAAAGGTTTTTGCCAGATGCTTGAAGGAGAAGCTGACTTATAACTGAAGGAGAAGCTGGCTTATAACTGCTCTGAGGCAAACCCTTCTGGATGATTTAGATAAGACTGCTGAATTGAAACTGGAGCATGGACTAATCAAGGAATGGTGCCTTGGAACTTTGGCTAAAACTTATATTTGCATTGGGTGATATTCTTTGCCTCCCCCATTCTCTAACTTATTTCCCTAATAAATCCTGTTGTTGGTACCATAACTTTGAGTCTGTGGGTCAACAACAAAGACAACAACAAACAACAAACCTCTTCCTGCTTCTGTGACTCTAGCAACACCATGGGGCTGGGCTATGGGCTCGTTATCTGCTTTCTACTCTGGGTTGAGGAAGGGCTGTGCTATTCTCACTCCCTCTGGCCCTTTCAGAGAGAAGCTAATGGTCCTGTGCCCTTATGTCCAGTTTTCTACTTTTCAGACAGACCCCAATGCCTAGATCTTTTTCCCCAGGCAGGAATTTGGTTTTAAGAACTGGACTTGGAGGTTGTGACTTGAACAAGCCCAGATCTCTTGTCATTATTAGGTGTCATGAGTCAAGCACGACTCAGAGCAACCTTATGAACAACAGATCAAAGCTGTGCTATCCTGGACCATCCACACACTCTCGACCACACTCGAGCCCACTCCTTCCGTCACTGTGTCAACCCATCTCACGGAGGGTCTTCCCCTCCTTCTCTGTCTGCTCCACCCTTCCCAGCATGATCTCTTTTTTTCAAGTGTTGGTGTCTTCTGACAACAGGCCCAAAGTATGTGAGATGACGTGTCACCCTCCTAGTCTCTAAGGGAGATTCTGGTTGCACTTCCTACAGTATAGGACTTGTTTGTTGCTATGGCAGCCAGTGGACAGTTGGTAATACTGGCCAATAGCACAAATCAAAGGCATCAGGTCCCTTGGGGAGTGTCACCAGGGGGTAACACCGAGTCACTGGGAAATGCTGGGAGGTGACATCCAGCCCACCTTGTGTCCTCATGGGGCCCAGGAGCTAGGGACGCACTCAGCCTGCTGTAACTCCTCCTGGAGGCTGCCAGGGTCTTCTGTGAACACTCAGGATTCTCGCTCAACCCAGGGCCAGGCAGTTGGGGCTTCCAGGGGTCAGGAAGAACCTTGATGACATCACAGAGGCATCTGGAATCCTGGGTCCTGGCTCGAGTCATCTGCCTGCAAAGTGGCCTGGGTCAGGTGCTCCTGGACCAGCCTTCCACAACACGATGCACCTTCAGGGGCCACAGGGAGCCGTCTGCGTGTAGGGTCACCCTTCCAGGCCCCTGGGCTCCCCTGCCTCTGAGTGCCTGCTGCAGCTCACCTCGCTCCCAGCGGGGCCAGTGTGGCCAGCGGTCCCCCGGGGTTGCCTTAGAAATGCCCCAAGGGCTCCTGTCTGTCATCCCCAGTGGGACCTAGCTTGACACAGCCCGAGGCTGGCCATGGGGAGGCGGTGGTCAGGCCTGACTCTGGCGGCCATCAAGACCTCCTTGATCCTGGTGGCCCTGCTGGTGCCCTCGCAGGCTGTGGTGCGGGCCATCCTGGATGGGAACTCTAGCACCGTGGACTTTGCTGACCTGCCCGCGCTTTTCGGGGTCCCCTTGGCCCCCGAGGGTCTCCGGGGCTACCTGATGGAGGCCAAGCCGGCCAACGCATGCCAGCCCATCGAAGGCCCGAAGCCAGGTAACAGCTCGCTGGGGGCCATCGTCCTGATCCGCCGCTACGACTGCACGTTTGACCTGAAGGTGCTACACGCCCAGCGCGCCGGCTTCGAGGCGGCCATCGTGCACAACGTCCACTCCAACGACCTGGTGCGCATGGCGCACGTGTACGAGGACCTGCGGCGGCAGATCGCCATCCCGTCTGTGTTCGTGGGCGAGGCCGCCTCGCAGGACCTGCGGGTCATCGTGCGCTGCGACAAGTCGGCGCATGTCCTGCTGCTGCCGGACGCCGAGCCATCCTCCGTCCTGGACTGCCACCCGGTGCTGGCCATGACCTGGATGCTGGGCCGCGCGCTGGCCCTGCTGGCCTCGGTCCTCTTGGTCCTGCGCTACTTGTGGCGCCGCCTGCCAGGCTGGTGGCACCGAGGCCCGGCCCCCAGGAGACGGGCCTCGCAGAAGGCGCAGGTGCGCACGTTCACCCGCCACCACGACGTGTGCGCCATCTGCCTGGAGGAGTATGAGGAGGGTGACCAGCTCAAGATCCTGCCCTGCTCCCACACCTACCACTGCAAGTGCATCGACCCCTGGCTCGCCCGGTCCACCCGGCGCACCTGCCCCGTGTGCAAGCAGTGGGTGGCCAGCAGCGAGGAGGGCTCCGACTCCACCGTGGAGAGCTGGAGCGACACCACCACCCTGCCCGGCTGCCAGCCGCCCATCTGGGCCATCCAGGCGCGGCTGCGCTCCCGGCGGCTCGAGCTGCTGAACCGCACTGGCTCTGACCAGCCCTGCAGCGCTGCGTCCCTGGGGGTGTCGTCAGAAAGGTCCCCCCACTGAGGCCCGAGGCTCCCAGCCAGAGGCTCCCAGGCCGGCTGGGCTTGTGCACGCTGAATATTTCTAGTCTGGAAGAAATAAAAGTGGATTGGAAAGCGCTTGCTGCCCACGTGCCTCAGAGCATCCGGGCCGGGTTTTTGTCGGTTGGTGAGCGGCTGGGAAGCGGGTGGAGGCATGGCCACCAGTTCAAGATTTTCTGGGTGGGGCGAACTGCTTTGCCCTCAAAACCAACCGGAAAAGGAACCCTGATGGGGTAGCAGTGACACCCTCAGATGCTAACTGAAAGGTGGGCAGTTCAAAACCACTTAGCGCTTCTGGGAAGACCTGATCATCTGTGACTAAAAAGATGATGCCTGTCCTGGAGTCAGCGACCTGCAGCTGTAAATCTTACCGAAAGGAGGCTGCCCACCTCTCTTCTGAAGAGTGCTCAGTGGATTCGAACTACCAGCCTTTCTGCTAGCAGCCTGATACATCATGCACAACGCCACAGATTACAGCCTAAGAAACTCTCTAGGGAGGTTCCACTGTGCCCCAGGGGGTCCGTGCGAGGCGGAATTGACTCGACAGCACACAACAACTAACCACCCAACCAGCAACAACTAACCAACAATAACTAACCAACAAACTGACAACAGCTAACCGGTGGTTCAGAGCTGCTCAGCAGTGCAGCACAGGAAAGGCCTAGTGGTCTGTTTCTGTTAAGATGCAAAACTCCTAGGGCCAGTTCTACTCTGACATGTGGATTGTCACCAGTTAGAATCAATCAGCTCAGTGGCTGTGGGCTGGAGGCCTCGGAGGTAATGGGCTGGGGGAGTCTCGGTGGCCATGGGCTGGGGGCTTCGGTGGCTGTGGTGCCGAGTGGAACATTATCACCATTGGTATCCATGCTGACAGCCAGGCTGGGAATTCTGGGAGCACTGAGGGGGCAGTAGACAGAGCAGAGCAGCTGCAAGAGGACGGTCCCGAGCCAAGGGGGAGGAGGGATGGCTTGACACCGGGGCCCCTGGTCTTGGTTTCAGTCCTGGCTACACAGGAATTGGGTCCCTAGTCTCCTTTTCATTTCACCTCTTTTTTTTTTAAAAAAAAAATAGGAACATTTTTGGAGCAGTGGCAAAAAAGGGCTTGTTAGTAGTCATTGGATGCTGTCGAGTTGACTACTATTCACAGTGACCCTGAAACAACGAATCCAAACCGTGCCCCTTGCGGCCCCATGTTCACAGTCTCCACCCATTGTTATAGTCGCTGAGTTGGTCCACTTCATTGAGGGCCGTCCTCTCTTTCTCTGACCCTCCACAGTTCCCAACATGTTATCTTTCTCCTCGCCTGAAAAGAGTACCCTGGTTCCACTTTTCTCCAAGGCAGACTTGCCTGTCCTTTGGACAGTGGGGTATCCAGTGCCCTTTGCCCTCACCACAGTACAAAGGCACGGGTTCTCCTGTCGTGCTTATTCATTGTTCAACTTTCAGATGGACGTGAAGCGATAGAACACCTCATGGCTTGGATCAGGCCTCTCACGTGTTAACGTCCTTGCTCTTTTTTGGAGAAGCCCTCGACAGCCGATGTTCCCAACGCAGCACATCTTTTGATTTCTTGATTGCTGCTCTTGTGAGCGTTGGTTGTTGTTGTTGTTACATGCCGTCAAGTTGTTTGCGACTCATGGCGACCCTATGTACAACAGCCCTAAACCCTGCTCTATCCTGTGCCAATCGCACTGCCTCTGACACACCCATCCCGATTACCCCAGGCACTGAATCAATCCACCTCATAGAGGGTCTTCCCCTCCTGCGCCGTCCCTCCACCCTCCCAAGCATGATGTCCCTCTCCAAGGACCTGTCCCTCCTTGCAACATGCCCAAAGTATGTCAGATGAAGCCCCAGAATCCTTGCCTCCAGGGAGTAGCTTGGTTTAACCCTCTCCAGGATGAATCTGGTTTTTTTCTTGGCAGTCCATGGTACATTCAATACTCTTCTCCAGCACCACAGCTCAAAGGCATCAATTCTCCTTCTGTCCTCCCTAGTCATTGTCCAACTCTCTGATGCATAACAAGTGATTGCAAAGACCATGGCCTGTATCAGGCGCACCTTAGTCTCCAGAGAGACACCGTTGCTCCTGAGTACTTTAGAGAGGCTCCTAACAGCAGACTGTCCCATCTGAGTAAAATGAAATCACTGACAACTTCTATCTTTTCTCCATCTGCCGTCATGTTGTGTATTGGTCTGGTGGTGAGGGGGTTTTGTGGGGGTTTTATGCTTAGATCCATGTAGCACTTAGATGTGAGATTTTTCTGTTTATCTGGCCAGCCGTCAGGCTCTGGTCAGGGTTTGCTATGGCTATTTCTGACTTTTATTATGATTGGGGTTTTTTTGTTTGGTGTGTGTGTGTGTGTGTGTACCATCAAATCGGATCCGACTGGTACAGGAGGAGATTGTCCCTCTTTCTCCAGCAGTAGTTTTGACTTTTGTCTCCATATTGTAGTTGGGCTTCTCTGGAGATGCCTCCTTAAATAGTCCTTTCAGCTGTCACCTGTCACTGTGTAGGATCCTACGGTGCAGTGGTGAGGCGCGGCCAAGGATGGGTTCTGTGACCTGATGGGTAGGTCTCAACCCTGCAGTGAGTTTATCTCATAGGAAGTGGAGCTGAGCAGGGAAACGGAAGCCTCCGAGGGCCAGAGACCAGCCTCGGTGGGGGTTGGCTCACCTGTCATGGCAACCACCTGCACTCTGACTGCATACACGTCCCCCCTTACTACTTCTCTGCACCTGAGCCAGGTTGTTGTACCTCATTCTTCAGAGACGGAAAATGAGTTTGTGTCAGCAGGTGTGACTTATCCACAGCCTCACGGCTAGAAGGTGACCAAGCCAGCATTCACAGCCTGTCTCTGTTCCAGCAAATACTTTCCCTGAGTGTTCTAGGATTTTTATACTTGTAGTCCAAAGTACGGGGGTGGCTAATGTGTTCAATTGTTAAAGGAAAGGTAAACTATTTTAGCCCACCTAAAAGTACCTCAGGAGAAAGGCCAGGTGATCTACTTTGAAAAGTCAGGCTTTGAAAGTCCTGTGATGCACAGTTCTCTCCTGGCATAGAGACCTTTGATGTATAGTTCTCCTCTGACATGGAGCTGTAATGTACAGTTCTCTGACGTAGAGTCCTGTGACGTCCAGTTCTAGCCTGACATAAGTCCTGTGATGCACATTTCTCCCCTGACATAGAGTCCTGTGACATACAGATCTCCTCTGACATAGAGTCCTGTGACGCACATTTCTCTCCTAACATAGAATCCTATGGTGTACAGTTCTCCTCTGACAGAGTCCTATGACATACAGGTCTCCTCTGACGTAGGGCCCTGTGATGCACATTTTTCTCCTGACAATAGAGTCCTCTGACGCACAGCTCTCCCCTCCCCTGACATAGAGTCTTGTGATGTACAGTTCTAGCCTGACGTAAGACCTGTGACACTTGTTTCTTCTCTGACGTAGAGCCCTGTGACATCCAGTTCTACCCTAACATAGAGAGTCCTTATGATGTAGAATTCTACCGTGACATACGAGTCCTCGGACTCACGGTTTTCCCGTGACATAGAGCATCCTATGATGCAAAGTTCTCACCACATAGAATCCTATGACACATCATTGTCCCCTGACATGGAGTCCTATCACGCACAGTTCTCTGCTGACATAGAGCCCCCTGATTTTACACTCTGACATAGAGAGTCCTACAATGCACGGTTCTCCCACATAGAGTCCTGTGACAAAGTGCTCCCCTGACATAGCCCTACAATTCACGGCTCTCCCCTGACATAGCCCTACGAGTCATAGTTCCTCCTTGATATAGAGAATCCTCTGAAGCACAATTCTCCCTGACATAGAGGGGTCTGTGGTGCACATTTCTCCTCTGACGTAGAGCTCTATGATGCACAGTTCTACTCGACATAGGAAATCCTGTGCTGCACCACTCTCCCCTGACATGGATGGAGTCCTGTGATGTACAAGTCTCCCAGGTGTCGAGTTCCATGATATAAAGATCCCCCCTGACATAGACCATCCTGTGATGCACAGATCTACCCTTACAGAGAGTCCTACGACATAGTTCTCCCCGGACGTAGAGTCCTATGACACACGGTTGCACCGTGACACTGAGTCTTATCACACACCCTTCTCCCCTGACACAGAGATTCCTACAACGCACAGTTCTGCCCTGACAGACATCAGTCCCCAGGAGCTACAGTCACCTCTACAGCAAGTAAACTGAACGTGTCCTGAGAGATGTAGAGGACAAGAGGTCTTAGCCTCCCACCCCCAGCAGGAGATAGAGAAGGCACTTCCTCAACTGGTAAAGGGATAGGATTGAGGGACTAAAACCAGGAAAAGGAGATCAAGGGAGGCTTCCTGGAGAAGGGGGCATTGGAGTGAGCTTGGAGACTAATCCGGATCTTACCAGGCAAACAGGAGTTGCATGGAAGGGCACACATGGCAGTGGGAATAGCACATGCAAAGCAAGTCCCAGCAGTTTATGGACTGCAGAGTATACCTTTACTATCGCTGTTGAATATTTGGTTGGGTTTTATTTTTTTATTTATTTAAGCCTCTTATTTAGAGTCAACAAGACCTCATGGAGGGCCCTTGTATTTAAGGCCAGGCCCTTGTCTCCTGTTTGGAGACTGGGTGAAGCGGCTGGACTCTGTAAGACAGGCACTCTTGTTTGGGTTGAGGGTATATTGTGTAATGTTTGGTTGTGTTTTTTTTTTAATTTAAGCCTCTTGTTTAGAGTCAACAAGACTCATGGAGGGCCCTTGCATTTAAAAGTCTGTTGGGCCTTCAGACTTGTGGCCCTCAGGCCTACTGTTATTATTTATATTTTGTAGGAATGTTCTTCTAAGTTGCATACAGCACTCTTCTGTCAGTTTGCTGTACTGAGGTAATCTGGGTTTTCTGTGATGCTGAACCTTGTGCCATTGGGGTGTCAAATACCATAACAGTTGCCTATGGTGGACAGTGTTTGGTGGAGCTCGTAGTTTAAGACAGGTTTGGAAGCAGGAGTGGCATCCACTTCCTAAACCACATGCCTCTGGAAACTCTGTGAACTTGGAGAAATGACGATAGTTGTAGAAACTCGATGACAATCAACAACAGCAATATAGGGAGAGCTGGGCTGCCTGAGGCCTTGATCAAGCTAAGAGTGTGTATATTCAGTGATTTGTTCTTTTATGAGTAAGGTGCGTCTGATACAGGCCATGGTCTTTGCAATCTCTTGTTATGCATCAGAGTGATTGACAATGACTAGGGAGGATAGAAGGAGAATTGATGCCTTTGAGCTGTGGTGCTGGAGAAGAGTATTGAGAATACCATGGACTGCCAAGAAAACAAACAGATTCATCCTGGAAAGGGTCAAACCAGGTGGCTCCTTGGATTCAAGGTTTCTGAAGCTTCATCTGACATACTTTGGGCATGTTGCAGGAGGGACCAGTCCTTGGAGAGGGATGTTAGGCTTAGAAGGGTGTAGGGACAGTGCAAGAGAGGAAGACCCTCTATGAGGTGGATTGATTTAGTGATTGGGGTCATGGGGGTAGGTGTGTTGGAGACAATAAGATTGGCACAGCATAGAGCAGGGTTTAGGACTGTGGTACACAGTGTCGCAGGCAACTCAACAGCACATAGCAATATAACAACAAACAACAACAGCCCCTGATGCTGACCTTGAACGGAGCAAGGCCATGAATGTGGTGTTAGCGAAGGTGGAAATGTTCCACCTTTTCCTCAAGAGGCCCTCACCCGTGAGAACTGGTGTGTCCTGGGCTGGATCTTGTACCTCTACTGTTGGGTCAGAGTTCCTCAGGACCCTGTGAAGTAGGCACATGAATCTTACCTTTCTAATGAAGAACAGAGAAGTTAGGCATGCCACTTAAAGTCCCACAGCCTGCCAGCAACTGAGTCAGAATTCAAACCCAGGTCCACAGAGCCACCTACATCCACAGAGCTGTGGGGGCTTATAAAATGCTGCATTTTTGATCCACATTGAATGAGTCATGATTGGGACAGACCACTGACCCCGGAAGCATTTGTTATTGAGTCGCTGTGAGTTTGCACCCCCACCAGCTTTAGGTGAGCATTCCAGTTGCTCGACACGCGCGTCAGCATTTAGCATTGTCAGTCTGGAAAATTTTAGCCATCTAATCAAAGAGCCCTGGTGGCATAGTGCCTTACATGCTGGGCTGCTGATCACAAGGTGGGTAGTTTGAATCTGCCAGCTGTTCCATGGGAGAAAGGTCTCCTCCCATAAAGATTTAAGCTCTGAAACCCAGGGAGCGGCCACCGTGGGTTAGAACCACTCAAAGGCAGTGGGTTTGGATTCAACTTGGTTTAGTCATCAAGAAAATCACTTTGAGGACTAAGGTGCACCTGACCCTAGCCATAGCATTGTTCAGTCACTGCATAGGCACACAGGGAGCTCTGACAGCTTAAGGCTAAGGAGTTGCACTGCCAGTGTAAAGGCACATGGTTCGAATCCACCAGTTGCTCTGTGGGAGAAGAGCGGGCAGTCTCCTTCCAGGTGATTTTTAAAAATAATTATTAATTTTCATGAAAATTTACAGAGACTTTGGGTTTCCATTCAATCATTGTACTTTTCTCCCTGTCCACCCTTCCCCCCACCCCCTCTCTTTGAAAAGTAAAAGAAAAATCCTTTCATTGTTTTACAATCCCTTCCCCCAGGTCCACTCCACTATGCAGCCTTCATTCTAGACTCAGGTCATGACCATAATACTTAATCACATATCCCTTTTAAACAGATTTCTCCCTCATCTGTTTCAATGCAGTATACAGTATTTATCCCATCTTTTCAGTCTCCTCTCAACCCTGATGTCAGTCCCGTTCTACAACAGTGGCACTATTCAGTATTTGTCCTTTTGTGGCTGAGATATTTCACTCAGCATAATGTCCTCCAGGGTCACCTATTTTGAACAATATTGCACGAGTTCCTTGTTTTTCAATGCAGCTTGTATTCCATTGTGTGAATATACCACAGCTTCTCTATCCATTCATTTGTTGATGGACACTTAAGTTGTTTCCAACTCCTTGCTATTGTGAACAAAGCCACGATACACGTGGGTGTGCATCTATCTGCTTGGGTGGTGGTTATGGTCTCTTTGGGGTATATTCCCAGTAGTGGAATTGCTGGGTCAAATGGTATTTCTATTTGTAACTTTTTGAGAAAGCTCTACACCACCTTCCATAGTGGTTGCACCATTTTACACTCCCACCAACAGTGAATAAGGGTTCCAGTTTCTCCACAACCTCACCAGCATTTGTTGCTTGCTGTTCTGTTATTTTTACTATTCTTACTGGGGTGAGATAATATCTCATAGTTTAATTGCTGTCAGGCTATTTACTGTCTCTGAAACCCTCCTGGAGGGTGAGCTAGGAGTCGGTTCTGATTCAATGGCCATGAAATTGAGCATACGCATTCAAAAGCTGGACAGGGAGTAAGGAAGACGGAAAGTCCGTGCTGATGTCACCCACTTAATCCCTTCTGTGCCTTCTCCCTGTCCGGCCCACACACACACACACACACACACACACACAAACACACACAGTCACTTCGCCACAGGTGGCCATGAGCACCTGGATCGAGCCTGTTCCTCCTGTGCCTCCAGCCCTCCAGAGCTTCATCTCCCCTGGCTAGAATCCCAAAACCAGATCAGAAAGCCAGGGAGACCTTCCCACGGAGGAGACATCTATGCTCATATTCAGAGGATAAAGTAGAAGCAGGTGGGGAGGGCAGGGAGAGGGTACAGCACTGAGGAGGATGTTTCAGGTCGAGGGAACAGCATGTTTGAGGGCTCAGAGTCCCTGAAGGATCGGAGGTGGGGTGAGGTGGAGGGAGGGTTCTCAAGGTTAGTGAAACCCCCTCCCCAGGACACACATACATCCCCACTGATAGTCACACTTCAAGTTTACAGCAAAGAAGACTATTCAGCAGCTTGAAAACGTTGGGTCTTCCCTCTTTCAGCAAGAGGTCCCTGGGTGGCAGACGGTCTGCCCTCAGCTACTGTCACGGGTTGAATTGTGTCCCCCCAAATGCACATCCCCGATGATAGGATGGGGAAGTGGTGTAATGATCCCTCGAGGTGTGATAAAGCAAAGAGCTGCTGGAGGATTAACGGTGGAAGGCCACACTCCGAATCCCATGGCAGCCTCAGTCAAATGTGAGGGGCGTTCCCCTCGGGCGGGACCTTTAACAGCTCTTATTTCATTGGAGATAATAAGAGATCAAAGTGAGTTGGGGATACGGGCTCAGAACCACCAAGAAATTATCTCCAGGAGGGGAGTCCATCTCTTCAGACCCAGGACACTGCTCAAGGAAACTCTGTGACATCAGGAAAGGCCAGGACACACGGGAATCTTCAGGGAATGATAGGCCTACAGACGCTGAAGGAAACAAATGCTTTCCTCCACAACAGATGCAGACAGAGGGCCTTCCCCCCTAAGACTGGCACCCTGGCCTTGGACTTACAGTCTCTAAACTGTAAGATAGTGCATTGGGAAAAATCTGCAGTGAGGGACATCTCCAAATCACTGAGGAGCAATGATGTGAGTTTAAAGACTAAGGTGCACCTGATTCAGGCTATCATCTTTTCAGTCATTTTCTATGCATCTGAAAGCTGGGCAGCGAACAAGGATGACAGATGATGACTTGATGCCTTTGAGCTGTGGTGCTGGAGAAAAGTACTAAAAAGTACTAAATTACTATTAGTACTAAAAGTACTAAATGTCCCATGGACTGCCAAAAGAAGAAACAGGTACGTCTAGGAGAAGGTACAGCCAGAGTGCTCCTTGAAGGCAAAGATAATGAGGCTTCATTTTACATACTTCAGGCCTGTTGCTAGGAGAGGCAATTCCTTGGAAAGGAACATGATACTTGGGAAGGTGGAGGGTCAGTGAAAGAGAAGACCCTCAACCAGATAGATTGACACAGTGACTGTAGCAATGGACTTGAGTGCATCAGCTCTTAACTCTTCTGGGCCTTGGTTTCCACACCTGGACAGGGTTCGGGTCTGTCATTCACAGGGCTGCTATGGGTGGTGCTTGAGGACACGTAACAATAACAAACTATTAGAAAATCCTGTTGTTCAAGAGATACGTGCAGTGTCATTGTAATGTTGTTGTTGTGTACCATCGAGTCAAAACCGACCCATAGCTGATCCTCTGGCAGGTTTTCAAAGGCAGATAATCACTCGGGAGGAGATTGCCCTTCCTTCTTCCACGGAGCAGCTGAACCTTGAACCGTGTGCCTTCTGGATTGTAGCTCAGCTTTTTATCACCACCTTTAGGCCACCAGAACCCCCTTGTCATAGTAGCATCATGTAACTAACATCTTTTTTGTGTGTGTGTGGCACTATGATGTCATTTTATTTCCCTTTTTTACAGACTTTAGATTTCCATGCATTCATTGTTGCACTTTTCTCCCTGTCCAACCTCCCCCTAATTCGCTCTTTTCTTTGAAAAGTAAAAGAAAAGTTTCCCCATTGTTTTACAGTCCCTCCACCCAGGTCCACTCCACTACGCATCCTTCGTTCTGTA
>NW_006399935.1:4580481-4599888 GCF_000299155.1 Elephantulus edwardii
CCATACTGCCTTCCATAGTGGTTGCACCATTTTACACTCCCACCAACAGTGAAGAAGGGTTCCAGTTTTTTCACAACCTCACCAACATTTGTTGCTTGTTGCTCTGTTAAATTTTGCTGTTCTTACTTGGGTGAGATGATATCTCAAAGTTGTTTTGATTTGCATCTCTCTTAGAGCTAGGGATTTCGAACATTTCTTCTTGTGCTTGTTGGCCATCTGAATGTCTTCTATGGTGAAGTGTCTGTTCATATCCTGTGCCCATTTTTCAATTGGATGGTTTACCTTTATCTTGTCATGTAAATGACAACTTCTAATCTAAAGACTTTTACATTCAAATCACCGAGCAGGATCGCTGAAGAAAGGCCTGGTGACCAGCTTCCGGGAAGCTTACCGCTAAGTTACAGAGCAGTCACATGCGGGCGCCGTGGGTGCGGATCAGCTGCAACACAGTGTTGCGGTTATCGTTACCATTTTTATTCCAGAGAAGCAAAGTGAAACAGTATTGTTACACTCACCCCATTTTCCAGATGTGGAAATGGAGGCCTGGAAGAGCTAACAGCTGCTCTGGCACACACCTCAGAAGGGACTGAGCTGGGATCCAAGCCCAAGAAGCCCCTCTCTTGAGGCTGTCCTCCTCGCTTCCTGCAGCAGCCGGATGAAGGAGTGGATGATGAGGGAGAGGCCGTGGTCCACGCTCTCTGTGGTCTGGTCACCATGGACATTGCTCACCAGCCGTCTCAGCTCCAACTCCCACATCCCTTCCCAAACCCAACCCAGCCCACCGTCACGGAGTCAAGACCTAATCACGGCCTCCCATGGGGCAGAGCCAAACTGCCCACAGTTTCCCTAGCTGGTGGCCTCGTGGTAAGAAACAATCCTACAGGCATGCGGTTCGAATCCACCAGCTGGTCCACGGGAGAAGGATGGGCGATCTCCTCCTGGGAGATTTACCACCTCTGAAAACCTGCTGGAGGGTCAGCTATGGGTCGGTTCTGACTCAATGGCACGCAACAACAATCTTTACAGAAGCACACTGTCTGGTCTTTCTCTCAAGGAGCAGCTGCTGGGTTTGAACCACTGACTTTTCAGATAGCAACTAAGTGCTGTTGACCACTGTGCCACCGTCTTGCCTCCGTGGTGCCAGTCCTCACCTTTGTGGACACAGAACACTGTGCTCTTCCCCTCCTCCATTCCACACCGTATGCTCCTAGTGATGCATCCAGTGAGCAGAGCTGTCGATGCTCTACTTGTCTGCACTGGAGACAGTTATGAAAGGGCGGGGCCCCCAGACTGCCTGCCAAACTCTTGGCCTCTGGAAGGGACCCTCCTTCTCCCCTCCTCCGCCGTCCCTGCCTCCTCCCAATGCTCTGCCCTCTTCCAGGCCCACCGCTCCCGGCCTCCCAGCCAGGCCCAGAAGGGGAGGACGTTTTTAGGAACAGATGGCTGCCTCCTTCACCCAGCGCTCTGCCAGTTAATTAACGCCGCCTGTAATTAAACTTCCCACAAATTAGCTGTCAGCTACGCTAAAGGGAACCGTCCCTCTCAAATGCCACCTTGACTTGCTGAATTGTGAGCTTTGGCGACAAAATAATTAAAGGCAGAGGGTGGGTACAATTCCCCCGCCCCACAATATCTCTATCTGTGCCCATGACCAAATGGTCCTACCTGAGACTTGGGGATACGGTAGACTTTTAATAGAAATTTCCTTGAATTCTTGTGGAAGAAGTCTTTGTTGAAGACTCACTTTGTGGGCTGGGAGCTCAGGACAACATCTACAGCCATGACAGACATGGTCACGGCCTTCTCGGAATGGACATCCTTGAAGTCAAATGTAAAAGATAAAGACCATCAACAAAGTGTTCCAATCTGCAGAAAGAGAGTATCCAGCAGAAAGAACGGCCAGTGCAAAGGCCCTGGGGCAGGGCTGAGTGGGTAGTGGAGGGGCAGTGAGGAGGCGTGTATGGCTGGGGCGGAGTAAGCTGGGGTTGAGAGGAGGAGGGGAGGGCAGGATGAGGACCAGCAAGGTATGCAGGGCTCTGTGGGGTGCAGAGCCTCTTACCTGTGGGAGAGGAAAGCCCTGGAGCATTGTGGACAGAGCGGCCTTGACTCAGGTGCTCATGGGCGCCCTCTAGCCGATGCTGGAAGAACTGACGGGATTGAGGGCAGAGGCTACTGCACTGGTCCAAGCAAAAGATAATGATTGTGGATGAGTCACATAGAGACAGAAGAAGGGGGGAAACGGGACAGAATGGGGTCTGGGATAGAGGCTGCAGGCTGTGGCAACGAGATTCATTGACATGCTGGTGTGTGCTGAGGTGCTACTGAGTCCACTACTTCTTATAGGTCCCAGATTGAACCCTGACCTCCATTGTCATCTCTGATAGCCTTGAGCCCCTTGTTACAGTCACGGTGTCAGCTCAGCTCACTGAGGGCCTTCTTCTCTTCCTCTGACCCCTCCGCCTTTCCTAACATGGCATCCTTCTCCAAGCACTGGCCCCTCCGGACAACATGCCCAAAGTATAGGTGAACTTTCACCATCCTTACCTATAAGGAGCACCGTACACTTTCTCCAAGGCCTATCTGTTTGTTCCTTTGGCAGTCTACGGGATGTTCAGTACTCTTCTCCAACACCACAGTTCAAAGACAACAAGTCTTCTGTCATCCTTGTTCACTGTCCAACTTCCAGAGATGTAGGAAGTAATTGAAAATACCATGGCTTGGATCAGGTGCACCTTAGACTTTAAACTGACATCCTTTCTCTTTGGCAAGAAAGAGAAGTCTTTGACAGATGATTTTGCAAGTGCAGCATGCCTTTTGATCTCTGACTGCCACCACCAGGGATGTTGATTGTGGATCCAAGTAAAATGATATCGTCGGCAACTTCAGTCTTTTCTCTATCTATCATGATGTTGCCTATTGGTCGAGTGGTGAGGATTTTTGTTTTCTTAAAGTCAGCAGTTATAGATTTCTCTAAATTATTGGGGAGTAATGATGCCAGTTTGAGGACTAAGGTGCTTCTGATTCAGGGCATGATCTTTCCGATCACTTGCTCCACATCTGGGAGCTGGATAACGAATAAGGATGACAGAGGAAGGATTGACACCTTTGAGCTGTGGTGTTGGAGAAGAGCACTGAACATTCCGTGGACAGCCAAGAGAACAAGTACATATGTCTTGGAGAGGGTGCAGCCAGAGTGCTCTTTGGAGGCAAGAATGATGAGACTTTGCCCCACATACTTCAGGCATGTTGCCAGGAGGGGCTAGTTTTTGGAGAAGGACATGATGCTTGGAAGTGTGAAGGGTCAGAGGAGAGGAAGACCCTTGACCAGGTGAATTGACACGGTGACTGCTACAATGAGCTCTAATGTGTCAGGAAGTATGAAGATGGCGCAGGATGGGACAGTGTTCAGATTTGCTGTTCACAGGGTCACTATAAGTAGTACTCAATTCAATGGAATCTAACAACAACAACAACAACAATGTTGAGATGTAACCCATATTGAAGACTACAGTCTTTGACCTTCTGAAGTAAGTGTTTCAAATCTTCTTCACGTTCAGCAAGCAAGGCTGGTATCTGCGTTATCTGCATAACACAGGTTTTTAATGCACCTTCCTCCCTTCTGGGGCCACATTCTTCTTCGTTAAGGTCAGCTTCGCAAACAATTTACTCAGCATGTAGATTGAGCACAGATGGAGAAAGGCTACAATCCTGGCATGTACGATAGCTGACTTGAAACCACGCAGTGTTCCCTTGCTCTGTGTCTTGGTTTAGATGAAGGTTTTATATGAGTACAATTGTTCTGGGATTCCCATTCTTCTCAGTGTTATCCATAATATGTTATGCTTTTCACAGGCACACGTCTTTGCAACATCAATAAAACAAGTAAATATCTTTCTGGTCTTCTCTGCTTTCAGCAGATGTGACATCCCTGGTGCCACGACCTCTTCTAAATCCAGCTTGAGCTTCTTGCAGTTCTCCGTGGATGTACTCCAGCTATTTTAGAGCATTTTAAGCAAGATTTTGCTTACTTTTGATATTAATGATATTATTCAGTAACTTCTGCCTTTTTTGGGCATGGAAACAAATACAGATCTCTCCAGTCAGTTGGCCAGGTAGCTGTCTTCCAAATGTCTTGGCACAGACTAGTGGGCACCTCCAAGGCTGCATCTGTTCCCTTCCCAACCAACTCTACTCCATAGGAAGGAAAAAGCCCAAGTTGCGCTGAAGAACTGAGGGCACTGGCAAAAAAAAAAAACAGGCACCGAGAACTGATGGAACAGCAATTGTGTTCTGCACTCAGGAAGCCCAAGGAGCAGATGATGAGTCCATAAAGCAGCCCCAGAGCTTCAGCATCCCCAGGACTAATGTTCAATCACCTGGTGCCATGTCTGCCTTCCTCCCCTGGACTATAAATCTCACTGAGGTGAATCTATCATGATTCTTCACCATCACCTCTTCTGAGCATTGCAGTGCCTGGAAGAGGTAATAGTGAATAATAAGCTTCATAAATAAAAAGTAAAGATGTCAGGTTGAGGACCAAGGTGTGCCTGATTCAGGCCACTGCCTTTCTGATTACCTGCCGTACATCTGAGAGCTGGACAGTGAGCAAGGATGACAGACGAACAATTGATGTCTTTGAGCTGTGGTGTTGGAGAAGAGAACTGAATATCCCACAAACGGCTGAGAAGACAAACAGATATGTCTTGGAGAGGGTGCAGCTGGAGTGCCTTTTGGAGGCAAGAATGATGAGGCTTTCCCCTCACATACTTTGGCCATGATGCCGGGGTTGGGGGGGGGGCTATTCCTTGGAGAGTGACATCAGGCGTGGGGAGGTGGCAGAATGGTGAAGGAGAGGAAGACCCTCACCCAGGTGGTCAGACACCGCGACTGTAGCAATGGGCTTGAGTGTGTCAGAGACCCAGAGGATGGCACGGGATAGGACAGAGTTCAGATATGCTGTTTATAGGGTCACTACGAGTCATACTATGAGTCAAAGGGCGCTCTGGTGACCTAGTGGCAAGAAGTTGTGTTGCAATCTCAAAGGCACACGGTTTGAGGCCACCAGCTGCTCTGTGGGAGAAGGATAGGCAATCTCCTCCTGTGTGATTAAGAGCCTCTGAAAACCCAATGAGTGTCAGTGGGTTGGTTCCAACTCTGTGGTACACAACAACAAGAACAGCATGAGTCATACTCAGTGGCACCTAACAACAACAACATTATTGTTGTTGCTGGCTGTCATCAAGTCATTAGTTATACAATGGAACAGAACATTACTTGGTCCTGTGCCACACTTACGATCATGTAAAGTTGGACCATTGTATTTCCTAGGGTTTCATGGGCTGATTTTCAGAAGCAGACTACCAGACATTTCTTCCTAGTCTCTCTTAGTCTGGAAGAAATGTTAAAACTTCAGCATCCTAGCAACATGTATGCCTTCAGGGACAGACATGTGAGGACTGCATATGAGATGCACTGACCAGAAATGAACCCCTCTCCGTTGCATGAGGGGGAGAATTATATCACTGAACCACCAGGGCCACATAATAAATACTACTACTATTCAGTCCCTTGTCTGAAACCCTTGGGGCCAGATGGGATTTGGAACACGGACTTTCTAGATTTTAGTAATTTGTCAAGATGCACCAGCAAATATGATGTAGCATCCCCAAGTAAGGCCTGAGGCCGTCCGCTCCATCCCAAACACATTCTTCAACAGACGTGAAAATTTTCACATAAGAGAAATGAATGTTACGAGTTTCCAATGTTAAGTTCTCCAGATCCAGGGAGTTTTGACCCATTCTCACCCTGATAACTCCTGTTCAGAGCTTTGTAGATGTTGGAACTGTGTTTGTTGTGCTTCCATATATGTGGGAGCACAGATTGTGTGTGTGTGTGGTTGAGGGCACAAGGAGAGACCCTGGATGCCTTGATCTTTCCATCTATAAAATGAGTTGTTGTTGTTGTTGTGCACTGTAGAGTCAAGCCACAGCTGACCCTCCAGTGGGTTTTCAGAAGTATGATAGAAGATCGCCCATCCTTCTCCCACAAAATGGGTATGATACCGTAATTAATTCTTCTTGGTTTTGGAGTAGGATGAAATATTTAATTTATCCAGGGTGCTTGAAATGTCACCTGGCTGCAGTTAGCAGCGTACAACTGGCATTTGTTAAATTTTTTAAAATCATGATTAATTGGTGAAGACTCTAGTTAGTTTTATGGGCAACTCCCAGCTCCCAGATCATTAGCTCTTCCTCTGAAGGTCATAAAGGTCATGTGAGAGAACTTTTCACAGCCTGCCTGTGGGTGGACCTTCTGCAGTGCACGTGGATGGAGTGGATGGAATCTCTAGGACTATGGGAAGACTGGGTGGAGCTTCTGGATGGAGTAGGTGGAGCCTCTAGGACTGTGCGTAGGTTGGGTGGAGCTTCTGAATAACATGTTATGATGTGGATGGAGTGGGTGGAGTGGGTGGAGCTTCTGCATAACACGTGGATGGAGTGGGTGGAGCTTGAAAGGAAAACATAGAGCCTAGTAATGTAAATAGGAACTTCATTACAAACACGTACCAAAGAAGACTTTTTTTGGCTGCCTGCAATACTATGCATCTCAATTCCTACAGGGGTGTATATATTTGTCACTACTCATCAATGCGCACTTAAATTTCACCTCAATAAAATTTAATCCAAAGGAAAAAACTGTGAATACCATAAACACATGCTCCCAGGCGCTTTCTTCCATTGCTGTGCTGGTGAGAATGCAAAATGGTACTGCCACTCTGGAAAACGGTTTGCCAGGTTCTTAAAAAGTTAAAACAGACACGTACCATATGACCTAGCAATCCCCCAGCTAGGTGTTTACCCAAGAGAAGCCGAAGCATATGTCCGCACAACGACGCGATCCTGGCAGCTTTATTCACAACAGCCAAGAAGAGGAAACAAGCAAATGTCCACCCGCAGGTGACTAGGTAAACAAACTGGGCCATCCACACACCCGAACAGGATTCAGCAAATAAGATGGAGTGAAGTCGTGGTACACGTGACAGCAAGCATGAACTGAGAAAGCATTATGTTGGGTAAAGCGAGCCAAAAGCAAGGGGGGACATTCTGTGTGATGCCATTTCTATAAATTCCCTAAATAGGCAAACTCAGCTGTGGTGATGTGGATGCAGCAGTGTCACCTGGGGGAGAGGGGTGGCCCTGAGGAGGAGGGGGTCCAGGAGGGTCATCCAGGCGGTGGACCGGTCCACACAGACCGGAAGTGGGGAAGGAGAGTGATCCCTTGGATCTAAAATGTCGAGGAGCACCCCAAACCTCAGCCATTCAAAGAAATATTTAGCTTTAATGTTTAATGTTTTTAAAAATAGGACAAATGCAAACAATTATTCACAACGAATAAAAACATCAACATTTTCAATAAAGTCAGGTCATCTGCATTTGTAACACACAGCCCCCTTCCCCGCGCACCCCCTTTAGCTGGGCTCTGGTCCTGTAAATACAGGCCTCTGGGTGCTGATAACATCTATCCTAATGTGAAATATGGCCTTATGTTCCGAACGTTGTATGCATTTGTTTACATCTCAGTACGAAAGTTAAGACAATGAGAACGCAAATTAAAAGAAAAAACAAAATAGAATGGCTGTGAGGTGGGGCTGGAGGAATGAAAGGGGAGAGAGAGGTAAATAAATAAAACAAGAACTCGTGGAGAAATCGTCACATGTTTGTTGAATGACTATATAGCTGTGAACGAGAAGGCACAACCCCCTCCCCACCAACAAACATTTCTGGAGCTTCCAGTAAATAAACAAGTGAACAAGATAATTAAGAGGGAGCCTCCCCCACCCCAACGCCTGCCAGCCTGCTGCTTCGCGTTGGCAGCTGAGAACGTGGCCTGGCTGCCAGGAAGCCGCGGTCCCCGCCTGCCCTTCCCACGGGGAGTCCGCAGCCGCAAGGGGCGGGCAGGAGAGGGCACTCGGGCTGGGCTGCCAGGAGACGTGTCCCCTGCCCGTCCCTGTGAGCCCGGCAGGGTGGGAGCCTGGATCTGTATGTCCACTGTATACAAGGGCGCTCAGCAAGTCGTCAGTCGTCCGGCTTGTGCAAGGCAGGGCCTTTGGAAGGTGGACATCTTTAGAAGGAAAAGGCAGGGGCTTCAACGTTTAGTCTCAATGCACCTCCTTTCTAGGCCCTGAGCCCAGAGAGGGCCGGGGGCTGGCGGAGGTCCCACCGTCGTGGGCTGCACAGATGCCCTAGGACCACCCCCACGACGACACTGGGGGGCCACCCTCGGGAGATGCTGGAACCAGACTTGAGCTCGGTGAGGTCTCCACCTCGCCGGGGGCGAGCAGAGAACGGCCTCCAGGACGACCAATGGGGATGCAAACGAAGAACATTACCTCATCGGGAAGTGCAGCCATTGGCTGCCGGCTCCCAGTGGGTGGGTACGGGCCTGGAGAGGGTGTGGAAGCTAGTGGGGAGGGTCTTGGAGCCGGGATGACAGGGGGAGGGGGAGGGGAGGGACAAAGAGCGGGGACAGGGAGAATTTGCTCCATCTTTCGGCTTTCACATGGTCTTTATAAGCGTGTGGAACCCCACCCGAGTCCCCTTACCAGTCAGTCTGAAGTCGATTTGGGGGGAAGCAGAAATGTGGGAGGTCCCCCTAATAATCTTGGGCAAACCCAGACCAAATTAGGGGCTCCCTCAGATTAGGTCCTTCCCCACTTCCTCTCAGTCCCTGAGACATTGCAGAGGACCAAGTTAGACTTCAAGTTTCCAGACGTGGGGTCTGAGGGGCAGCTGGGGGCTCTTAGGGCCTGAGACACCAACCTATTAATCCGCCATAGAACTGAGGGGACCGGACTCTGCCTTTTGACAGCCTTGGTACCTCCAGAAGCTATATGGCTATCCCTTCTGGGCCTCAGCCACCCATGTCTGGGATGTTCCGCCAGGCCCTGTGCTAAGTGCTGGGAGGACAAAGTAGGCCTTCCCCCAGCTTCCTGGGCCTTAAGATCTAGTGGGGGAAAACAGAGAAGCACATTGCAGAAGGCAACAGTGTCAGCCTGAGAGGAACAATCAAGGAAGGCCTCCTGGAGGCCGTGACATCTAGACTGAATAATAAGAAATTGTGAGACAGGCTGAGGGAGACGCATTCCAGACAGAGGGAGCAGCTTGTGCAAAGGCCCTGGGGCAGGACAGCCTAGTGAGTGGGCAGGCCAGCAAGGCGGTACAGGAGCTGGGAGGGAGTGAGCAAAGGGGGCAGAGGAGGAGAGGAGGGCAAAGAGGAGACAAGACCTAAAGAAATTCTTTTACCTAAGGGACGCGGGGACCCTAAAGGAATGTGGGCAGAGGAGGAAAGGGATCGATTGGGGTGCTTATGGGTGTGTGGGGAGGCCACACTGGGGACGTGAGGGGAGAAGGGAGGAGGTGATGATGAAGGTGAAGGTACCATACTAGGGCTGAACTCACAGATGTTGTTAGGTGCCATGGAACAACTTCTGACCCATAGCAACCTCAGCTGCCAAAGGAAACACTGCCCAGGTCATCACAGTCCTCACTTAGAGCCCACTATTGCATGCACTGTGTCAATCCACCTCCCAGAGGGTCTGCCTCATTTTTACTGACCCTCTACTTAGAGCTTTGGTGCTGGAGAAGAGTACTGAATACACCATGGACTGCTCAGAGAACCAAACAAGTTCATCCTGGAGAGGGTGAAGTCAGGCTGCTCCTTGGAGGCAAGGATTCTGAAGCTCCGTCTGACATACTTTGGACATGTTGCAAGGAGGAACCAGTCCTTGGAGAGGGACGTCATGCTTGGGAGGGTGGAGGGACAGCGCAGGAGAGGAAGACCCTCGATGAGATGGATTGATTCAGTGACTGGGGTCATGGGGGTGGGTGTGTCAGAGACAGTGAGACTGGCTCAGGACAGAGCAGGGTTCAGGGCTGTTGTACACAGGGTCGCTATGCATGGCGGGCGACTTGACGGCACATAACAAACAACAGGTACTTCCCACACAGGATGGCCTTCTCCCGAGGCCTGGCTCTCCTGAGAACCTGTGTTTGGGGCCAAGCCTCACCATCTACACTTCTAAAGAGCACTTGGGCTCCACTAGAAGCCTCACGAGATGGGTGAAGGGTGGACATACAGCATGTGGATGGAGCAGACACAATTTCTTTTCAGATGCACTGGGGTGGGGGGAAGCGGGCTTGGGTTCCTGCACACGTCTTGGCAGGGGTGAAGGTACCCCGATAGGTGCTGAGTAGTTGCACATAGTAGGGCAGGTCTTCCAGCGGCCCAGTCTCTCCCAGGGCTCCAGGCTCCACACTCCAGGTCAGTGAATGATTGACTCACTCATGGGGAGATGTATATATATTGGCCACTGACTCAAGCCTCTGTCGGGTTCTGTGTCCCCTGACTCATCTACACCCCCCTACCCCCCAGTCTTTACTGTCTCTGAGAGCAGGAGTTTCCAGTTGCCCCTCCCCACTTTCTCTGTGGGCTTCGCTCCCACTCTCGTGGTTGAGAATCCCCACTTTGCAATTCCAAGCTGCACCTGAAGCTGAAATAACCTCCCTCCCTGGGTGGTGAAAGCAGCCTTATCTTGCATCCCTCCAGAACCATCCAAGGGCTCCCTGTGTTTTGAGGATGAATTTTATGACTAACCTCCCCCCCCCCCATCTGCCTCCACAGGCAGGAATAGCTTTTTAAAAGAGAAATCTGACCTTGTACCCTTCTGCTGTAACTCCTCCATGGCTCCTCGTTGCCCTCAGCTCACCCCTGCCGTTGCCCCCCACCCATCACACTCAACAGACCCCATAACTGCTTGCTTATTTCCTTTTTAACCTTTGCACAAGCTGTTCTGTTTGGAAGGTCCTTCTTCCTTCCTTTTTGCTTGCTTGCCTGCCTCCATTTATACATCCAAGCACAGTCTAGGTGCCAGCTCCGGGAGGAACCTTTTCCTCCACAGCGGCTCTGTGAGTTAGAAAGCTGCCTGCGCCCTCTTGATACAATGTATCTCCTCTAGCCCAGCCTTGCAGATTAGGGCTGCTGCTCGCCAAACCTGACCCCTGGACTGGTAGCTGCCTGCAGGGCTCTGAAATCCGCCTGGCACAGACTTTTTGCAGCAATTCTGTTCCCTGCAGCACCGCCCCTCTGGCTCTCCCTTAGGGCATCATTAGTTTAAAACCATCTCCTCCGATCTGCTCCCCGCAGGCCACCCCCCACGCAGCCGCAGCCGGAGCCCCCTTTGAAGAGAGATTGACGAACAGCCATTAGATTAATGGGCAACCGAGCTGCATTTTCATTTCTGCTGCATCTACAAACTAAATGTTCCTGTGTAATTACAATTAAGGACATGTTCGCGTGTGACGGCTCCTGGCTTACCGGTCTCCCCATGCTCCCTCCCTCCTCTTCATCTCCCTCCTACAGCTCTTCTTCCTGATTTCTCCTCCAGTCTCCGCCTCGACGAGACCCGTCTATCCCTCTGCCTCCTGCCCCCCCGCCCCATCTCGGCCTCTTTTTCTCTATCTTAAACTCAATCTTTCCTAGTCTCTGTCTCTTCCATAGTATGTAAGTGAGCAAAAGACTGTATCCTCCCTGGGCCTCAGTCTGCTCCTCGGTAAAGTGGGGGCAACTTCGTGTTTTGCTCAGAAGATTCTTGGGAGCCGTAGCCCAGGTTACTCCAAAGGACCGAGGTCAGCTGACTTCCCTGTGTCTGCCTGTCTTTCTGTTTCTGTCTGTGTTGTCTCCTTCCCTCATTTCTGTGTCTCTCACACACTCTTTTTCTTTCTCCTTGTCTCATTCGGTCTTTGCCTATTTCTCAGTGTTCTTCTCCCCTCTTAATCAACGTGTAGCCTATAATCACCAACTACAAAGAAACGCTTGTAAATCTCCTACCAAACACCAGCCACTGAAAGCCCTGTGGCTCACAGTGTCCAGTCGGCCATTGACTGTGGGGCAGAGGCAGGGGTTAGTGTGATGTTCACGAGGAGCTGACTGGACAGCAGCCAACACCAGTACAGTGGCCGAGCGCAGGGCGAGGACTCTAGACGGAAGGCTGTGACCTCCATCATGACCCTCCCCATCCTCCTCGTCATCATTCACCTTCTTATCACCTCACTGTTTCACCACCAGCGCCACCGTCCTCATCACCAACATTGCCCTCCCCATGGCCACCCCCACCAGCACCGCCGGCATCACTGCCATTCTCATTGCCATGACCACATCCCATCACAGTATCCACCCCATCGCCACCCCCACATCACCCTCAGCAGCAGCAGATCACCATCGCCACCACGATCACTCTCATCAGCACCACCATCCCATCCTGTCATTGCCGTCAGTGTCATCACCACCACCCTCCCCACTCATCATCACTCTTACCGTCACCATCATCACCACCCCCATTACCACCATCAGCATCACCATCTTCATCATCACCACCACCAGCATCACTATCTCTGCTACCGTCATCACCATCACCCTCATCATCACCATGACAACCATTGCTACCATCATCACCATCACTGCTACCATCATCTCCATAACAACCACGACCATCACCGCCATCACCCTCATCTCCATCACCACCATAACTACCAGCATCACCACAACAGCCACTACCATCACCGTCATCACCCCACCATCACCCTCATCATCACCCTTATCATCACCATGACAATCACTACCATCAACATCGTCACTATCACCACCACCATCACTACCACTGCTACCATCATCACCATTGCCACCATCATCACCATAACAAACACTATCATCACCGCCATCACCCTCATCTTCACCATAACCATCCTCATCACTGCTACCATCACCATCATCATCACCATGACCACGATGATCATACCATCACTACCACTGCCATCATCACCATCACCACTACCACCATCATCAACATAACCACCACCATCATCTTCATCGTCATTCCCCTCATCTCCATCACCACCATAACCACCATCATCGCCACAACAGCCACTGCCATCACCACCATCATCCCACCATCACCCTCATCATCACCGTGACAACCACTGCTACCATCATCACCATTACCACCATCATCATCTCCATAACAGTCACTAACATCACCACCATCATCCCACCATCACACTCATCATCACCATGACCGCCACTGCTACCATCACCATCATCACCACCATCACTATTGCTTCCATCAACACCATTATCACCATCATCATCATCTCCATAACAACCACTGCCAACACCACCATCATCCCACCATCACCCTCATCATCACCATGACCACCAACAGCAGCATCATGCTACATCACCATCATCACTATCACCACCATCATCATTATTATAACTTCATCACCATCACCCTCATCCTTGACTTTACTAAATGTTTTCCAAGTACCAGACACTGTGTGCTAAGGGTTTAACCTGAACCCTCTCGGGTAACCTGAGCCATTAGTCACAAACATCTTCTGAAAGGAACGTGATTATTGCCCCCAGTTTACAGAGGGACAAACTGAGGCCTGGAGAGGATGCAGTACTTTCCCCAGGGTCACACAACCAGTGAGAAGTGAAGTAGAATTCAAAGCCATATGTGAGCGACTCCTGATCCTTCCCAGGAAGTGAAGGCTGGAGCCCAGCCCCTTTTCTCCCCTCCCTGTGGCAGAATCTGGGTTTGCAGACGCTGCATGCTGGCTGTCAGCAGCTCCTCTGGCCCCTGAAAAATCGAGAGAATTAAAATCCATTTAGAGGGAAATCTCTAAATAGGTCTGTGTTGTGTTTTGTGTGTGTTTTTTTCCCATCTTTTTTCCCCCCTGCTGTCTCCGGCTGGGTAATGTATTCCAGGAGCAGAACTGAGTCTGACTTAATTGAATTTAAAAGCAGGTATTACATCTGCACCTTGTAAGGGAACGCATGTGGGAGAGTTGCTGTCAGGATGGAGTGCTTTTACCCAGTGTCCCCTCGCCTTCACACTCTGGAAGTGAATCCCCTCTTGACAGGGGGAGTTGAGCTCCTTGCTGGGGGTGTTCTCAGGTTGGACCAACAGTGTAGGGTTTCAGAGAAAGACTGTGGAGACATGCAGGTGGAGTGGGGTCCCAGGGCCCTTGGAGAACAGATGTGCAAACCTGTTTACCTGGTTCATCCTTTCTCTCCCACCCACCTCCTGTCTCCCGTGCCTTCTTCCAGCTTCCTGTGGCTCCCCCTTTCCACCCACCCCATACCACCTGCTTCTCTCCCTTGTGTCTACTTCCACCCTGGTGTGAGCCCCTGCTGTGGACTGACTTACCAAGATGGGCTCAAATCCTAAGCCTGTCTCTGTAAACGTGACCTTGTTTGTAAACAGGCCCTGTGATGATGTTCCATGAGGTCACACTGGAGTGGGTTTGAGTGGTCCTGGTCCAACACAAGCAGTGTCCTTAGAAGAGTGGAGAGGAGGCCCAGAGGGAAGGCGAGCAGGTGACCAGTGCTGGATGCTGTGGCCACCAGCCAGGGACCCTTGGGGCCACCAGACAAGGGAGGATATTTCCTTTGAGCCTTCCGAGAAAGAGTGGCCCTGCTGACACCTTGAATATGAACTTCTAGCTCCAGAGCTGTGCAACAATTGATTTCTGTTAATAAAGCCCATCTCTTCCGAGGCACTCTGTTATTACAGCATTGTTGTTGTTAGGTGCCATCGAGTCAAGTGTGACCTGTCACAAGCTTATGAACAACAGACCTGAACCCTGCCCTATCCTGGGGCCTCCTCACCACCTCTGACACACTTGAGCCCACTGCTGCAGTCACAGTGTCAGTCCACCCGGCTGAGAGTCTTCCTCTCCTTCACCAACTCTCCACCTTCCCAAACATCATGTCCCTCTCCAAGGAATAGCCTCTCCTAGTGACATGTCCAAAGTATGTAAGATGAAGCTTCATCATCTTTGCCTCCAGGGAGTGCTCTGTCTGCACCTTCTCCAATACAGATATCTGCTCTCCTGGCCATCCATGGGATGTTCAGTCCTCTTCTCCCAAACTGCAGCTCAAAGGCATCAATTCTTCTGTCATCCTTTGTCATTGTCCAGCTCTCAAATGCATTGCAATTGACTGAAAAGATCATAGTCTGAATCTGGTGCACCTTAGTCCTCAAGCTGACATCATTGCTCCTACTACAGCACTAGGAAACAAATACAAAGAGAAAAAAGTTGCCATAGATTTGATTCCAATTCATGTGCGTCTAAGTAGAATTGCACGTCACAGGGTACAGGTTTTTTGGCTGGTTTTTCCAAAAGAGATCACAGGCCTCTCTCCCACGTACCTCCAACCTTTTGGCTAGCAACCATGTGTACTGAATGGCAGCCCCTCCCGGGAGTCTTAGAGCACACAGTAGGTATTCAGTCAACACTTGGTGAGCAACGGCATGTTTCTTTCTCTTCTCCCGCAGTCCGCGTGCCCTTGAGACCCAAGACAGAGCGCCTTCCACGCCAACTTTTCCCGTCTAATAGCACATCTCAAACTGTATCCTCAGCTGTCGATTAGAAATAGATCCAATCAATGTGCTTGTTTTTCATTCCACGGTGCGTCTGTGATGGATGGGCGACGGGTGGGAGTGCTATTAAGCCGGGAGAATTTTCTATATGTTCCAGACTCTGGGCAGACTTTCTTCAAAAAGCTATCTGGCCTGATCTCAAATGAGAAAGTCATTAAATACACACATTCCCTCAGTCGCGATTGCACGGGCACACGCGCGCGCGCACTGCAGGGGAGCATCGTTCCGGAGGAAAAAAAAAAAAAGAAAGAAAGAAAAGCTTCAATTAATACCCAACTGCAAATGTCGCAGTCTGCTAGGGAGGCAGCCAGGTCCACAGCCAGGGAGGAAGTCGCACTGTGGGCTGTGCTTTCCCCCTCGAAACACATCCACGTACTCTCTGGAAGTGATAGCAGGCTGCTTTAGGCAGGCAAAGGCTTTTCACTGCCGTGTCTTTGGTGGGTTTCCTGGAAGCAGCCTGGGAGGGAGGGTTTTGGGGCGTGTAAGTGCTAGCGGAGGTCAGGGAGCCCGGTGGCCTAGTGGTAAGGAGCTGCGCTACAACCCTGAAGGCACATGGTTCGAATCCACCAGCTGCTCTCCAGGAGGAAGACTGGCAGTCTCTTCCCTTGTAATTGACTGTCTCTGAAAGCTCACTGGAGTGCCAGCTAGGCATCGGTCCTGACTTCCTGGTACATAACAACAATAACAAACAACAACAAGTATACGTGGTGGCTGAGGGACCAGGAGCTGTGCTGCCACCCTAAACATGTACAGTTTCAGTCCACTAACCTCTCTGTGACAGAACAACAGACAATCTCCTCTCATGGAATGTGCTGCTCCTAATACCCACTAGTGAGTGAAGTCAGAGAGCTGGACAATGAGTGAAGTCAGAGAGCTGGACAATGACTAGGGATGATAGAGAATTGATGCCTTTGAACTGTGGTGCTGGAGAAGAGTGTTGAATATACCATGGACTGCTAGGAGAACAAACAGGTTTGTCCTGGAGAGGAGGAAACCAGGCTGCTCCTTGGAGGCAAGGATTCTGAGGCTTCATCTCACATACTTTGGACATGTTGCAAGGAGGGACCAGTCCTTGGAGAGGGACGTCATGCTTGGAAGGGTGGAGGGACAGAGAAGGAAAGGGAGACCGTCGATGAGATGGATTGATTCAGTGACTGGGGTAATGAGGGGAGATGTGTCGGAGACAGTAAAGTTGGTGCAGAGTAGAGCAGGTTTCAGGGCTGTTGTGCATAGGGTCGCTATGAGTTACAAGCAACTTGACAACACATAACAACAACAACAATACCCACTTGAGGGTCAACTATGAGTCAGCTCCAACTCCATGGTATGTAACAGTGATAATAGTGTGTGTGATGAGACCCTGAGTGGTGCCAACCATGTGCTCGGCTCGTGAAGGAAAGGTGGGAGGTGTGCATGCATCCGTAGGTGCCTCAGAAGAAAGGTCTGGTGATCTGCTTCTGAAAGATCAGTCTCTGAGAATCTTCTGGAACACACTTCTACTCTGATGTGCATAGGGTTCCTGAGTCTGAATCAGAGCATGTGCTCGTTCGGTTCTTAGTTTGGATGGTGGATGGACAGATGGGGAAGCGGTGGGTCAGGAACGGATGGAGAGATGAGTAGATAGGTGGGTGGATAGAGGTAAAATAGAGTGTAGGTGGCCTGGGGCAGCTGTACCTGACCTCCACTAAGTTCACAAGAAGAAAGTGCCCGCCTACACGTCCACAGCACAAAATCAATTCCTCTGAGGCCAGGCATGCCCCCTACCCTCTTGCATCTACCACCAACCAATTCCAACACCACTGTCCTTCCCAGGGCCTTCACTACTCTACTGCTGGGTCTGGTCATCTGTTGCGATAGTCACATAGAACTCACCAGAACCATACTCTTGATTGTCTGGTTTATCAGGGAGGTTGTTGTTATGTGCCATCAAGTTTACCGTGACCCATAGTGACCCTAGGAAGAACAGTTCTGAAGCCTGCCCTTTCAGGAGCCAAGCTCACCATCTCTGACACACCTGACCCCATGCTACAGTCACTGTCAATCCATCTCATCCAGGGTCTTCCTCTTCTGTGTTAACCCTCTACCCTTCCAAGGACTGGTCCCTGTGGGGGAAATGCCCAAAGTATATCCATGCCTCCAAAGAGCAACTTGTTTCATCTCTCCAGAGCAAACCTATTTCTTCTCGTGGCAGCTCACGGCATGCTCAATACTCTTCTCCAGCATCAAAACTCAAAGGCATTGATTCTTCTTTTATAATCTTTATTCATTGTACAGCTCTCAGATGCATAGCAAGCAATTGAGAAGACCATGGCCTGGATCAGGCACATCTTAGTCTCTAGACTGATGTCATTGCTCTTTAACATTCTGGAGATTGTTGTTGTTAAGTGCCACTGAGTCACTTGCCACTCATAGCAACCCTATGTACAACAGCTCTGAATCCTGCCCTATTCTGTGCCAACCTCATCATCTCTAACACACTCACCCCCATTACCCCAATCACTGAGTCGATCCACCTCATCCAGTGTCTTCATCTCATGCAGTTTCTCAACCCTCCAAAGCGTGATGTCCCTCTCCAAGGACTGGTCCCTCCTTGCAAAAAGTCCAAAGTATGTCAGATAGAGTTTCAGAATTCTTGCCTCCAAGGAGCAGGCTGGTTAAACCCTCTCCAGGACGAACCTGTTTGTTCTCCTAGCAGTTCATTGTATAGTCAACACTCTTCTCCAGCATCACAGCTCAAAGGCATCCAATCTCCTACTATCATTCCTAGGCATTGCCCAGTTTTCTGATGAACAACAAGTAATTGCAAAGACCATGGCTTGGATCAGACGCATCCTAGTCTCTAGATGAACATCATTGTTCTTCTACAATTCAAGTAGGCAAAGGGATACAATTCTTCAGTCAAAACTACTCCTCAGGCACATTCACAGGCCCTTTGCCCTTCAAACTTGAGGCTTTAAGACAGTATTACAACGCTCTCTCATCCTGTGAGCCATGGTGTCCTCTCCCCAGTCCACCAACAACCTTGAATAAAGGCTCCTGGCACTGGCTCCATGAGGCGCAGTCCTGGTCAGTTCCATTTCACGGTGGCCTCTGAGTTTCCACTGCAGCTGCTCCTCTCACCAAGGACCCAGACTGACTGGCACCAGAATCTCTGGTCCTGTAGTCTCTGCTGCTTCTCTTTTGTTGGTGCCAACATTCTCATATTCTACCTCTAAACTTGCTCATTTCAAGCTCAGTGAAAACTAGACAACCTCCTCATTAGTGTCTGTACATCCTTTTCATAAGCAAGCCTAATCCAAGCTATGATCTTCTTAACTGCTTCTTACGCTTCTGAAAATGGGACCAGGACTGAGGATGACAGAAGAAGAACCAATGCCTTTGAGTTGTGGTGTTGAATAAGAGCACTGGATATCCCATGGACTATCAGGAGAACAAACAAGTCTGTCCTGGAGAGGGTGAAGCCAGCGTGCGCCTTGTGGAGAAGGATGATGAAACTCCATCTCCCACACTTCGGGCATGTTGTTAGAATGGGCCAGTCTTTGGAGAAGGACATCGTGCTTGGTGTAGGAGAGGAAAACTATTAACAAGATGGATTGACATGATGACTATAACAATGGGTTATAAAGTATGTCAGAGATGATGAGGAAGGCAGTGGGTTCGGATGTATAATTTATAACGTCTCTATGAATTGCAAGAACAGAAGAACAAATTCAAACCTCGAGTTGCTATAATCAAGGATGCTTTAGGAAGAATATTAAACGATTCAGGGAGTATTAAAAGAAGATGGAAAGAATATACTGAGTCACTGTATCGAAAGGAATTGGCAGACACAGAAGAATTTCATGAAACAACATATGAGCAAGAGCCTATGGTGATGAAGGAAGAAGTTCAGGCTGCTTTGAAGA
>NW_006399935.1:4601168-4691476 GCF_000299155.1 Elephantulus edwardii
CAGTGACTGGGGTAATCGGGATGGGTGTGTCGGAGACAATGCGATTGGCACAGGACAGAGCAAGGTTTAGGGCTGTTGTACATAGGGTCAGTATGAGTCGCGAACAAGTTGATGGCACATAACAACAACAACTATGAACTGTGGGAGACTTAGTGTCAGCTGCACACAGCCTCTGGCTTCTTTGGGAGACATATGGAAGGCTCCAGGCGCTTGTGGCTTTCTCTGTGCCCTAAGTGGGGGTTAACAGAATGGACTTGCCAGATGAAATGGTGGTCTCTGGCCCAGAGTTGGCCAGCATTTTGAGTGCCAGAATGGTAAAATACTGAAGGGCCCTCGGGCCTGCAGCCCCCGGGTCTGTTTTTCATTGTTTTTGTTCAAGCAGTCTTCTAGGTCGTATAGCCCTGGTGTGTCCATTTGCCCTACAGAGGTAACTTGCCGCTGTGAAGCTGAACACAGTGACACTGATGTGTCAAATGTGATAATGGTTACCCATGGTGGACAGTGTTTGGTGACACTCCCTGGTTGAAACAAGCTTGGAAGCAGGAGTGGCATCCACTTCCATAATAGCTTGCCTCCAGAAACCCTATGAACATGGAGAGAGGATAAAAGTCAAGCACTCAAGTGTTGAGGACTTTCGTTCATAGGGTCGCTATGAGTCACTTACGACTTGACGGCACTTAACAACAACAACAACAACTATGAGTTGCAGTCTATTCAGAGACACCTAACAACAACAACCCAGCCTTGAAGCAAAAGTTAAAGCCAAGGTGTTAAGGATACCATTTTGAAAATGTGTGTCTATATACGACTATAGGTAGTGAACATATGGATGGATGGATGGATGGATGGACAGATGGATGGATGGATGGATGGATGGATGGATGGATGGACGGATGGATGGATGGGTGGATAGATGGATGGATGGATGGACGGACGGACGGACGGATGGATGGATGGATGGATGGACGGACGGACGGACGGATGGATGGATGGATGGATGGACGGAGGGGGGACATAGATAAATGAGTGGATGTGTAGTGAATGGATCAATGTGTGGGAAGACAAATTTCATACTAAATATTTATAATAAACCAAATGCTATATCAGGATATGAGGGAGGCATGGATAGAAGCTGGAATTCACCCTGAAGCATGAAGGCAGCCTTTAGATGTTTACAGGGGTAAGCACTAAAGCAAACCGTAAGCATTTATGCAATGATTCTTGAATTGTATTTGCTAACCCCTCCCTCCTGAGTCAAGCATAAGGCTTTCAATAGAAAGAGCTTAGCTTCATTTGTATAGAATTCTCTTTGTGATTTGCTTCCCTGCAATTTTCAATAAAGGCACAGGGAAGCTGGGTTCAGTGCTTCAGTTGTTCCAACTGTTCGCCTCCTGCTTTACCTCTGTTTGCTTATACATTCTTGGTGTTCTTTCTTGTTATTAATACTTATTAATACTTTACCCTCAGTCTACAACATTGACGAATGGATGGAGTGGTGGATGGATGGATAATGGATGAGTTCATAGATGGATTAATGGATGGGGTGGATGGGTAAATAGATGGATGGGTGGGGATGAATAAGTAATTGGGTAAATGGATGTTTGGATAGGATGGGGTGGATGAATAGATGGATAATGAATGTGTAGATTGATGCATAAATGGATGGGGAGGTAGATGGGTGGATGGAGGACGGATGGATGGATGGATGGATGGATGGATGGAGTGGATAAGTAGATAGATAAACAGATAAGCAGGTGAGTAGATAATTGAGTAGATAGATGGATGAGGATGGATGGATGGATGGATGGATGGATAGGATGGGGTGGGTGAGTGAATGGATAGATAGTGAATGGGTTGATGGCTTGGTGAATGGATGGGGTGGATAGGTAGATACATGGATAGACGGGTAGGTGAGCAGATAATTGGGTAGATAGATGAGAATAGATGGATGGATGGGTGGGTGGATGGATGGATGGTTGACTAGGGTGGGGTGATTGGGTGGATGGATGGATGGATGGGGTGGTTGGTGGATGAAGGAGTGGATTGATGGATGAATGGCTGGACAGTGAATGGCTTGATGTATGGGTCAATGAATGAGGTATGTGGATGAGTGGATGGATAGTGAAAAACACAATGGATGGGTGAATAGATGGAGTGGATAGGTAGATAGATGGATGAGTAGGTGAGCAGATAATCGGGTAGACGGATGAGAATGGATGAATGGATGGTTAGATAGGATAGCGTGGGTGGATAGATGGATGGATAGTGAATGAGTTGATGGATAGATGAATGGATGGTTAGATAGGATAGCGTGGGTGGATAGATGGATGGATAGTGAATGAGTTGATGGATAGATGAATGGATGGTTAGATAGGATAGCGTGGGTGGATAGATGGATGGATAGTGAATGAGTTGATGGATAGATGAATGGATGAGGTAAATAGGTAGATAGATGGATGATGATGGGTAGGTGAGTAGCTAATTGGGTAGATAGATGAGAACGGATGAATGGCTGGATAAATTCATACTGAGGGTTCTGAACGAGTGAGTGGATGAATGCATACATGAGGAGTTAGATGGATGTCTAGAGGGTTGAGTGGTTAGGTGACTGGAATGGATGAATGGGTACATTTGTAAGTGAAATTATCCCTCCAGCATCTCTGAGTTGCCTCCATGTGGCTGGTGGTGCTGATAGAATGAATGGCAAAATATACCTGCCATTCTAGAAGTCACAGTTTGGGACCAACTTCCTCTCTGATGTGGATGGAGTACCTCATGACACGATTTAAAGTGATCCAGAGATCATGCACCACACTGGCCTTCATGTGGGATAGCATTTCCTCTGCACACCTTTTTGCAGGAGAAAGTCTTCAATGAGTGCTAATCAGGCACCTCTGTGACACCTAGTAATCTCTCTTTTGGAGAGAGAGAGAGAGAGAGAGAGAGAGAGAGAGAGAGAGAATGAATGAATATGAGAGACAGAGAGAACGATGAATGATCCAGGATGAGAGAGAGAAAGAGAGAGACTAAAGGAGAGAGGAAAAAGAAGAGGGTAGAGGAGAGAGAGCAGGCTTAGCTCAGAGCCTTGGAGGCAACACTCTAGACAGAAATGAATAACAACTTTGTTCTCATTGAACTAGTTTCTACTTGTGGTAAGAGAGGGGAGAGGGTGGCTCCACATTCATAGTCGTGATACGTTTCCTTTTAAATAGTTCTCCATTTCTGAGAAGTGGGTCACTCTGAAGGAAAGTATTCTGTCGATCGATCGTAGTAGAAGTCCCCCACCCATCTGTCAGTTTGTCACACACCCGGACTCTCCTTGGGGCGAACACACCGAGGGTCCTGCTCATCTGCCCTGGACACATCACCCTGGAGGAGCCCGTGGTGGGCGAGAACAGGGCTCAGGTACCGTTACCACCATCTGTCCAGGGACGCTGGTGCTGTGATCAGCAGGTCTCAGGGAAGCTTCCGGATTAAGATGGACCAGGAAGAAAGGTCTGGAGATGAGCTTTCACAAGTCAGCCAGTGGAAACCTTTTGGGTCTGTAGCTGGTGGTGGGGATGCAATGCTTTGGGTTCACTGTGTGTGTGTTTATGAATGGGGCTGGAGGCAAAGCAGCTTTAACAACAGAAGCCAGAGGAGACAAGGAAAGATCTTCAGGGGAAGGGGTGAGGGTGGCTTTGCTGACCCCTGAATTCACTCCTGGGCCCCAGCGCTGTGAGAGAACGCTTCCCTTCTTAATAACCACCGGCTACAAGTCGCCTTATTACAGCAACCCTTGGGCACCAAGGCAACAGTGACACAGTCCCACTTTCTCACCTTGTCTGTCTGCCATCTGTGCATTTATTCATCTGTCTGTATGTCCCTGGGTGGCTCTATTTCAGTGGGTTGTTGGGTCCAAACTGCTGACCTTTCGGTTAGCAGTCCAGCGCCTAACGTACTGAGTCACCAGGGCTCCTTTCGGTAAAGATTACAGCCAGCAAAACCTGGGGGGTGGGGCTCAGGCCCATGCTGACCTGTGGGGTCATCACCAGGCAGATTCCATGGGAGGGTCTGGGTGTGGCTCTGGCCAGATTGAGGAGAGATTGGAACTCTTCTTCACTGCTGGTGAGAGTGTAAAATGGTGCAACCACCACGGAAGGTGGTCTGGAGCTTTCTCAAAAAGGTGGAACAGAAATACCATTTGACCCAGCAATTCCATTACTGAGAAGATACACTGAAGAAACCAGAGCCGTGGCTCAAAGAGATTTTTGCACACCACGTCTATTGCTGCGTTATTCACAATAGCAAAGAGGTGGAAGCAAGCTAAGTGCCCATCAACAAATGAATGAAAAGAAAAACTATGGTACATCCACACAATGGAATGTTACTTAGAATTGAAAAACAATAAACTCGTAAAACATTACACAACACAGGGGAGTCTTGAAGACATTTTGCTGAGTGATATATCTTTGTCACAAAAGGACAAATACCGCATAACACTGCTGTTATAAAGTAGGATGGAACGGAGGGCTGGGAAGAGAATAGGTCATGAACACTACATTGGAGGAAAGAGAGGTCTGAGAGGAATATATGATGAGGCCTTAAATGCATGACAACAATCTGAAACAAGAGATGCATTGCAAAGCGGACTGGGGGTGGAGGAAGGGAGGGAGAGGGAGGAAAACGTGCAACAATGAATGAATGAAAACCCAACCTTCCTGTAAATTTTCATTAAAATCACAATTTAAAAAACTATTTAAAAAAAAAGCAAAAAACCCCCAACAAAACCCCAAACAACAGGTAAGCTAAAGCTAGAAATGTTTTCCTGAAAAATAGGAGGCTGAGTATGGATTTATTATGCTGTCAGGTGCCGTTCATCCAGTAATCCCCAAAATCTTCATTAGAAGAGAGGATGATGTGAGTTCATATGACATACTTTGGAAGGATATTCTTGAGAAACAGCAAAAAAGACTGAGACTCTCAATGAGACAGACTTACCTTGTCCAATGTAGCAATAAATATGAGGCTGGCACAGGACCGGGCTGTGCTTCCTTTTTGTAAGACACATGGTTGAAGCTACTTCAGTAGCAGCTAACAATAGCAAAAATCAGCCTCCGTAGATCCAGACAGTCTGGATTCCATGAAAATTTTAAATTCTGTTCTGTGCTTTCCCCCTTTTGGTTAGGATTCTTTTACAGAATCTACTCTAAAGTATTGAAGTGCAACAATTTCAGTCTGGAGACTAAGGTGTGCCTGATACAGGCCATGGTCTTTGCAATCCCTTGCTATGCATCAGAGCTGGAAAATGACTAGGGAGGGCAGAAGGAGAATTGATGCCTTTGAGCTGTGGTGCTGGAGAAGAGTATTGAATGTACCATGGACTGCTAAGGTTTGTCCTGGAGAGGGTGAAGCCAGCTTCTCCTTGGAGGCAAGGATTCTGAAGCTTCGTCTGACATACTTTGGGCATGTTGAAAGGAGGACCAGTCCTTGGAGAGGGATGTTATGCTTGGGAGACAGTGCAGGAGAGGAAGACTCATGATGAGATGGATTGATTCAGTGACTGGGGTAATGAGGGTAGGTGTGTCAGAAATGGTGGGATTGGCACAGGATAGGGCAGAGTTTAGAGCTGTTGTACATAGGGTCACTATGAGTTGCAGACGACTCGACAGCACTTAACAACAACAACAACATGATCAAAATGTTCAAGGATGGTAGCCAGGAACTATCTCATTCTAGCCTCATGGCAAAAGAGGTCATACTGCAAGGAGGCATCTGGACACATACTTCATGTCCTCCTATTTCTGACCAAAGGAGGCCTGGTAGGGTATGGTGCTGCTACCCGAAAGGTTGACAGTTTGAACCCAGTAGCTGCTCAGGGGAAGAAAAATTCAGGCTGTCTCCTGTTAATATTTACAGTCCCCCTACAACCAGGAGAAGATAAAATAGATGAATGGGACCTTCTAAGAATCAAATCCCTATGCATATTCAAAAACTTCGCCAACAGAGTCAAACGGGAAGCCACGGACTGGGAAAAAGTATTTGGTAATGACATATCAGATAAGGGACTTATATTCAGAATTTATAAAATACTTGAGCACCACAACAAGATAAAGGTAAATAATCCAGTAGAAAAATGGGTGCAGGATATGAACAGACACTTCACCAAAGAAGACATTCAGATGGCTAACAAGCATATGAAGAAATGTTCAAAATCTCTAGCTCTAAGAGAGGTGCAGATCAAAACAACTATGAGATATCATCTCACCCCAGTAAGAATAGCAAAATTTAACTGAAGAGCAAACAACAAATGCTGGTGAGGTTGTGGAGAAACTGGAACCCTTATTCACTGTTGGTGGAAGTGTAAAATGGAGCAACCATTGTGGAAGATGGTATGAAGCTTTCTCAAAAAGTTGCAAATAGAGATACCATTTGACCCAGCAATTCCACTACTGGGAATATACCCCAAAGAGACCATAACTGACATCCAAGCAGATATTTGCACACCCATGTTTATCGCAGCTTTGTTCACAATAGCAAGAAGCTGGAAACAACCCAAGTGCCCATCAACAAATGAATGGATAGAGAAGCTGTGGTATATTCACACAATGGAATACTACACTGCATTGAAAAACAAGGAACTCATGCAATATTATTAAAAATGGGTGACCCTGAAGGACATTGTGCTGAGTGAAGTATCTCAGTCACAAAAGGACAAATACTGCATGGTGCCACTGTTGTAAAACAGGACTGACCTTGGGGTTGGGGGGAGACTGAGAAAGATGGATTCAATAATGTATACTGCACTGAAACAGATGAGGGAAAAAACTGTTTAAAAGGGATATGTGATTAGGTATTTACTCAGGAGTCCAGAGCGAAGGCTGCATAGTGGAGTGGACCTGGGGAGAGGGTTTGTGAAACAATGAAAGAATTTTTCTTTTCCTTTTCCAAGAGGATAGTGTTCTGGGGGGGAGGGTTGGGAGGGGAGAAAAGTGCAACAATGAATGAATGAAAATTTAAAAAAAAACCTGATTTGCAGTCCCAGTAACCTGATGGAGGGTGGTTGTGATTCAGAAGTGACTTGATGGGTTTTCACTTATTCCTAAGGGATAAAATTTGAGGGGCAGTGCTAGGTCCTCACACCTGCAGACTCCTGTTCCCTGGACTTTACCCAGGACTGGACAAGAGCCCGCCCTGGTGTCTCCTGCATGCTGTGGAGCCTGGTGACCCTGGGGTTAGCTGACTCCCCACCTTTCTCCAGCCCCAAGCTGTGTCCTTCCCTCCCATCCCCCATCCAGCCCAGACTGGTGTGTTTTCCCTCGATGACATTTGGAATCTTTTAATAGTTGTCACATTAGCATGCATTTGCATAACTTATGCTAATCAGGCTATTTATTTTTGAAAAAGCTCTTTGACTTGTGTGGCCCTTCCTCACCCTGGATCTCACTTTCCTGGAGACTGTCTGTCCTCCCTCCCACCAACAGGGAAGAGGAGTTCCACTTGGTTACAATCTGAGGTGGGCTGGGGAGGAGGTGACCACCTCACAGACAAACCCCAGGGGACAGAGTTGGGTCCCTAGCCTATAGTTGTAACTGCCTGCTCAGACCAGGCTGGGACCAGCAACCTGGGAAGTAGTTACTGCTCTTGTACCCATTTCCCAGGCTTAACTATGGAGTCAGGGTGAATCCACGTTGCTGATTGGGCACTGGGGCCTGACCCTCACACCACCCATTGAGGACCCTGTTATGTTACATCACTCATTTCCCTGCTCTGCAGGGCCAGTCCCATGCTGGTGTCGTTGATAGTAGCTGTTAATCTAGTTCCTACTCACAGAGAGCCACACGACCAAGTAGAACCTCCCTGCCTGTAGAGTTTTCCAAGGCTGTGAACCTTCTGAAGCAGATCATCAGGCTTTGCTTCTGAGGAACCCCGGGGTGGATTTGAACCACAAACCTATTGGCTAGTAATCAAGTTTAAGCATGTATGCCACCTTGTTGCTAGGTTCTACCATTGATTTTGACCCACAGGCACCCCAGATGACAAAGTACACAGCCATCCAGAATTTTCTAAGCTGTGAGGGAGATGACTGAAGAACTGATGCCTTCAAGTTGTGGTGCTGGAGGAGTCTTGAACATACCATGGACCACCAAGAAAACAAATAGATCTTCTGTCTTGGAACCGGTAAAACCAAGTTTCTCCTTGGAGGCTAAGATTTTAAAGCTCCATCTCACATACTTGGGGCATGTGGCCAGGGGGGGACCGATCCTTAGAGAAGGACATCATGCTCAGAAGAGTGGAGGGACAATGCAGGAGAGAAAACCCCCGGATGAGATGGATTGACACAATAACTAGGGCAATGGGGGTAAGTGTGACAGAGTCAGTGAGACCTGCTCAGGACAGGACAGGCTTCAGAGCGGTGATAGACAGGGTTGCTAGGAGTTGGCAGGCAATTCGATGGCACAGCACAACAGCAACAAGGGAGCTCTGGTGACGAAGTGGTAAGGAGCTGTGCTGCCAACCCAAAGGCACACAGTCTGAATCCACTAGTTGTTGCCATGTGGGGAAAAAGATGTCCAATCTCCTCTTGTGTGATTTACTGCCTCTGAAAATTCACTGGAGGGTCAGCTGTGGACTGGTTCCAACTCAATGGGACACAACAACAATATAATCTTTCATGGAGCAGATTTGAACCACTACTCAGTTTGAATCACCAGACCTTTGGGTAGCAGTCAAGCGCTTAGCCATGGCACCACCAGGGCTCCTTGAGAAGAATGCACACGTCCCTCCCGCTGCCACCTGCTTCTGTGAAGCTTTTTAATGTCAAAACTGAGAGCGCCTCTGCGCACACTGTCTCCACTACTCTCCCTTCCTAACCTTCTCAGGATGGTTGCTCACATCCCACAGCTGAAATCGCTCTGTTCAAGGACTTCAGTGGCCAGGCCTCAGTCCTTGTCCTTCTCCAGGCCCTCTTTCTGGGGACACTGTGCATGTGACACCCTTAGCTTCTTTCTTGCCTCTCAGGGCCTTTCCTCAGTCCCCTCATCTCACTGCTGCCCTTGTCACAAGAGAGTTGTTGTTGTTGTTATGTGTTGTCGAGTCACTTGCAACTCATAGCGACCCTATGTACAAGAGCCCTAAACCCTGCTCTATCCTGTGCCAATTGCACTGTCTCTGACACACCATCCTGATTACCCCAGTCACTGAATCAATCCATCTCATCCAGGGTCTTCCTCTCCTGCATTGTCCCTCCACCCTCCCAAGCATGACGTCCCTCTCCAAGGACTGATCCCTCCCTGCAACATGCCCAAAGTATGTCAGACGAAGCTTCAGAATCCTTGCCTCCAAGGAGCAGCCTTCTTCTTGGCCTTCACCTACTCAATTCTGGTGGCACCCCAGTCATGACAACCCAAAATGTGTCTAGATGTCGTCCAGTGTCTAAAGAAAACCATGGCGCTACACCTTTTTACAGCTCCCCAGTGCCTCCTCCGCTCACTTCTGTCTCCACTTCTGGGCATCCTCATCCGCTGTTCCCCTTGCACTTACTGTTCTCCCTGCATGTGCTGTTCTTCACACAGGCTGTTCCCTCCCCTGCACACACTGTTCCCTCAGTCTGAAACACATTTCAAGTACATCCATCTTTGCTTCTTGGTACAACCTCAGCATCTAACGCAGCACACAGCACACGTGGTACATAAATGAATACGCATGAGCAGAACGATGTCTGGAAGGGTTTTCTCCACCTCTGGGGAAGGCTTCCTCTAAGGCCAAAGACATTTTCATCGTCTTCTGTACATTCATGTGCTTTTACCTTGTCGTCACAGGATGTGTCGTTTAACTGTCCTTCACAAAGCCTCAGAAGAGTTTGGTGGTGCAAACACTGCAAGCGGCTGCAGCCATAAAGGTTGGCTCTTCAAACACATCAGCGACCTCTCAAAAGGCCTGGCAATCTGATTTCACAATGGCCGCAGCCAAGAAAACCCTTCAGGACGCAGTTCCACCCTGCAACAGGTGAGGGCTTCATCCCCTGGTGCTGCCGTCAGAGGTATCGCAAGTGGAAGGCCTGGACACACAGATGGTTCTTCTTCCAGCTTAAAGCTCTAGGCTCATTGCCATTGAGTTAGACCTGGCTTTTTAGACTACCCCACGTCGGGTTTTCAGAGGCTCTAAGTCTGCACAAGAGGAGATGGCCCAGCTTTCTCTCAAGTAGCACCTGGTGGATTCGAACCGCCTACCTTTGGGGTGGCAGCACCGTGCACACAGTGGTGACTCTGGGGGAAGGTCTTCTCTCTGCATCTCCTGTTCTAGGTGTTTCCTAGGAACCTTGGCCCAGAGCCTGGCTCCATGGCTCATCCCTGCTCCCTCCTGGTGACACAGAGCTGTCCCACCCCCACCCCTGCTTGCTTTCCTCCCCTTTTATCTCTTGGGAGATAAAAAGTGTCACAGGCCACACACAGGCCCTGGGATCAAGGCTATGATGGGATTAAGAATGTTACTTCCTGGGCTTAATCCTTGTACAGCAGATTGGTTTATCAGAACAGGAAGACAGCCTGTCATTACATCAATCCTCACACGTCTGGAGGGGACACAATTCAGTGCATGCCAGGTGGGGTCACCATGAGTCACGACAGAGCAGCAACAAGGGTTCTGCTGAAGTGTGCCTCCCCTTTGGCAATTTGTCTTCTGTCTGAGCCTCAGTTTCTCCATCCAGAAAATGGGGATGATGCCACCATTGCCCCAGCAAAGCTCTTCAGAGCCCTGCATCCTGGAGAGAGAAAGAGAAAGAGAGAGAGGGAGGGAGGGAGAGAGAGAGGCAAGAAGGGGAAGAGAGAGAGAGAGAAGACAGGAGAGAATAGAGAGGAGAGAGGAGAGAGGGGAGAGGAGATAAGAGAACGGACAGAGGGGAAGAGAGAAGAGAGAGACAGAGAGAGAAGTCCCATCCGGGGCCCTGGCATTTGCAATGCATGAAGTTTAAACATTTTCAATAAAGAAAAACAAATCCGGCCCGATGCGCTTTCTGATTTATCGTAATTGCAAAGCAGCAGCCGTTAATATAATTGTCTGGCAGAGGGGGCGGCGGGGGGCTTCACGCGGGGCCAAATCAGCCCTGGGTGGGATGCGGCCCCAGTCAGGTTAAGCAAACGCATTACTTTAATAACCTGGGGAGGTGGCTGGAGCCATTAGCGAGAGGGGAGAATAAATATTATCCCAAGAAGCTCCAGAACCGGCGGTTTTATCACTGAGAATTGTCCCTGTGCTATTTACTTTCAATTTAGATTTTCGGGAAAGTGGCTCTCGGCACATTTTATGTATGAAGGAGAATGACTGGAATTGAAAAATGACCTGATTTCTCCATCCGGGAGGAAGGGAGCAGGATTTTTTTTTCGGGGTCGAGTGATCCCTGAGCTGTCCCGCGGAGTCGCCCGCCCTTTTCCTCGCTCTGAAAATCTGAGCTCTGAGGCTCATACATCTTGAAGAGGGGCCAGGGTTTGTCCAGAGTCTGCTCCGGAGGCCTGGAGAGCACAGGGACAGATACCCAGGGACACGACCTCGTTTGGTGCCAACTGGCCTGACAGAGAGCCCCTGGCATGACCTCTTTGTTTCCTGGTGGGGCACCGGGGGACAGACGAGGTAGTACTAGGCTGTTTGACTTGATTTGCTTAAATCTTTCTCCATCTATCCCTGCTCTCCCTCAAGAACTTTCACTGGCTCCCCATTGGGAACTCTAATCTCTGGAAAGTTCTCTGGCTTTCCTTCACAGGCAAAGTAGGATTTAAGATGGATTGGTTACAGGTCTAAATGTAGAACTAAAAAAAAAAAAAAGTACTGTTACTGTTGGGCACCAGGGTGTCAATTCCAACTCCTAAGGGACCCCATGATACGGAATACAGTTGCCACGGGGGTCAGAAAGGGCTGCCATCTTTCCAGGAGCTGGTTTCTCGGTTCTTCTGCCCTGGAGATGCTTCAGAAAGGGGTAGCTGACTAACCCTCAGCCATTGCACGCATTGTTGTTATGTGCGGTCAAGTCAGAAGCGATTCATAGCTGACCCTCCAGAGGATTTTCAAAGGCAGTAAATCACATGAGAGTAGAGTGCCGATCTTGTCTCCTCTGGAGCAGTCGGTAGATTCGAACCATGTGCCATTGGGTTGGGAGCACAATTCCTTACCACTAAGCCACCAGAGCTCCCTATTATACCATGGCTGTTGTTAGCTGTAGTTGAATATGACCCATAGTGACCCTATGAATGACAGACCCGAACCCTGTCCTGTCCTGGGTCATCGTCACACTTCGCAACACACTCGAGCCCATTGCTGCAGTCACTGTGTCAGTCCACATGGTTGAGGGTCTTCCTGTCTTTCACCATCACCATTATAAGGAGCACAATTAGGGAAGGAAGGAAGGAAGGAAGGAAGGAAGGAAAGGAAGGAAGGAGGGAGAGAGGGAGGGAGGGAAGGAGGGAGGGAGGGAGGGAAGAAAGAAGGAAGGAAAGAAGGAAGGAAGGAGAGAAAGAAGAAAGAAAGAAAAAAGAAGAAAGAAAGAAAGAAAGAAAGAAAGAAAGAAAGAAAGAAAGAAAGAAAGAAAGAAAGAAAGAAAGAAAGAAAGAAAGGAAAGAGAGAAAGGAAGGAAGGAAGGAAGGAAGAGAGAGAGAGAGAGAAAAGAAAAGAACATCTTTAAGATCTGGGATTTGGCAAAGCACTGTTAACCATGACACCAAAAGAGTCATAAGGGAAATGAGCGGATAGGAATACATCAGACTTCATCAAAATGAAGCACTTCAGCTCTCGGAAAGACAGTCTTGCTGGGATGGAAATGCAAAGTCACAGATCAGAAGGAAATACTCGCAAACCACACAGCTGACAAAGGATGTGGATCTTCTAAGGGTGTGTGTGTGTGTGTGTGTGTGTGTGTAATGTTTCCCCCTCAGACCTGAATAGTAAGAAAACACACAACTCAGATAAAAATTGGACAGAACGTGAGCAGACATTTCACTGAAGAGGATCCACAGATGGCAAACAAGTACATCAAACAGCGTTCAACATAATTCGCCATTAGGGAGATGCAAATGGCACGTACAATGAGACATCACTACCAACCCATCAAAACGGCTAAAATGAAATATGACGACACCACGACACACTGGAGAGGATGTGGAGAAACTGGATCTAGACCCTTGCTGGGGGGATTTTATACAACGGCATCACCTGTCTGGAGAAGTCTGCAAGGCTTGTTTTCTATATTCTGTTTTGGTTTGAGGTTTTGTTTTCTTTCTTTTTTTTTTTCTCCCCCTTCATAGGAAGCTGAACAACTTCAGCAATTGCACTCTTGGGCATTTATCCCAGAGAAATAAAAACTTATGTTCACACAAACACCTATACAGGAATGTGCCGGGAGCTTTATTTGAAACAGTCTCAGATTTGAAGCAAGCCAGATGTTCTCAACAGCTGACTGGGTAAGCCGGCTGTGATCACGCTGTCCTGTGGAATACGACTCAGGGAGGAACAAGAAAGAGCTCTGGAGAAAGACAGCAACTTGGCGAATCTCCAGGGAGCGTTGTTGAGTAAGGAGGAGGAGGCTAATTTCAAAAGTTTATAAGCCAAATGCTTCCCTTTTGCTGTTTAGTATGATAAAGTGACTTCCTACACACAGTGAACTGAGTGACAAAATACAGTTGCTCCGCAGGTTTTTTTTCTATAGAATTTTCTAGTCTGTGGTCTCTACGGGCACACATCACCAGGTGTAGACCAGCAGCTTTTTTAATCAACAGACAAAGGCTTAACCATTTGGGCCACCAGGGCTCCTCCACTTAGGAAGTGGTCTCAAGGGTCATCGTTCTAGAGATGGAAAACGGGCCAGCGTTTGGGGGTGAGGGAGAGGCAGAGGGTGGCTGGTTACAAAAGACACTTATGATAAAAGCCCGTTCTGTTTCTGTGTCTTGGCCCCATGAGCCTGTGTGTGTGATAAGACTGCGTAGAAATAGAAAACTGGTTAATATAGCTGGGGGGGGGGTGCTGGTATGCCAGATTCCAATTGTCACAGAGGTCTGAATGCTTGATAATGTCTGATAAGCTGGGGGACCCTCAGGACATGATACAGCACGTGGGGGCTGCAGGCTTGGAGCACCATTACCACAAATAGATTGAGTGAGAGGGGGAGGTCAGAAAAAAGAGAGAGAGGTCAGAAAGGTGAGGGGCAGGTCATCAAGGAGAGGTGGAGGTCATAAATGCCAGCTCCCAACTGCAGCAGGGCCCAGAGAAGGTTTTCCAACTGCAGCAATGCAACAGGAATCAAGAGATTAAACACCCGGACCGCTTTCCTCCCACCTGCTGATCTCCCTCTGCTGCCGCCCATTGGTGGAACCCTGTAGGGTTTGGCCAATAAAAGACTATAGATTTCGTACATGTAAATCAGACTCTCCTGGGCAAGAGCTTGAATGGGTCTGGGGGTTGGGAGCTTCCAGGTCTCTGTGATGCCACGTGGGGGACAGAGGGCTCTGTCTCTTGCTTTGGGGTGAACTGTGGGCACTGTGCAGTGTGGGATGAGTTGGCAGGTCTACAGTAGCGGGTTGTAACAAGTTTTCTAACTTGGGGGACTGAGAAGGAGAAACTTGGCCACGTGGACCCTGGATGAGGACAGGGAAGGGGGACCAGGCTAGAAGGGACAGGATTGGATTCCGGGTGGGGGGGGAACACGGTTCCTCTTCTCCAGGACGGAGCCCAGATGATTCCCTCCAGCCTTCGAGGTTCTCTGGAAGCTCAGCTACCAGCCTTTCTCCCAGCCCCCAGCCCCATCCCACACCTCTCCACCTGCACTCCTGCAGTCTCGGCTGATTCCGTTTCAACGCGCTTGGCACCAAGTCCTTACCCACATGGAGCTCCTTGCCAAGCACACTCTCTCACCGCACACCCCCTCTCCAAGTCCCCCTACCGCCGGATCCACAGGCGGTGTGTGTGAGCTGAGGTGTGCAGAAGGAGCCGCCCATGCAGGAGGCACCTGCATGGAGCATGCTCGGAGGAGCCCAGGGTCGTGCAAAGGTCCTGAGGCAGGCCTGTCCTTGTGCCCTGGATGGGTCAGCGAGGCTGGAACAGAGTGGCAGCAAGAGGGAAGAGCAGGGCAGGAAGGGACTCGATCTGGGGGGAAAGGGTGTCTGCAAAGCGTAGCCTGAAGTCTGCTGGCTCTGTGGTTAATGCGCTAATCTGTTAACCAAAAAGTTGGTGCTTCCACCCCAACTCATGGCCATGGCCGGGAGGAGGATCCCAGCCGAGAAGTCAGTCTGCTTCTGTGACAGTTTGCAGCCTTGGAAAAGCCTGGGGCGGTTCTACCCTGTTATATAGGACAGCTTTGACTTGGCATTTACTAGACCACAGTGGGGGCTTTAGGGGGTTTCTGGACTGGTTGTTGTTAGTAAGTGCCATGAAGTGGATCCAGAATCATTAGCACCCCCACATGACGCCCCCCGGGGTCCTCTAAGGGTGTCTGTAACTTGGGAGGTTTTTTTGGTGTGTGTGTTTTTTTATAGTGAGGAAAAATTTGTATTTAGAATTAGCCAACTGTACTCAGTTTAGATGATCCCAATTTTGTCGGCAACATCCAAAAGCATCATAGTCAGGACCAAGTGGAACATAGGCCTTCTCTCCATCCAGCCTGAGCAAGGTGTTGACCTTGGCCACATCAATGTCATAGAGCTTCTTTACAGCTTGTTTGATTTGGTGCTTGTTGACCTTGACATCCACAATGAACATAAGTGTGTTGTAATCTTCTTCCTGGCTGCCTCAGTGGTCAGGGGAAACTTGGTGGTGTAGTGGTCAAGCGTGTTTCTCTTGGTGGCGCTCTTCTGGGGGTATTTGTGTTGCTTCAGTCTCGGCATCTCAGGCCACCAGAAGATGGGTGACACGGGGATCATCTTCTTCTTCTTCTTCTTCTTCTTCTTCTTCTTCCTCTTCCTCTTCCTCTTCCTCTTCTTTCTTCTTTCTTCTTCTCCTTCTCCTTCTCCTTCTCCTCCTTCTCCTTCTCCTCTTCCTCTTCCTCCTCCTTCAGCTACGATGCCCTTCAGGACATCTTCTCGGCCTTTGACGCCTTTGCTTTGGCTTCCTTTTTTTTTTTTTTGGCGGGGGGAAGGGTCTTCCTTCTTCGCTTTCAGTGGCATCTTCATAGAGAGGCCAGATTATAACTTAGGGGACAGATCACCAGGCCTTTCTTCCACGGGTCAGCTGGGTGGATTTGAAGTGCTAGTGGGTGCTTAACTGTGGCACCACTAGGACGTTGTTTATTTCCTCCTCCAGTCGTCTGCCAGCAAATCATTCATTCACACAGTGGTGGCTTCTCAGAGCCCAACCACCTGTGGCATCTGCACACAGAGTCTGGGTGCCCTGGCCCGGCCCCCAGTCAGCCCCCAGGGGGGACAGGTCTCCTTAGTTGTCTCCGGATGCCCAGGGGCAAGACCCATCACTGACTCTTGTCGTAATGATACCCAAACAGCTCCACAAACCCACACGGCTCAGCACAATTATTATAAAATATTAAAATGACTCACAAAATAAATTATTCACATGCCTCATGTTCCCACTTCCAGGTGTTCCGAGGTTCATCAGAGTATTTTTAGGGGAAGCAGAGAGTGGCCCTTGGGAATCAAGATGGAGTGGAGACAGGCCATCAATCACGTTGCTGTGTAATGAGGGAAACTGAGGCACAGGCGGGAGGGAGGCAGAGGCAGAACCGGGTCAGAGCTGGATGTGATGACCATGCTTCAGTAAGGGGGTGGGCTGATGTGCAGGCTGGGTGCCAGGGCTGCCAGGGCTTCACATCGTCACCCCCCGTTTCTAGGTGGCTGGAGAAGGTTGGACCCATGACAGGCGAGAGGGAGAGCTTGGAGCTTTCAGAGGCTGGGGAGGGGGAGAGGAAGGCAGAAAAGGATATGAAGAGAGAGGCAAATGGAGATGCAGCAAACGAGAGACACGTGCAAAGAAAGGGAAAGAGACAGAAACAGACCCAGCGTGAGAGACACGGAGGGGCCCACATGGGCGAGCTGCTAACAGTAACACTGACTAATCAGATCATCTTAGAACAGCGACAGCCCGGACAAGCGACTTTGTGGAAGCTTAGTGTTCACTGTGGAACCCCATAAAATCTTCAATCAGAAAGAAAGACACTTCACGGTTCCTTACTTTCATTCCCTCCACGGGCTCCTGAGAAGGGCCCCTTTACCTGTCTTGCTCACCTCCTGTGACGGGCATTCCCCACCACATATTTTTAAATTAATAGTTGTTGTTATGTGCCATCAGGTTGACTGCGACTCATCGTAATCCTATGCACAATAGCTCTGAATCCTGCCCTGTCCTCAGCCAGTCTCATTGTGTCTGACACACCTGCCCCCATTGCCCGAGTTATTGTGTCACTCCATCTCATCCAGGGTCTTCCTCTCCTGCGCTGTCCCTCCATCCTTCCGAGCATGAAGTCCTTCTCCAGAGCCTGGTCCCTCCAGCCATGTGTCCAAAGTATATGAGATGAAGCTTCAAAATCCTTGCCTCCAAGGAGAAGCCTGGTTTCACCCTCTCCAGGACAGACTTGATTGTTCTCTTGGTGGTCCATGGTATGTTCAATCCTCTTCTCCAGCACCACAACTCAAAGGCATCGTTACGTGCCACCAAATCAGAACCGACTCACAGCTGATTCTGCAGTGGGTTTTTAGAGGCTGTAAATCACACAGGAAGAAATGGCCCAACTTCCTCCTATGTAGCAGCTGGTGGATTTGAACTGCAAGTCTTTTGGTTAGCAACATAACTCCTTATTGTTGAGCCACGACCACATAATGGAGGGGTTTTTTTTTTTTGTTTTTTTTTTTAACAATTCCAAGGATAAGAACATCTTTCCTTACAAATCAAGTCCCGGTCTTGGTGCCTCCTGCCTGCTGTTCCTGCTGTATTTTTAAGTCAGCCCCTCTGCCTTCCATGGGAAGATGTGAAGTGGGGAGCAAGGCAGAGGGTGGCTATTTGGAGGCAAGAATTCTGTTTTCTCCGAGTGGGTCTGCCATTCTCATTCCAGTCTTCCCTGGGAATTTCTGCCGGAGATGATAGCAGAGGTGTGAGCTGATAACTCAGGTGTGAACTGATAGCTAAAAGGTTAGCTGATAAGAGGAGTGCTGGCTGATAAGTAAAACGTTGGCTGATAAGTGGAGTGTTAAGTACAAAATAAAGAGGCCCTAGTGGTGCAGCGGTGTAGCACCCCATGGCAGCTGAAACCCAGGAAGCCGTCTGCAGGAGGCGGCCTGGGGAACTGCTCCCACCAAAACCATGCCTGGGAGCCCCCGCGGAGCAGTTCCACGGAGAGGCATCAGTGGTTCAGAACGCACTTGATGACGCAAAAGAAACGAACCCCCCCCCCCAAACTGACTACTGTGGAGTCCACTCTGATTCTGAGTGGCTCTCCATCCAGCCACTGAGGCTTCAGCTGTAACAGGAGCTGAATGGTGATCTTGCTCCAGCAGCGTGGCTGGGGGACTTGAACCACCGACCTTTGGGTTAATGTAGCCCAGCCCTTAACATACTCCTTCACCAGGGTGTCTTAATAACAGCAGGCAGGAGCTCTGGTGGTCTGGTGGCAAGAAGCTGCACTGTAATCCCAAAGGCACAGTGTTCGAGGCCACCAGTTGCTCCGTGGGAGGAGAATGGGCTGTTACCTCCCTTGTCATTCACTGCCTCTGAATAGCTGCTGGAAGGTGGGTTTCAACTCTACGGAAAACAACAACAGGGAGGAAATAATGTGCCATGGCCTATCGTTCCCTTTCTCCTCTCCTGCCCCCCCATTTCTCCTCTTCCCTCCAAGCACTTATTGGGCACCTGTTGTATGCCCAGCCCCGGCTGGGAGTGGATCCCACACTCTTAAGGTCAGTGTCCCCTCAGAGGCCCGCAGGGCCAGCAAAGCCTTCGAGACACCAAGGCACGAAGCGATGACAGGGCCTGACTTCTGGCAGTGGCCGGTCCCTCAACCCCTGGCCTGTGGTGGGACCAGCAGCCCCCTGGGCGCATCTCTGGGGTTGGCACTGCTGGGCCGGCTGCTCTCTCTCCCGCGTGGGTGGCTGGGGACTTCATGTGGCCCCTTTGGCTGTCACTCAGCCCTAATCAAACAGGAGACAACATAGTTGTCATGGCAACGGATATGCTTCCCCCAGGGGTTGGGGGTGGGGAGAGCCGAGGGAGCCAGAAGCCTGTGTGTGTGTGTGTGTGTGTGTGTGTGTCACTCTCGCACTCTCTGTGTGTGTGCATGTATGTGATGTGCGAACACAAAGTGACCAGGATCCGAGGCTCAGGTGGGGGACGCTTAACTCTTTCATTGCCACTTCCCTCTCTGCTCTGCGTTCTGTAGGAACTGGGCTGAAAAAGATGAGCCCAGACGCGTGTGCCGTCCACCCTGGCGCAGGGACCTAGCCTCCCTCCCACCACCTCAGCATCCTCGCCGGGGGTGGGCCTGGGAGGGAGGACCCCTGCCTCCAGCATGCATTCGCTTATCCACACGTATTGATTGGATGTTGCTTTGATCAGGGGACATGGATGAAAGGATACTCAGACCACCCAGGCCACCGCTGTCCGGCGCCTGGAGCCCCTCGGTGTGCAGAGCACTGCCCTGCGAGGTTCTCAAGGCTGTGACCTCTCATGATGGCCAGGCCTTTCTTCCAAGGCACCTCAGTGTAGATTCACACTGTCAACCTGTGGGTTAACACTTGAGAGAAAAAGATACATTGAGTTAATTCCAACTCCTAGCTACCCTGCTGGACCAGGTGGAACCGCCCTGCAGGGTTTCCAGAGCTGTAAACATTCACGTGAGCAGACGGCTGCCTCTTTCTAGCGGGTCCCCACCGGTGGTCTTTCGGTTTGCTGTTAAGTGCTTAACCAGTGCTTCCTGGTCACCAGGGCTCCTTGGAAAAGACACCCACCCCTCAGATGGAAGAACATCAGAACTTGGTAAGTGCAGCAAGACAGGAAGGGAGGTGACGCTAAGTGAAGGAGAGGGGCGGGGTCTATTGTCATTTGAGCTGAGATGTCAAGAATGAGGAGTTAGTCCAGGGGAAATCTGGGAGAAGAATGTTCCAGGCAGAGGGAACAGGTTGTGCAAAGGCCCTGGGGCAAAAGTGAGCAAAGGAGCAGCACTGGAAGGAGACAGGGCAAGGCATGCTGGGCCCGGTGGACCACAGGGAAAACTAGGGCTTTCGTTTTTAAAAAAAATCAATTTATTTGCTATTGTTGACAGTCTCCACAGCACACATGCAGTTTAACAGTCTCTGCTTGTACAATTCCACGGCCTTGATTATGTTCTTCAAGTTAAGCAACATCCTTGTGGCTCTTTTAGGAGTTATTTCTCCACTTTAAACCTAAACTCCTGTACTTTCAGTTTCCTCTCTAGCCTTTCAGTTTGTCATTGTCCTTTGATTCCATAGCAATAGTCCTTTAAAAGAACACAGCGTTCAATGCAGACACACTTTACTAACGTACCAGGATAGATGCAGAAGAGATTGAGATTGTTAACAATTTCAGCTTGCTTAGTTCCACAACCAACGTTCTTGGCACCAGCAGTCAGGAAATCAAAAGCCAAGTTGCATTAGGAAAATCTGCAGTCAGGAACCTCTCCAGAGTACTCACAAACAATAATGTCAGTCTAGAGACTAAGATGCGCCTGATCCAGGCCACGGTCTTTGCAATTACTTGCTACACAACAGAGAGCTGGATAATGACTAAAGATGATAGAAGAAGAATTGATGCCTGTTAGTTGTGGTGTTGGAGAAGAATAACATTTCATGAGTTTCTAAGAGAACAAACAGATTTGACCTGGAGAGGATGAAACCAGATTGCTCCTTAGAAGCAAGGATTTTGAAGGTTCATCTAACATACTTTGGGTGTGTTGCTAGGAGGGACCAGTCCTTCAAAAAGGACATCATGCTTGGAAGGATGCAGGAACAGATAGAGAAGAAGACCCTGGATGGGATGGATTGACACAGTAACTGGGATAATGAGGGTAGATGTGTCAGAGACAGTGAGGTTGGCTCAGGAAAGGGCAGGGTTCAGAGCTTTCGTACTCAGGGTTACCATGAGTCACAGTTGATACAACGTACGTAACAACAACAATTGGAATTAGATAAGGACTCAGATGATACAACCTTGCTTGCTGAAAGTAAGGAGGATTTGAGGCATTTGCTGCAGAGGATCAAGGACTTCAGTCTTCAATAAGGATCGCATCTCAACACCATGAAAACAAAAATCATTACCATTGAGCCACCAACACCATGATGGATGGAGAGGAGACTGAAATGGTGAACAATTTCCTCTTGTTTAGATCCACAAACAGTACCCTTGGTACCTGCAGTCAGGAGATCTGGAGATGCATAGCATTGGGAAAGTCTGCTGTAAGGAACCTCTGAGAAGTCCTGAAGAGCAACGGTGTCAATCTAAAGACTAAGGTGCACCTGATTCAAGCCATAGACATCCCAGTCATTTGTTACGTATCTGAGAGCTGGATAGAGAGTAAGAATGACAGCAGAAGAATTAATGTTGTGAGTTGTGTTGGAGAAGAACACTGAACATCCCATGAACTGTCAAAAGAACAGACAGTTCCTGGAGAAAGGGCAGCCAGCATGCTCCTTGGAGGCTAGAATGGTGAGGTTTGGTCTCACATACATTGGGCACGTTGCTAGAAGCTATTCCGTGGGGAGGGACATCATGCTTGGACAAGTGGTGGGTCAGCAAAAGAGAAAAAGAGCATCAACAAAATGAATCAACACAGAGACTGAAGCAACAGGCTCAAGTGCGTCAGAGCTGACCAGGATGGCACAGAATAGAACAGGGTGCAGATCGGTTGTCCACAGGGTTGTTGTAAGTTGTATTTGACTTGAAGGCATGCAACAACAACAATAACAACAACATTGTCTTAGATAGCACTCTGGAGGCTATTTTAGTTCTAGATTTAGCGATAATCTCAACACAATAGCTTTGGGGACTTACTTACTCAGCCTCGGTGATTCCAGAAAGTCTGGACTGCATGACAATCTTAAGTTCAGGTCCACGCTTCCCTCCCTTTAGATGAGGATGCTGTATCTCAGGCTTTTATCCACAGTGAAGCGGGAGCCCTGTGGAGCTGTGAGGAGAGGAGGGATGTGATCTGACTGAGTGTCCACGGGCTCCTGGGGAGTTCAGACAGCAGAGGTGAGAGTGGGAGCCAGGAAACGGGGTGCAGGTGACCACACTGGTTCCTGTCCAGGGAGGATGGACAGACAGAGGCTGTTGCTCCGACTTCCCTAGCTCTGCAGCATTTTGCATATTGAAATACAGAGAATTTTATTGTAGAGGCTGTTCCTTTTATTTCGCCTTTTTATAGGCCGCAAGTTATGCACGTCTTAAAATTATGCCTGTGGCTCAGTTACATGGTCTATGAATTTTACTCTAGAAAGAGACTTTGGAGCAGACCCAGCTGAGACAAATAGCCCCAGGAGGATGGGGCCTTGATGGCGCCCCCAGGAAGCCTCTGGGACACGACCTGACATTTGTCCGTGCTCAGGAAGTGGGACTTGATGTCTCAGGCCACGGAACAGAAGCAGGGTCCCCACAGCCAGGGTCCTGAGCACCTTGGCACTAAGCAGTCCTATCCAGGTCCGCATGATGGATGATGGATGATGCTAACCAGCTGTCTATGCTCCATTCAACCACAGGCTCCCCGTAGCTCAAGATGGAGAAACAAATGACCAGAGAGGGTAATATATTTTCCCAACGACACACAGCCTATTGGACCGCCCAAGCTGCTTCCACCGAAGTTGCTTAGCGAGAGCGTCATATGACATTCCTCAGCCACAGTGATTGGTTATGGCTCCGCTCTGTGACATGAACCAAGCCAATCAGAATCAGCCAGACCCAACAGGCAGGAGAGAGTTGCTATCTGCTTGCATTGCTGGCTGGGACGATGCACTGAGCCCAGAGTTTGTGGGGTGATTTTAACTTTATGAATTTGGGAGGGGTGAGGTAGACACGAGAAAGGTTGACTGTAAATGATGCCAAACCAGAGGAGAGAGATAAGACTTCTAATAATATTTTTTAAGACTTCTAAGGGGAGCTCTGGTGGCCTAGTGGCAAGGACCTGAAACTACAATCCCAGAGGCGCATGGTTTGAATCCACCAGATACTCTGCCGGGGAAGGAGGGACAATTTCCTCCTGTGCCAGTCAGATCTGATTTGGTGGTACACTCACACAAAAATAATAAAAATTTAAAAAAAAAGACTTCTAATAATATTTAAACTACTTGATTGAACTATGCCTGAAGGTGGCCCCTGACCTTTGTTTCTAGTGGTTGGAGCTCATTTGCTGTATTTTTTTTTCTGCAAATAACCCTTTTATGTTTATTTATCAAACAGGCCCTCTTTCCACAGACACCCTTCCCCAAAGTCTTTTCAGGAGCATGTTTTTTTTTGTTTTGTTTGTTTTTGGGGTTTTTTTATGGGAACATGTTGGGGGCATAGAAGCACTTAGGAAAATAACCCCTATTAGGGAGGGCGCAGTTGACAAACATGGAAGATTTACATTATTTGAGTAAAAATACAATGTTTATTTCCCTCTACCCTCACGACTCCCTCAATCCTTCTTCACAACCCTCAAAGAACCCTGATGGAACCTCACTCTTCATATCCTCACGTCTGTGTCTTGACACCGCACCAGACTTTCACCACAAGCTGGCAAGTCCTGGTTTTGCTTCCAACACCCAGCCTGGGGCTTCCTGTTCTTCCTGGGTCTCCTGGGGGCACAGCACCACTCACATGCGCAAAGCTCATTAACACCAGCAGCACCAGCAGCTGACAGTTTAAAATAGCAGTTGTGTTAACTGCCCCCAAGGAGGCCCTGGCTCACGGAGCCTTCCTGCGCGGTTGGACCAAGCGCTGCGATTCTGCGTCCTTCCCAGGACCGGTGCTGGGTCACTGTGACACATAGGGTTTTCAGACTCTGACTTCGAGGCAATCAGTTGCCAGGCCTTTCTTCCTAGTCTTTCTTCATGTGGAAACCTGTCCAGCATCCCAGCACACAAACAGGCCTCTGCTGACAGATGGGCGGTGACTGTGGAGGAGGTGCACTACCCAGGAACGGTACATGGGTCTCCCCTGCGGCAAGGGAAAACACTACCACTGATCCATCACTGTCCCCAAACAAAATAGCGATACAAATAGTCCCTGGTTATAGAAAATTCAAGTTCAACAAACTGTACTTGTGTTAGAATGGAGCCCTGTCATGAATCAGAGACAGAGATTATTATATACAACGTTGCATGCGTGTATGTGCATAGGTAGTATTTATGTGGGATGTTTCCAACCTCAGAGAGAAATTGGATTTTTAGAGATTAAAAGGCAATAATAATGAAAAGAAATAAAAAAGAGCTTCTCCACTTACTGCAGAGTGGATTTATGATGGCGTCGTCAGAAGGAAACGCTGTTGTAATTTGGGGTATGTACTTGAAAGTCAAACTTTGACCAGTTCTCACATACTGTGCAGAAACGACACAAAATGGATCGCAGAACTGAAGTATAAAAAATACGGGAGAAAAAGAAGGGGATTTTTGACATCTTAGGTTAAGCAAGGATTCCTTAGCGGTGGCATCTCGAGAAGAATCCATTAAAAAAATGAGTCAATTAGACGCCATCAAAGTGTAAAGCTGTTGTTCTTCCAAAGACACTTAGGAATGAAAAGACAAGACGCAGATGGGGAGAAATATTTGCAAATCACCAAGCTGATCAAGGGCCTGTATGCAGCATAAAGCACTCTCCAAACTCAATAATGCAAAGACAAATAATGCAATTTAGAAATGAGCAAAGGATGTGAATAGACATTTTTCCAAGAAGCTTACAAATGACTCGTAAGCACATGAGGTGCTCAACATCATTACTCATTAGAGAAACGCAAATCAAAATCGAAAGGGGAGACCACTTCACACCCACTTGCTGGTAGGTGCTGCTGCATCAGCTCTGACTCATGGTGACCCCATAGACTCCAGAACAAGGTCCAACTCGGGCTCTCTCGCCAGACCCCACGCTCCCCAGAACAAAGCCTGACCCAGGCTCTCTCACCAGACCCCACGCTCCCCAGAACAAGGTCCAGCCCGGGCCCTCTCACCAGACCCCACATTCCCCAAAACAAAGCCCTGCCCGGGCCCTCTTACCAGACCCATGCTCTCGCCAGAACAAAGCCAGACCCAGGCGCTGTCACAATCTCTGCTGTGCTCAGACCCATTGTCGACCACTATCACTTCCTCTTTTTCCTACTGAAAATTCATCTCACAGACTTTGGACATGTTGTCAGAAAGGGTCAGTCCTTGAAAACAAGGCGTCTTTCTGGGAAAGGCGGAGGGTCAGAGAAAGAAAAGAACCCCCCTCCCCAAGATGGATTGAAACAGTTACTGTAACAACGAGCGGCACAGGATAGGACAGGGTTCAGACCCGTTGTTTATAGGTTTGCTATGTGTGAGTCATACTCGACTTGACAGCAGCCAACAGAATGAACAGCTTTACTGAGCCCAGTGTCCTGCTCCCAGGTCTAGATCTCCTGGTAATCTTCCCAAAGTGCGTGAAGCGAAGGCTCACCATCCTTGCTTTTAAGGAGCATTCCACCAAGGCAAATGTCTTTTGTCAGTCTGTGGGGTCTTTAATACTCTTTGTCAACACCATCATTCACAGGCATCTTCTTCCTCGGTCTTCCTTATTCATTGTGCACATTTGCGTGCCTGTGAGGTAACCGAAAATATCATGGTCAAGGCCAAGTTCACATGACGCGTCAAAGTGACATCCTGTTTTAAGATAGTCCTTGGCTGTAGATGTGCCTCGCACAACACACTGACTGCTGCCTCTGTGGGCACTGTGGGCACTGATTGGATGACGAAATCGTCATCAATTCCAGTCTCTTCTCCCTTTATCATCTTGTTGGCCCAGTTGTGAGCATCTTTTGCTTTCTGGATGTTAAGATTTAGTCACAGAATCCTTCAGTATTGCTGCTGAGAAAATTGACATTGTTCTTCATCTCTTTCAGTTTGAGAAATGCTGGGCTTCTTTCTCCCTTTTGATTTTCTCACTCCAGGGTTTTGTACATTTCATGGTCACATTTTGTTTTGCCTTTTCTCATGGCTCCTGAAGTCTTCTGTTCAGCCCTCCACTGGCTTTAGCTGTTCTGTGTTCAAGAGCAAGTTTCAGAGTCTCTTCTGACATTCATTGTGGACTTTATTTCTTCTCTGTCTTCTTATCAACCTTTTTGCTTTCTTCATATATGATGTTTGTGATGTCACCTTGTAATTTATTTTTTTTTTGGTAACACAATCATTTATTGGTCTTACATAATTTATTCCCAACCTCTGATATTACAAACTTTCGTGTCTTTGACATACACAGGATCCTTGTAACTGACATAAATCCTAATTTTTGAGACCTCTTAATTGCTTTTGTGATTTCTTTTTGTTTCTTCTCACAAAGACCTGTTATGTGCCTTCCATATATGCATCCAGTAAATGGAGAAATAAACTGGGACAAAAGTTGTACATTCTTATAATCTACACGTTTTCCACACAAGATACATTTTTTTAAGAGGTTCCTTATAAGGATTCTACATTGGAATGGGCAAGTCCTCATGGTTGGTCACCTGTTTATACTGGGAGCAAGCTCTTTTCCATAGCACCGAGTGAGTCCTGGAATCTCTGAGGCTGACTGCAGCCGTTACCAAATGCATCAATTCTTTTATTCTCAGAGCACCACAGAGTGTCACCATACTTGCCATTGCTCCTGGTTCCACCCTGTAATTTTTATGGTCGTCAGTCAGTGTTGATTGTATTCGACCTCCTATTTAAAAAGGCATTTGGTCACCAGTATGGGGCTGGAATCCAGATGGGGAGTATTCTGAAGTTGCCTGACCCTACAGAGGTTTGATTTCTGGTTCTGGTGAGATTTTGGGTGTAATGTTTAATGGCCATTGGATGTGAGTTGATTGATTCAGCCTCCTATTTAAAAAGGCATTTTGGCTCTGGGTCTGTGGCCCTCAGGCCTGGTTTTAATTGTTTTTTGTCAAACATTATTCTAAGTGGTATTGCACTGGTCTGTCCATTTGCTGTACAGAGGTAATTTGTACTTGCTGTGACGCTAAACACTGTGACACTGATGTATCAAATGAGATAGTGGTTACCCATGGTGGAGAGTGTTCGGTTGAGCTCCCCAATTAAAACAAGCTTGGAAGCAGGAGTGGCATCCACTTCCAAAATAGCTTGCTTCCAGAAACTCTATGAACTCGAAGAAATGATGAAAGTTATACAACTGTTCAGGGTTTTTGTTCATAGTATTGCTATGAGCTGTCTACAGCTCGATGACACTTATCATCAGCAACAACAGTCGGTATTTGATGCATCAAATCTATCACTTTTTAAACCACATTTTATTCTCTCTTCTTGATCAAGCTTGAGTCACTTACAAAAATTCTGAAATAACTTTTCTAAAAAATATTGGTTCGCATACAAAATTTGTATATATTGGGTTTTGTTTATACACATTGTTTTTTGTGCATTCTGCTATCCATGTTGTGTTTTATATCATTCCTATGTATTGTGTTTTATCAAATTAACCACCAGTGATTCATGTACACCATTACCCCGTCTTTCCCAGTCCCCACTGGATGTTCCCTAATTCTTTCACTCTGCCCACCAAACTCTGTGACCTTGAGATTTACCCCTCCCCATCCTCATCCCCCCCTACTCCCGCCCCTTCCCCCTCTGGATTTTGGTACACATCTTACTAGTAAGTAATCCTTCTAGGTATACAATAATAGTCTTATGCAGTGTTTGTCTTTATGAGACTGAGTTAGTGCACTCAGCTTAATGCTCTCCAGCCTCTGTCGTGTTATATAGTGTTTTTCAAAAGCATTGCTCCTAAGTGCTGCTTAGTATTCCTTCATGAGAATGTCCCACGGTTTTTCAAGTCATTCATTTGTTAATGGCCATTTTCACTAAATTCACAATAGCAAGAAAGTGGAAGCCGTCTTCTCAGGATCACACTTAGATTCCTATGAGTTTATCTTCCTTTTCTTCACCCTCAACTAACTTGAACTTGCACATGAGCAATATCTGTGCCACAGCTGGCCACTGGCCTCATTCTGACTGATGATACGGGGCTTCTCCAATCTCTCTTTCCATACATGTGGTCTATGTGATTCTTGTGTATTTTGTTGAGCAAGTTCTACGTGTATATTCACAGTTTATGCTGTTAAAAAAAAGTTATTTTCAATGAGTAAGTTGTTGATCTTGCAAAATTCTGTTGTGAGATTTCTGTGTCATTTATTTCATGAAAGCTTAATTTTCAAACTGTTATTGTTATGTGCAGTCGAGTCGCTTGTGACTCATAGTGACCCTATGTACAACAGCTCTAAATCCTGCTCTATCCTGAGCCAATCTTATTGCCTCTGACACACCCATCCCAATTACCCCAGTCACTGAATCAATCCATCCTCTCCTGTGCTGTCCCTCTACCCTCTCAAGTATGATGTCCTCTCCAAGGACTGGTCCCTCCTTGCAATATGTCCAAAATAGGTCAGACGAAGCTTCAGGATCCTTGCCTCCAAGAAGCAGCCTGGTTTTACCCTCTCTAGGACAAACCTCCTTGTTCTTTTAGCAGTCCATGGTACATTCAATACTCTTCTCCAGCACCACAGCTCAAAGGCATCAATTCTTCTGCTATCATCCCTAGTCATTGTCCAGCTTTCTGAAATATAGCAAGTAATTGCAAAGACTATATGGTTTGGACCAGAGACACCTTAGTCTCCAGCCTGACATCGTTGCTCTTTAGTACTTTGGAGAGGTCTCTGACAGCAGACTTTCCCAATGCAATTCATCTTTTGATTTCCTGGCTCCTGGTGCCAAGAGTGTTGATTGCAGAGCCAAGCAAACATAAAGCTGTTAACAATCTCTATCTCTTCATCATCTATTGCAATGTTGCCAATGGGCCCAGTGGTGAGAATCTTTGTTTTCTTGATGTTGAGCTTCCATCCATATTGAAGGCTGCAGTCCTTGACCTTCTGCAGCAAGTGCTTCAGGTCCTCCTCAGTTTCAGCAAGCAGAGTTGTGTCATCTGCATAACGTAGACTGTTAATGAGTCTTCCTCCAATCCTGATGCCACATTTCTCCTCTTTAGAGCTCAACCTCCCAGATGATCTGTTCTACATATAGATTGTAAAGGTATGGAGATAGGACACATCACTGGTGTACACCCTTCCCAACTTTGAACCACACAGTAGTGTTCCCTTACTCTGTTCTGATGACTGCCTCCTAGTCCAAGCGTAGATTTTGCATAAGCATGATCAAGTGTTCTGGGATTCCCATTCTTCTCAGAGTCAGACACAGTTTGTTGTGGTCCACACAGTCAAATGCCTATGCATAGCCAATGAAACACAGGTAGACATTCCTCTGGGATTCCCTGCTTTCAGCCAAGATCCATCTGACATTAGCTATAATATCCCTAGTGCCATGGCCTCTTCTAAATCCAGCCTGCACTTCTGGCAGTTCTCTGTTGATGTGCTGTTCCGGTCTTTTATCTTTGTTTCCAACATTTACATTCCAGTCACCTCTGTGATGATTAATACTGCGTGCCTGCATGACCTCATCCTCAGCATGATGTAACAATCGTATCTGTTCAGTTTCTTGGATCCACAATCAGCACCCATGGTGGCAGCAGCCAGGAAATCAAAAGGCACATTGCGTTGGACAAATCAGCTGTCAAAGACCTCTTTAAAAAATCAAAGAGCAAGGATGTCTGTTCAAGGACTAAGGTGACTCTTATCCAAATCATTGCATCCTATGCCCGTGGAAATTGGGAAATGAGGAAGGAAGGTCAAAGAAAAATTGATGCCTTTGAATTATGTCGTTGGTGAAGAGCACTGAATAGCCCCTGGGCTGTCAAAAGATCAAGCACATTTATTTTAAGAAGCTCTGATGGTGCAACCTGTCAGAAGTTGCTCTGCCAACCCAGGGTGGCCCAAATCCAACAGTAGCTTTGCAGGAAAGAGATGAGGATCTCCTCCCATGTTCCCTCCTTCCAAAAGCCACTAGAAAGTCAGCAACGACATAGTTCTGACTGACAGCACTGAGTTAGAGAGGAAGTTCAACAGAGGAGTTCTTTGGAAGCAAGGAGGGTGAACATTTGCCTTGATGTTCAAGTCCATCGCTGCAGTCACTATGTCACTATGTCAGTCCATCTCCTGAGGGTCTTCCCCTCTTTCACCGACCCTCTACCTCTTCCAGCAAAGAATGGCCACTCCTGACAACATACTCCAAGTATGTGCAAGGAAGTTTCACCATTCTTGCCTCTAAAGAGCACGCTGGTTGCATTCTCTCCAAGACAGATTTGATTGTTCTTTTGGCAATCCATGGAATATTCAATTCTCTTCTCCAATATCACAACTCCATGACATTGATTCTGCCATCTTTCTTATTCATTGCCCAACTTTCAGATGCATAGAAAACAATTAAAAATCCTGTTGTTTGGTCTATGCACACCTCAGTCTATAGATGTATTTCCTTGATTCTCAGCACTTACGGAGATGCCCTTCACAACAGATTTCCCCAGTGCAACATAACTGTTGATGTCTTGACTGCTGCTACCATGGGTCTCATTCATGAATCTAAGTAAAATTAAGTTCTTGAGAATGTCCATGTTTTTATCATGATGTTGCCTATTGGTTGGTGAAGATCTTTAGTGTCTCCTTTATCTTTGTCATTAGTGGTTGGTGGTGCATGAATTTGAACAATAGCAGCATTAACTAATTTTCTTTGTAGAGATATGGATGTTATCCATCATTGACAGTGCTGGCCTTCAGGATTAGATTGTGAAATGTTTGTTGAGTGGTGGAAAGGAAGATCTGCAGACGGCAAAATAAGCACATGAAAAGAAGCTCAATATCATCAGTTATTAGCAAAGTGCAAAGTGAAACTACCATAATATTCCACTTCATATCTGCTAGAATGGCTAAAACAGAAGCCTGACCATTCCAAGTGTTGCCAAGGATGTTAGCCAACCAGAATATTGGTGACGGAAATGAAAAATGGCACAATCACTTATGTTATAGCACTGAGTTTGAGTTGAGTTTTAGAGAAAGTGCAACAAGGTATGGTAAAACAGTTTAGCAGCTTTTTTTTTTATTTTATTGGGAAAAACATATTGAGAGTACAAGGAGGTGAGGGTTGGGGGCAGAAGGGTGAGGATGGGCAGGGATGAAAATTGCAGGGGTGCAGTTGCAAAGCTGTACAATTTGGTTGGAGGGGGGAGCAGGTGAAGGAAATGAAAAGGATCCAGTGGGGACCAGATGCTACAGGTGAATGGTAAGCATATTCCAATGGTGATTAAACCAACTGTATTATTGATTTGGGAACTGGATGCAGACTCTCTGGCTTCTTCATACTGAACAGGGGAGTAGATGTGAAGGGGGAAAGGGAGGACACTTTATCACCTTACTGGTGGTCTTGGTTTAAAGCTGCTTGCCATCTTGCAGCTTTTTAAGAAGTTGAACTCACACCTACCACATAGTCTATCTTTTTACTCCTAGCTCTTTCCCAAAGACACATGACGGGTTGGGGAGTTACCTTCCAGGACCAGCCCACCGACAAGGGCACTGAGGACTCAGGTTGTGAGGCAGCTTGTCCGCTTGCGAGTCTCTGGTTTGGCACTTACGATATGATAATTTCCTTTGTAAGATCTTATATACTGTAATTCCCTCGCCTCTACCAGATAATCAACAATTTCATTTTTCTTGGATCCACAATCAACACCCATGGAAGTGACAATCAAGAAATCAAAAGTGTGTTGCATTGGAAAAATCTTGCTGACAAGGATTTTCCAAAATGTTAAAAAAAACTAGGATGTCAGAGACTAATGTGCACCTGAACCACAGTATTTTAGATTGCTTCCTAAGTGGCCTTGTGACAAGAAACTGCACTGCAATCCCAAAGGCACATGGTTCGAATCCACCAGCTGCTCTATAGGAGAAGACTGGGCAATCTACTCCTGTGTGATTAATTGCCTCTGAATATCCACTGGGGGGTCAGCTGCAGGTTGGTTCCAACTTGATGATACTCAACAACAACAATGCATCTGAAAAACAGACAATTAATAAAGGTGATAGGAAAAGAAGCAATGCTTTTGAATTGTTTTAATGGGAAACTGTTGAATATTCCATGGCCTGCCAAAAGAACAGGTGTGTCTGTCTTGCTTAGGAAGTACAGACAGGGTGCTCCCTAAGGGCAAGCAAGGTTGGTGAAACTTGTATGTCAAATGCTTTGGGCATGTTGTCAGAAGAGGCCAGTCTTTAGACAAAGTCACCATACTGGGAAAGATAGAAGGTTAGCGAAAGAGAGGACGACTCTGAAAGAGATGAACTGGCCCAGTGATTGGAACAACGGCTCAAGCACGTTGGAGATCATGCAGCTGGTACAGGGGAGGTCAAAGTTGTAATCTGTTATTTGTGGGGTCGTTATGAGTCAACTCAATGGTACCTAACAACAACAACAAAACCACACCTAAGCTGTCCGATGCTGTTGTGAGGTGTCTCCGAGTCAGTCCTGCGTCGTGTCAACCCCGGGCACAGCAGGACCGCAGCCCTGGGTCCCGTGACATCCTCCCGCTCACTGTTCCATCCACAGGGTTAATCCACCTTGCTGAAGATCTTTCTCTTTGTCACTCAGCTTCTGCTTTTCCCAGCGTGATGTCCTTCTCCAGGGATTGGTCCCTCCTGACGACATGTTTTCACGGCCTTGTGGAAACATCACCACGATCCAAGTTTAGAACATTGTCCTTACCCTGAAAAGAAGCAGCGTGCCCATTAGCAGTCATTCTCTTTCCTGGCCTGCCCCCAGTGCCTGGCAACCACACATCCACGTTCTGTTTCCATGGATTTGCCGCTTATGGACATTTCATACAAATAGAATCGTACACCGTGGCCTTTCGTGCCTGATTCCTTTCCCTCAGCACCATGAGTTCAAGGCTCATCTATGTCCTTTCCTGCTTCCGTCTCATTGCTGCTGTGTGTGGATTCCCCCGCACCATATCCTACATTCCTTTTGTCCACTCCTCTGTTATTTGATGTCTGGGGAGTCACCACTTTTGCTCAGGGGGCTTTAACTCTTTCTGGAAACCAGCAGAGCCAGGGTGGCCTGCAGGCTGGTCACCTGGGGAAGGTGGCTGCATGGAGCCAGAATGACACAACCGTGTTTTGTGTTTTGTTTCCATCGTGTGTGCTTCCCCGCCCACCCTTCATCTGTGACAGGTTCCACTGGCTTAGTGTTTAGAGACGAGAAGCAGAGCTGATGTTTCTAAATACATCATCTTGAGAAGATGTGAGTCAGCTGACAGACAAGTAAATAAATGGCAAAACAGATGGGACACCAGCCCGCAAGGTGCCTGCCGATGAAGCCAGGGGAACATTCGCTTCTTGCAGGAAGACCTCCTGGATTGCCCCCTCAGCCTCTGTTTTGCCTATGGGAAGTCCTGCCTTTTCCCTCCAGGACCCCCCACGTTGGCCCTCACAAAGTGCAATCTTTAACTCGTAAGAGCCCACCACCCCAAGTGAACGACAGGTGTTTCAGAGCCTCAGCCTCCCTGTTTGCTCCAGGAGAAGAGTTGGGGGCATCTGCATCGCTGGGTTCTCGGGGGCAGGTGCCTCTGTGCCAGCTAGGCCTGCCTCCCGCAGCTGCTGGCGTTGCCATGGTTACCGAGCAAGCTTCTCTCCCCCTAGCCCACTTCAGCCCTTCACCCTTGGATCAGGCCCTTCCAGGGACCGCCTCTTGGGTGTCATGGCAACAGTTTCCAGGCACCCGCAGTGGGCTTCCTCATTGGCTGGGCGAGTGTAGCTGGCAAAGGTCATTCCCGGGGGTCACTTCTAGGAGCTCAGGTGGGGTTTCTTCAAGGTCCCAGGCACAAGAAAAAGAATGTTGAAGGTGAGATCTTCATCTTTAACTCATTCGTCCCTGGGGCTGCAGAAATTACCTGGATGGGGTGTCCCCGCCCCCAGTTCTGTAGGAGGGCTTGGTTTGGGGCACCTTCAGCGCCTCCTGTTGTTGTTAGGTGCTGTCCAGTTGAGTACAACTCATAGTTGACCTGAACCCTGCCCTAGCCTGTGCCGTCCTCATCATCTAGCAGTCACTGTGTCAGTCCATCTCATCTAGGGTCTTCCTCTTTTTTCCTGACCCTCCACTTTTCCAAGTATGATGTCTCTCTCTCTCTGTGGAATAGCTTCTCCGGGCAACATGTCCAAAGGACAAGAGACCAAATGTTGCCACCCTTGGACCCAAGGAGCGCTCTGGCTTCACCTCTCCCAGGACATTACCTTCTGGTTCTTTTGGCCATCCATGGAATAGCCTGTGCTCTTCTCCAGCACCACGACTCAAAGCCGTCCATTCTTCTTCTGTCATCCTTATTCACTGTCCCTCTCTCAAGATGCACGACAAGTGACTGAAATGATCATGGCTGAGTCAGGTGCACCTTAGTCTTCCCCTTAGTGCCCCCTAGACTCCCAGAAATGAGCCCTGGGTGGGGCAAAGACTAAAGGATTAGCTGTTAACAAAAAGGTTAGACGTTTGAACTCCTGTAGTGAGTGGTTCTGCAGAAGACAGACTTGGCAATCAGCTCCCACAAAGATTACGCGTCATCACAGAGTCAACTGAATCTCTCAGTGACCCTTTAGTGCAGACTGACTGCCCCATTTGGTTCTCAAGGACTCCACGGTCTTTGGAAGAGTACTGTCTGTCTTTTTTTGTTTGGTTTTTTTCTTTCTTCTTTTTCTCTTTGGGTGTTGTGACTCGGATACGAATCAGGACTGTCTTTCTTGACCTCTAGAGTAACTGGTAGGTTTGAATGGCCAACCTTTCAATGCTTAATCCACAGTATCACTGTAACTGTAAAGATTCAAACCCACTGCTGTCAACTCCAACTCCTGGTGGTCCTCGACTGAGTTTCTGAGGATGTCAGACTTTATGGAAGCAGATTGCTGCTCTTTCTCCTGTGAAGCAACTGGTGGGTTTGAACCACCGAACTCTGGCTTAGCAGCACGCCACACTGCATTGGGATATCAGGGGTTTTGTTGGGGACCCCAAAACCACATCCAACTGACCAGCGGAGTGTCATAAGACAGATGGTCTGTAAACCTGATTTCCAGAGGGAACTCTCAGCTTCCCCACCAGACTCCATAGCCAACCCCCTGTGGAAATTCTGGAAGGAAATCCAGACTCCCAAGGACCTGAGGAGGAAAAGGAAAACAGAGTAGTGTTTCCTGGTGCCTTCTGTGGCCAGTCCTGGGCTGGCAGATCCGTGAGGAAGACCCAAGCAGATGCAGGACACAGGCATAGATTCACACAGCCCCGAGGGGCCAGGGCTGGGTAGAGGCAGGGGCTCAGGGGCAGGGCGCGAATGCTGAAAGCAGAAAGCCTTTCTGAACTGGTGGCATGGAACTTGGGTTAATCTGCTAGACAAAAGAGAAAATAATTCTGAACAGAGGGCATGGCTTGTGCAAAAGTCCTGGGGCAGGACTGTGCCTGGTGAGTCAGAGGAACAGTGAGGAGGCCAGTGGGACTGCAACTGAGTGGGCAAGGAGGAGAGAGGAGGAGGGGAGGGCAGGGAGGACATGGAAATTGATCAGGGAGGGCTTCTTGGAAGGGGTGACATCAGAGCAGAGATTTGGAGGCCGAGGAGGAGCCAGCCATGGGAGAGCGGAAGGGAAGACTGTTCCAGGCAGAAGGAACAGTCTGTGCACAGGCTCAGAAGCAAGACCAGGCCTGGCAAGTCGGAGGAACAGTGGAGGGTCTCATGCAGCTGGATCACGGTGAGCGAGGGGGAAATGGAGAAGGGGCAGAGCCTCAGGCCTCACTGATCAGAGGGTGTGGGGATGGAGTGAGACAGAGGGATCAGGGTGATGGTGGGATTTGGGGCCCTTGCCTCAGAGAAATCACCAGGAAAACTTCGGCCGCAGACAGATGGTGGGACCAGAAGGCGACTGGGGGCTACCTAGAGATGTCGCCTCGCTCCGCAGCATCCTGGCTCCCACCAGCTGCCAGCAGCTCACGGTCCAGATGTTGCAGCCCGTGCACAGCTGTGTGGGCCTTCCCTAACAGGGAGCTGGGTCTGCCTGCAGCAGTGACGCCGGCGAGGTCAGGGACAGGAGAGGCAGGGCATGGCTAGCACCTAACGAGGACCCATGATCTGGAGTCAGGAGGCCAGGCTGGGCTTGTTTGGTGCTGTCAAATTAGTTCTGATTCATAACCACCCCTGTGTTCAATGGAAAACACTATCTGGTCCTGCTTCGTCCGCACGGTCATTGCTATGTTTGAACCCACAGATGGAACCCACGGTGTTAACCCATCTCCTTGAAGGTTGTCCTCCCTAGTGCTGACCCTCTGCTCTACTGATGTCCTTATCCAGGGACTAGACCGTCCTGACAGTGTGTCCAATGTACAGATGCCAGAGTCTTGTCATTGTCGCCGGCTCCACTCCCTCCAAGACAAATTGTTCTCTCAGCAGTTCAGGTATATACAAAATTCTTCACCAGCACTGTAACACAAAGGCATCTGTTCTTTAGTCATCCTGACACAACCCTGCTTGCTAAAACTGAGGAGGACCTGAAACACTTGCTGCAGAAGGTCAAGGACTGTAGCCTTCAGTATGGATTGAAACTCAACATCAAGAAAACAAAGATTCTCACCCCTGGGCCAATTGGCAGCATCAGTGTGGATGATGAAGAGATTGAGATAGTTAACAGTTTTAGTTTACTTGATTCCACAGTCAACGCTCTTGGTACTAGCAGTCAGGATATCAAGAGATGAATTGCATTGGGAAAGTCATCTGTCAGGGACCTCTCAAGAGTACTGAAGAGCAACGATGTCAGGCTGGAGACTAAGCTCTAGTCTTTGCAATTACGTGCTATGCATTGGAGAGTTGGACGGTGACTAGGGATGATAGAAAGAGAATTGATGCCTTTGAGCTGTGGTGCCGGAGAAGAGTGTTGAATATACCATGGACTGCTAGGAGAACAAATGGGTTTGTCCTGGAGAGGGTGAAGGCAGACTGCTCCTTGGAGTCAAGGATTCTGAAGCTTCATCTGACATACTTTGGGCATGTTGCAAGGAGGGACTGGTCCTTGGAGAGGGACATCATGTTTGGCAGAGTGGAGGGATGGCGCATAAGAGGAAGACCCTTGATGAGATGGACCGATTCTGTGAGTGGAGTGGTGGGAGTGAGTGTGTCGGAGACGGCGAGGTTAGCACAGATTAGAGCAGCATTTAGAGCTCTTGTACACAGGGTCGCTATGAGTCACAAGTGACTCAACGGCTCATAACAACAGCATTCTAGATGCACATACTGCTGTTGTTGTCTGGTGCTGGCAAGTCAAGTACAACCCACAATGACCCTATGAACACAGATTTGAACCCTGTCCCGTCCTGTGCCATCCTTACAATCTGTGACACACTCAAGCCCATTGCACCATATCAATCAATCTGATTGAGGACTTTCCTCTCTTTTCATCATCCCTCCACCTTTCCAAGCTTGTCATCCCTCTCCAAGAATAGTCTCCCCTGGTAGCGTGCTCAAAGTATGTGAGACAAAACCTTATCATCTTTGCCTTTAAGGAGCTCTCTGCTGCACCTTCTCCAAGACATATTTGTTTGTTCTTTTTGAAGTCCAAGGGATGTTTGGCACTCTTCTCCAAAACACCAAAGCTCAAGGGGATCGGTTCTTCTTTTGTCTTCCTTATTTACTGTCCCTTGCCATACAGTGGTAACTTGTGGTTGCTGTGAGGCTGATGTGTCAAATGCATTAATGGTTTGTTACCCATGGCGAACAGTGTAGGATGAAACTCCCCGATTAAAACAAGCTTGAAAGCAGGAGCAGCATCCACTTCCATAATAGCTTGTCTCTGAAAACCCTATGAACCTGGAGAGAGGATGAGAGACACACAGGTGTTGAGGACTGTCCTTCATAGGGTCGCTATGAGTCGCCTGCGCCTCGACGGCACTTAACAACAACAATTTACTGTCCATCTCTCAGATGCAGAGCAAGTACTGAGAAAGACCATGGCCTGATCAGACACACCTTCCCAAACCACCATCACAGCTCCTCAATGATTTGGAGAGGTCTCTGACTGCTAACTTTCCCAATACAGTATCGCTCCTGCTTTCCTGACTTCTGGTACCCAGGATGTTGATTGCGGATCCACGTAAGATGAAGTTGTTGACAGTTTCAATATTTTCTCCATCCGTCATGAATATCACACATATGGGAGGTAATTGAAAATACAGTAACATGCCTTGGGACAGGTACATCTTAGTCTTCAAAGTGGCATTGTTGCTTTTTTAGCATATTAGGGAGGTCCTTTGAGTGAATGAAAAACCAATATGATTTGTAAACTTTCACTTGAATCACAATAAAAGTTTCAAAACGAAATGAAGATGCTTCTCAGCCAGCACATTTGCTCGGCGGAATCGTTTGATTTCCTGACTGCTGCTTACATGGGCACTGACTGCAGATCCAGGTAAAATAAAACCTTGCAGCAAACAACGGCAGGTTGTTGACAAGTCTTCCTCGATCCCTGATGCCGTGTTCTTCATACAGTCCAGCGTCTCAGATTATTTGCTCAGTGTACAGACAGAGTAGATCTGGAGACACGATACAGCCCTGCCATACACCTGTCCTGATTTTAAACCATGCAGTGTTCCCTTGTTCTGTTTAAACAACACCTCTTGGTCGGCTGGGTCTGCAGGTGCACAAGGGGGTGTTCTGGAATTCTTATTCTTTGTAATGTTACCCATTATTTACTACGATGCCTTTTCTTTCTTTTTTTTTTTTTACTATGATGCCTTTTCATACTCACTAAAATGCAAGTAAACATCTTTCTGGCTTATTCTCTGCTTTCAATCAAGATCCATCTGACATCAGCAATAATCACCCTCATTCCGCATCCAGCATTAGTTTCTGGCGGTTCTCCGTTGATATACTGCTCCAGTCATTTTTTCCTTATCTTCAGCATCATTTTATTTGAGTGTGATAGTGATGATGCTTTTGATAACTTCTGCATTCGGTTGGATCACCTTTCTTTGCAAGGGTTCAAACAGGGATCACTTTGAGTGAGTGAGTCAGTCAAGTAACTGTCTTCCAAATACCTTGGTGTTGACAAATAAGCAAGCCTAGCATTGTATCTATTTGTTGAGTCATCTCAATTGGTATTCCATCAATTTTTGGATCCTTGCTCTTCCCAGAGGGTATCTCAGATGTCTTCTTTCAACATCATCAGCATTTTATCTCATCATCCCTCCTGAGAGTTATGCAGATGACATAACCTTGCTTCCTAGAGGTGAGGAGGACCTGAAACATTTGCTGCAGAAGATCAAAGACTGCAGCCTTCACAACATCAAGAAAAGAAAAATTCACATGCAAACCCATATTTATTGTGGCTTTGTTCGCAATAGCAAAGAGCTGGAAACAACCCAAGTGCCCATCAATAAAAGAATGGATAGAGAAGCTGTGGTATATCACATAATGGAATACTATGCAGCATTGAAAACCAAGAAACTCATGAAATATTATACAAAATGGGTGATCCTGGAGGACATTATGCTGAGTGAAATATCTCAGTCACAAAAGGACAAATATTGCATAGGGCCACTGTTGTAAAACGGGACTGATATTGGGGTTGAGGGAAGACAGAAGAGGAGGGGAGGAATTATGTATACTGCATTGAAACAGATGAGGAAGAAAACTGTTTAAAGGGAATATGATTGGGTATTATTGTCATGACAAGAGTCCAGAATGAAGGTTGCTCAGAGGAGTGGACTTGGGGGGAGGGATTGATAACAATGAAAGAGTTTTTCTTTTACTTTTCAAGAAGAGTGAATTGGGGGGCAGGGAGAAAAATTCAACAATGAATTAATGGAAACCCTAAGTCTTTGTAAACTTTCATTAAAATTTAAAAAAAAGAAAAGAAAAATTCTCACCACTGGACCAATAAGTGACATCATGACAGATGGAAAAAACCGGAAACTGTTAATGACTTCATCTTACTGGAATCCACTACCAACAGACAGAAGATCAGGAGATGTATTATACTGGGACAGAATGCAAACGACTGAGAAGCAATGATGTTTGAAGACTACGATGCACTTGATTTAGACCATGGTCTTTTCAATCGCTTGTTATGGTACTGAGAGCTGGACAATGAAGAAGAATTGATGACTTTCAACTGTGGTGTTGGAGGAGGAGTTCTGAACATCCCGTGGATGGCCAAGAGAACAAATAAGCTATGTCTTGAAGAGAGTGAAGCCAGAGTGCTCTTTGGAGGAAGGATGGTGAAACTTCATTTCATGTGTTTGGTCATGTTGCGAGGAGAAGCTATTCTTTGGAGAGGGATCGCATGCTTGGAAAGGTGGCGGGATGACAAAGGAAAGGAAGACCCTCAGCCAGATGGACTGACAGTGACTGCAGCCGTGGACTCGAGGGAATCAGAGGTTGTGAGGATGGCACAGGACCGGACAGGGTCACTATGAGTTGCATTCAATTCAGCACCACCTAACAACAACCACCACCACCTCTTGGGACAGCTGAGCGTTGACTGGTTCTTTTTGATACAGTGACTCTTTGTATTCTTTCATCTTCTTTTGATGCTCCCTGCATAGCTAGGTATTTTGCTTACAGAAGGCTTCACTGTTGCAACTTGAGGCTTGAATTTTATTTCTGTTCTTTAAATTGAACACCTGCAGAGAGTGCTCCTCCTTTTGGTTCTGCAACTCCAAGTCTTTGCACCATGCATTATAATGCTTTTGCTTTTGCTTCTGGGGCTGCCCTCTAAAATCTTCTGCTGAGTTCTCTCACTCCATCTCTCCCTTCTACCTCCTAGGGCAAGTTTCAGAGCCTCTTCTGACATCCATCTTGCGCTTTTCTTTTTTTCCTGTCTTTCTGGTGACCTTTGCTTTTTTTCATGTTTGATGTCCTTGATGTCACCCTAGCACTCATCACTAGTGCTTAACGGGTCAAATACAACGTTGAGGTGAGACCAGGCATCCATATAAGGCAGCCCACTGCCCCCAGACTTTAACCCAAACTGGAAACGCGGTGAACATCTACCAACTGGTGACCAGAGAAGCAAAATGGGGCCCAGCCATACACGGGGACCCTGATCAGAGTGACAGGAAGATTTAATTTTCCTTAAGGAATGGTCAGGACTGAACCCCACTTCCTTCAGGGAGAAGCTGAGACAATCATACTCCTATAATTCATAATTTACCATCTCTGATTCCCATCTCCGTGCCTGCGTCCCACCTGGTCCCTTTGCCACCTGAGTGAGAACTCCTGACTCACTCCTATTATTCATTCTTTCAACAAACATTTACTGAGCGCTTACTATGTGCCAAGGGAGTCCTTAATCAGTACAGTTAAACATTCAACTATACTCGCCAACATCTTGGCAGTTCCGCTTCACCCTAGGGTACGTTGGAAGAAAGGCCTGGCAATCTGCCTCAAAAAAAACCCCCGCAATCTATGGAGTCCAGTTCTGCTGTGACACACATAGGGGCCTGAATCAGCTCAAGGACAACTAACAACTGCGTGCCAGTCACCAAGGAGACGGCAGCGAGCCAAACAAAGCAGCGTGCGCACACACAAAGCCTGTCCTTGTAGAAATCCTTCAAGAGGGAGAGGGGGCAATGCATCAGCAAATGCACAAATAAATGGAATATTTTAATTTATTGCTTGGATAGAAACAAGATGTGCTGAAAGCAATGGCCTGAGAGCTTTCTTTAGCTGCGGTAGTTAAGGAGGACTTCTTTGAGGAGGTGGTATTTAGTCTGTGGTTAGAGACCTCTCTAAAGGGCTGACGTGCAACAATGTCATTCTGGAGACTAAGGTGCGCCTGATCCAGTCCATGGTCTTTGCAATCACTTGCTATGCATCAGAGAGCTGGACAATGACTAGGGAGGATAGAAGGAGAATTGATGCCTTTGAGCTGTGGTGTTGGAGAAGAGTATTGAATATACCCTAGACTGCTAAGAAAATGAACAGGTTTGTCCTAGAGAAGGTGAAGCCAGGCTGCTCCTTGGAGGCAGAGATTCTGAAGCTCCATCTAACATATATTGGACATGTTTCAAGAAGGGAAACATGGAGAGGGACGTCATGATTCGGAGGGTGGAGGGACAGTGCAGGAGAGGAAGACCCTTGATGAGATGGATTGATTCAGTGACTGGAGTAATGGGGGTAGGTGTGTCAGAGATAGTGAGATTGGCACAGGATAGAGCAGAGTTTAGGGCTGTTGTACATAGGGTCGCTATGAGTCGCAGGCAACTCGACAGCACATAACAACACCACCAACAGCATAGGAACAAGAAAAATAACAGCCTTGGTAAGAGTTGGGGTGGAGCAGGAGGTTCCAGGTAGGGCGCACAGCCTGTGCAAGGGTCCTGGGGCATGACTGAGCTTAGGTAGGTAGTTGGAGGTGAGGTGGCCCATGTGGCTGGAGTGGACAGAGCGAGAGTGTTGGGGACTAAATCATGGATACAAGGAAACAGCAGAAGGGGAGGCAGGCCTTGGGGAAGGTGGGCTTTGATCTCTACAAAAACAAGTTACAAAAAGTGAGGCAACCACACTTCCAGAATCCCCTCTTATGCCAGGTCAGGGCCATGGCCTAATTAAGGTTGTTGCATCCCACCCTTAACTTGCAGAGAGAGAAGAAGATCTCCAATGAGGTGGGTTGGCAAATGGCTGCAGCAGTGGGCTCAAGTGTGGCAGGGCTGGTGAGGACGGTGTGGGAGAGGCCAGGAGTTCCATCTGCTGTTCAGAGGTCTCTATGCCTAGCAGGATGGCACCTAACAACAACATCCCACCTTAGTTCCTCTTTAACTGATTGGCTAATTACACCTCAGACCCAAGTAGGGAGTGACTGAATCATTATATTGTTGTTATGGTGCTGTGATGCATGACCCTCTGCACAATGGCTCTGAGCCCTGCTCTATCCTGAGCCGATCTCACCCTCTCTGACACACTTAAACTTATTACCTCAGTTATTGTATCAATTCATCTCATCTGGAGTCTTCCTCTCCTGCATACTCTCAACCCTGCCAAGCATGATACCTTTCTTCAAAGACTAGTTCCTCCTATCTACATGCCCAAACTATGTGAGATACAGTCTCAAGATCCTTGCCTCCAAGAAGCATCGTGCCTTCACCCTCTCCAGGACAGATCCATTTGTTTTCTTGGCCGTCCATGGTATATCTTCTCCAGCACCACAACTCAAAGGCATCGATTCTTCTTCTGTCATCTTTCATCATTGTCCATTTCTCTGATACATACCAAGTAACTGCAAATATCATGACCTGGATCAGGTGCACCTTAGTCTCTAGACTGACATCTTTGTTCTTCAGCGCTCTGGAGAGGTCCCTGAGAGCAGATTTTCCTAATACGATTAATCTTTTGATTTCCTGACAGCTGATGCCAAGAGTATTACAGCCTCTGATGTTCCTTTACTAACATCCTAGAGGTTAGGACTTAACACATCTAGGATAATTACAATACACTGAGCATCGTGGCCCAGCCAAGTTGGCACATATTGGGGGAGTGTGGGGTCAGCACAAATCAATTCATAGTACACTGTCCATTTAACTCACTGAGGGTCTTTCCCTTTTTTGCTGACCCTCTACTCTTTCATTTGACTTGCATCTGCAATCAACATCCATGGTACCAGCAGTAAGGAAATCAAAAGATGTGTTACATTGGGGAAATCTGCAGCCAAGGACTTCTCCAAAATGCTAACGAGCAAGGATGTCCGATTAAAGACTAAGGTGCACCTGCCCCAAGGCATAATATTTTCAATTGCTTTGTATGCAACTGAAAGTTGAACAGTGACTAAGGATGACAAGAATAAGTGATGTCTTTGAGTCGTGGTGTTAGAGAGGAGGACTGGATAGCCCATAGACAAACAAATTTATCCTGAAGAAAGTGCAGCCAGGGTGCTCCTTAGAAGCAAGGATGGTGAAATTTCACCTCAAATACTGTGGACATCTTATCAGGAAGGGGAAAGACAGCATGCTGGGAGAGGTGGAGAGTCAGAGAATGAGATGAAGACTCATGAAGATAGACTGACGCAGTTCATCTTGAACCACAACCGTGACTTTGAGCTTATGACTGAGAATGGGATGAGATAGGTATACTACCACTCACTCTGAGTCAAGGTCACTCGACAGCACTCAACAACAGCAACAACCCCTCTGTTCAGCAGGATGCCCTGCTCCAGGGGCTCTGCTCTTGTTGGGTCCCACCGATTTGTCTACTGAAGGAACCAGTGAACAACAGCTCTGAACTCTGTCCTATCCTGCACCATCCTCATCATCTGCCCCACGCTCAAGCCGCACCACTGGGTCAACTCATCTCGTTGAGGGTCTTCTTCCCTTTCGCTGACCCTCTGCTTCTGCAAGGCAGCTCTAGTGGCCTAGTGGTAAGAATCTGCGCTTCAATTCCAAAGGCATGTGGTTCAAATCCCCCAGCTGCCTCGCCGGAGAAGGATGGGCAATCTCCTCCCATTCGGTTTACCGCTTCTCAAAAATCACTGAAAAATCAGTTCTGACTCAACAGCACACAACTACAACTACTTTTCTGAGCGCGAGGGGCTGTAGGACCCAATAAAACCTTCACTCCAATGAAGGGGTTGGGGTGGGGGCTGGCTCCATCAACTCCCCACCCCCACCCAGGCTGTTTAGGGGAGGGAGAGGGAGAGGGGAGGGAAGTTAGTGGGGCGGGGGGAGAGAAGGTGCAATTTTTCTATTGTCCTCATCCAAATAAATTGAGATGTATTTTTGAAAGTGTCAAGGAGCCTCCAGAAGCGAAACTATAAAATCACACAGCTGCGCTGAGGGTTGGTGAAAGACAGCTCAGATTAATGTAGTTGTATTTTATGGTCTGCTCACAACTGATATGGATTTTAAATATATTATCTTCCATTGTATTGTCTGTCATTTTAAAAACGCCTCGTGTCTCCTGTGTTTGCTTTTAAGAAGATTCTTATGGAACATTCCGCCGCGTGGCTCCCAAATCTTTTTTTTTTTTTTATTGTAGATATATCATCGCGGATCTTCCTCTCCCCTGAAGCTGGGTTTTCCCTGTACTTTCATGGACAATTTAGCACAGAACCTATTGGAAACCCTCGCGTTTTTTAATTCGGGGAGCAGCCGCAGGAGGTCGGATTCGTGCCTCGTTGGAGATTCCTGAGATGTGGAGCGGGGACACAGCTGGGAACTGCAGGGCCTGTCCCTCGGCTTTCTTTCTCATTCCCTGCCCCCTGGTGAGTTGATACGGACTACTTGTGACCCTCGTCAAGTTCCTGAGGCTGCAAATCCTTGAGGGAGGAGACTGTCTCCTGCAGAGCCGCTGGAGTACTCGAACCATTGACCCTTGGATTAGCAGTTTGTTATACCCCCAGGGCTCCTTATCCTCTGGAGCTGACAGCCCTGTCTGGTGCCCGGTGGTTGGTTGTGGGCACCTGGGGAGTGCGCCTCTAAATCACTGCCCCTGCCTGCGTGCTAAAGTCCTGCACCACCCACATGATGGGTTGCAAATCAGTCCTCTGCAATCCAGAACGTTTTCATTGGCTGATTTCTGGAAGCTGATTGCCAGGCCTTTCTTCCTAGTCTGTCTTAACCAGGAAGCTCTACAGAAACACATCTTGTATCCTAGCAACAGGCAAGCCCCCAGGTAGATTGGCCCAGGTGTCTCCTCAGGGCAGGTAAGAGTCCTGCCACCATGCCACCAGCGCCCTCAGCAGTGGTCAGCTAGTGCTGAGATGCTCCTGGACGATGACCTGGTCTCAGCGACTCGTAAGAGCATGTGCTGGATCCTCTCTCACGGGGTCCCCGGAGGACCCTCGATCAAGTACCCACACCCTTCCTTTGGGATGACTCCCTAGTCTGTGTGTCTGCAGCTCTGAGCTCGTCCCTGTGCTCCAGACCTGGACAGCCCAGGCTTTCCCTCACTCTGAGGCACTCTCCTGAATTAGCCATGAAGACAGTTTTGATTTTGCTGAGCGTGGGTGGCCAGGTCATTAAGAAAGACCAATCCCATCACCAGGACAGCTGGAGTCTGTCCTGTGTTCGCACGCGTCCCTAGATCCCAGAGGATGAAATCTGAACCCTTCGGTCTGTTCTTCATATTTAACACTATTTTCTTTCCCTTCTTCCACTCCCATTTTCCTCCTGCTCCAATTCTACGATGCAGCCAGACCGTGTTTTAACTCCTACCTCTCTCCTCCTGCCAAATGTCCAGATTTTTTCAACATCTAAACCTTTCACCTGTTGTTTCCACAGCTGGAAGTGCCCTTCCACCTCACAAACTCCTATGCATCCTGCACGGCCCAGCTTTCTTTGCCCCTCTCCCAGCAGAGGGCACCCTGGTTCTGTGCTCCGCTCTCCAAAGCCTGTCACCTACACAGTGACCTCCTTCTGCCAGGCTCTCCCAGCCAGACTCCTGGAATGAGGACAGCTTCAACTGCACGGAGCAGAGAGGACGCCCTATTACAAGGCATTAATTACAGAGTCCGAACAATTAGAGCCGACGCCGGTGGACGAGAGAAGATTGGCCGACCACGGAGCCGTATATAATGAGGCGCTAATTACGCAAGGAAGACAATTAGGAAGGGAGGTTCTGAGTCACCAGCTCCAAGGCCTGGACAATTAGACATCGGGCCATATATAAAGAATGCGCTGATGGCTTGGTTCAGACGATTAACAGGCCGCCAGGAAAATGATTAAGCTAAATGCCACCAGGCAGCCGGGCACGGAGCCAGGTGGCCGGGCCGTGGGCGGGTTGAGTCAGCCTGGCTGCCTGGATTCCCATCCTCCTGTGAGGCCTCCAGCTGCTACTTCCCCCTGGTGAGCCTCACTGTCCCCATCTTTGAAATGGGTATAACAGTGGCAGGCTACCCACCCCAGGGCCTGATGCCCAGGCATTGAACCCTTCAGAAATGGCAGCAGCTGACATGATTATACAGGCCTCTTGGGTGGTGCAAAGGGTTTAAGCTGGGCTACTAATAGAAAGGTTGGCAGTTCAAACACACCCCGTGGTTGTGTGGACGAAAGAGCTGAGGACTGTGAAGATGACTCCAAGAAACCCCTGTGGGGCTCAATTCTACTTTAACATGTAGGCTCACTAGGAATCAGAGGTGACTTAACAGCAAAGGGTTAAATATTTTGGTTTGGCTTTGTTACTATTATTTTTTACTAATTGCCTTTTATATTATTAATTTTAATGAAAATTAATTTAATTTTGGATTTCCATTTATTCATTGTTGCACTTTTCTCCCTGCCCACCCACCCCCTCCAGTTCGCTCTTCTCTTTGAAAAGTAAAAGAAAAAATTCTTTCATTGTTATGCAATCCCTTTCCCCAAGTCCACTCTACTATGCAGTCTTCGTTCTGGACTCCTGTCATGACAATAATACCTAATCACATATCCCTTTTAAACAGTTCTCTCCCTCATCTGTTTTAATACAGTATACATGATTTATCCCATCTTTCTCGATCTCCCCCAACCCTGATGTCAGTCCCATTTTACAACAGTGGCACTATGCAGTATTTGTCTTTTTGTGTCTGAGATACTTCACTCAGCATAATGTCCTCCAGGATCACCCATTTTGGATAATATTGCATGAATTCCTTGTTTTTCAATGCAGCATAGTATTCCATTGTTTGAAAATACCATGGCTTCTCTATCCATTCGTTTGTTGATGGGCACTTAGGTTGTTTCCAACTCTTTGCTATTGTGAACAAAGCTGCAATAAACATGGGTGTGCATATATCTGCTTGGGTGGCGATTATAGTTTCTTTGGGGTATATTCCAAGTAGTGGAATTGCTGAGTCAAATGAGATTTCTATTTGCAACTTTTTGAGAAAGCACCATACAGCCTTCCATAGCGACTATACCATTTTACACTTCCACCAACAGTGAATAAAGGTTCCAGTTTCTTCATAACCTCGCCAACATTTGTTGTTTGCTGTTCTGTTAAATTTTATTATTCTCCTGGGGTGAGATGATATCTCATAGTAGGTTTTTTCTTCTCACCTTTTTTGAAAAAAAATGAATTTTAATTAACGTTTACAGAGATTTTGGGTTTCCATACATTCATTGTTTCATTTTTTCCCTGCCCACCCCTCCCCCCAGTTCACTCTTCTCTTTGAAGAGTAAAAGAAAAATTATTTCATTGGTATAGAGTCCTCCCCACCCTGAGTACACTCCACTATGCAACCTTCATTCTGGACTCTTGTCATAACCATAATACCCTATCATATATCACTTTCAAAGAGTTCTCTCCCTCATCTGTTTCAAAGTAGTATACATAATTTATCCAATTTTTCTCAGTGTCACCTGAACCTTGATGTCAGTCCCGTTCTACAATAGTGGCACCATGCAGCACCTGTTCTTTTGTGACTGAGATAGTTCACTCAGCATAATGTGTCCCAGGGTCACCCATTTTGAATAACATTGCATGAGTTCCTTGTTTTTCAATGCAGCATAGTATTCCATTGTGTGAATATACCACAGCTTCTCTATCCATTCATTTGTTGATGGGCACTTAGGTTGTTTCCAACTCTTTGCTATTGTGAACAAAGCCGCAATATACATGGGTGTGCTCATAGTAGTTTTGATTTGCATCTCTCTTAGAGCTAGGGGTTTTGAACATTTCTTCATGTACTTGTTGGCCAGCTGAATGTCTTCTTTGGTGAAGTGTCTGTTCATATCCTGTGTCCTTTTTTTAATTGGGTTGTTTACCTTTATTTTGTTTTGATGTGGCTTTGTGATTATTAACATCAACAGCACAGCCAGAGGATAGTGGGAGCTAAAGAAGGTTGTAGGGTCAAGGAGAGGATGGTGCAAGATGCTAATTACCTATACCAGGATCCAGGAGAATGGCAAACAGACTAGAAGAGAAAATTGAATGGTGCACACAGAAGCCACGATAGGAGGGATCCAACAATGAGTTAGTTATTGAGAGCGGCAGGAGAAGGAGGGGCAATCTCCTCCCCTGTGATTAATTGCCTCTGAAAACCCTTCAAGGCGTCAGCTAGGGGTTGATTCTGACTCTACAGTACACAACAACAAGTACAAAGGTCGGTAGTGGGCGGCACCACCTGATTCAGTTCTTAGAACCACCCATGAGTGGGTGAGGGGATTGGGGTGGTCCTGTGGTAGAATTCTCACCTTTTGTGCAGGAGACAAGGGTTTGAGTCCCAACTAGGACACCTCATGCATAGCAACCGTCTGCCTGCCAGTGGAGCCTCGCATGTGGCTCTGATGCTGTACAGGTTTCAGAGGAGCTTCCAGGTGAAGACGGAGTAGAGAGAAAAACCTGGCTATTTACTTTCAAAAGATCACTCCATGGAGACACTACAGGCACAGCCATTGCTTGTTGAATTAATCAGTGGGACAAGGGAGGTCAGAGCGCAGCTGTGGTCCCCAAAACTTGCTTTTGGCCTCAGTTTTTCTCATCTGTGAAATGGGCGGGTCTAGTGAGAGGATCCACATAACAGGGGTTGCTCTTTACCGCTATGGTGTCACCTCTGATTTATGGTCACCCTGGAAACCACAGAACAAAGCATTGCCTGGTCCGGGGTCATCCCCACAGTCATCGGTCCACTGGCGTCCCCTGCAGTGGCCACTGTGCCACAATGCCTTCCACACCTTGAGCTCAGCTTCCTGCCCTGGACCGGACACTACTCCACTGTGACACCCCCCCCCAGGGTTTTCATTGTCATTAATATGCATCAGAGAGCTGGACGATGGCTAGGGATGATAGAAGAATTGAAGCCTTTTAAGTTGTGGTGCTGGAGAAGGGTATTGACTATACCATGGGCTGCCAGGAGAACAAACAGATTTGTCCTAGAGAGGGTGAAACCAGGCTGCTCCTTGGAGGCAAGGATTCTGAGGTTTCATCTGACATACTCTCTGCATGTTGCAAGGCGGTACCAGTCCTTGGAGAGGGACGTCATGCTTGGGAGGGTGGAGGGACAGCGCAGGAGAGGAAGACCCTTGATGAGATGGATTGACTCAGTGACTGGGGTCATGGAGGTAGGTGTGTCAGAAACAATAAGATTGTCACAGGATAGAGCAGGGTTCAGAGCTATTGTACACAGGGTCACTATGACTCAATGGCACTTAACAACAACAACAATAATTATTGGGAGTAGATTGCAAGGCCTTTCTTCCTAGTCTTCCTCAGTCTGGAAGCACTGATGAAATGTGCTTAACCATGAGTGACCCTGCTGGTTTGGAATCCCCCGTGTCACAGTGTCCAGTAACAAAGCCACACACAAGCCACCACAGTTCAACAGGCTGTCCAGCAGGAGATGGGGACAGGTGGAACCTCGGGAAGGGAGCTGGTCTAATTAGGAAAGATAATATCCCACCTACAGGAAAACTCGCCTTCATCCCAGGGACCTTGACAAATCTGGACCTGACTGATTTCTTCTTTTCTTGATTTTTCTGAGAAGATAACTTTGTCTTTTTAGTTGTTTGAACATATAACCAATTGAATGTCTACAAGTCCAGCTCAGGGACCTCTTTCATTTTTCAATGATTAAGTCCTTTGCCATGTGGAGTCCCCGGATGGTGCAAATGATTAACACGCTCCACTGCCAGCCAGAAGGGTGGGGGTTCAAGTCTACCCAGAGACACTTGGAAGAAAAGGCTGGTGATTTACAGCTGAAAAAGCAGCCGCTGAAAATTGCATGGATGGGGGTCGTCAGGAGTCAAGATGAACTTGAAGGCTAAATGGCTTTTGTTGTTGTTTTCAATTCCCACAGGATGCGGATTCCATGTCTACTTAACACCTGATGGCTCCACAGCTCCTCCACGGGGCCCATCCTCTAACGCATCTCTTTGTACTCAGATGGTCCAGGTTAAAGCCCTGACACCAGCTAGTGCTCAACTATTAACTGCAAGGTTGGTGGTTCAAATCCACTCTGAGGCAATCAGCTCCTATGATGTTAAAAAAAAAAGTCAGAAAAAATATGAACACGTTAAAGATGAGACTCCAGAGTCACCATACCCCAGTTTTGCTTGATGTTGCCAAGCAGCCCCCCAATCACGCTGTGAGTCCTAAGGTCTCCTCACCCAAACTTGACTTTATCCTTTTAAAAGAGTATTTTCCCCCAGCCCGATTGGTACAAATTGAGAGCTGTTGTAGTTTGAGTCCCAGTTTCATGGACCCTCCGTGACTTATCCCTCTGTGGAATGGGCACACCGAGGACCTGGCCCCCCTGCCCACGGTCACTGGGTACTGCTGCGTGCTCCTCTCCGGACCTGTCAGCTGGGCCTGCCTGGGCCTGGGGAGGGGCTGCAGGGCTCCCCCCCCCCCGAGTGTGCTTGTCTGTCATGCAGGGGGTCTGGACAGCTGGAGAGAGACATCGATCCTCTGGTTTTGAGGCGCACAGCATGTTCTGGCTAAATCTGGAACGGCGTCCCGCAGAGCAGAGTCTGTGGATCGATGCTGGGAGGTCAGACTCCTTGCTGCTGCTCAGTGTCCCCGGCCCTCCTGGCCCAGGCGGAGAAATCCACAGAGCGGGGTCACTTCCTTCTTCGCCCTGACCACAGGCCACTCAAGGGGCTCTGCGTGGCTCACACCGCTTCGTGCTCGGCCGACAGCTCAAAGGCTACAGGTTTGAATGCAGCCTGAAGGACCTCAGAAAAAAGGCCTGGCGATTTACTTCTGAAAAATCACACCCCGTGGAGCTCAGTTCTACTCTGATGCACACGGAGTAGCCATGGCTCCGAGTGGCCTGAGGGAGACCGTGGTGACTGTGGACTTGGGGCAGTGACGTCCCCACTCCTCTCCTCTGAGCCACAGTTCCCACACTGGCAATCGGAACATTGCACTTGTCATTCATTCCACAGGCGTTTAGCAAGCACCTCCTGTGTGCCAGGCTCTGTGAGGATTCTAGGAGCTGACTGCAAGGGGCTCAGTAGAACCCCGTGTCCTGGGGGCAGCAACACTCAGGTGGGACAGTCCTGGAGTGGCTGGGTGTGGAACGTAATGGATAGGGTCCTGTGAGCTTCCTGGGAGTCACACAGGTGCTTCCAGGAACCGAGGTCCCTGCCTCCCATGTCTTCGGCCCTGGATCAGGTGTCGGCTGTGCTCCTGGGGCCCTCAGGGGGTCTCTGGCATTCCTCAGCGGCATCTGCCTCGCTCTAACCTCTGCCCGCTTGTCCCCCCATCCGCCCTCTCTGCCTGTCAGAGCGAGTGAGGACGCTCCTCACCCCAGTGTGACTTCAGGTTGAACTTGACTGATAGATAACATCTTCAGCGACCCCCAGGCAGACCTCGGCCACTCTGTGGGGGACGTGGACATTCCCGTCAGGCTGCGGATGTCTCAGCTTGTGCGTGCTGCTGTAAGAGAGACAGCCCAAAGAGGGTTTAACCAACAGCAATTCATCCCCTCACAGAAGCCCAGGTTCAGGGTGCTGCCTCTGGGGGAAGCACTCTGTGGATGTCGGTTCTGGGGGCCAGCCCTTGGGGTGCCAGGTCCGGGGGAAGCCCTCTCTGTGAGTCGGTTCTGGGGACTCCCCTTGGGGTGCCGGGTTTGGGGGAAGCCCTCTGTGGGTTGGCTCTGGGGGACGGCCCTCAGGGTGCTGGTCCAGGGGAAGCCCCTCTGTGGGTTGGTGCTGGAGGACGGCCCTTGAGGTGCCAGGTCTGGGGGAAGCCCTCTGTGGGTCAGCTATGGGGGATGACCCTTGTTCCTTTCAGCATCTGCAGGCCAGGCCTTCCTCGGAGATGCCCACATGTCCTAGCCTGGCCAGCGTGTGTGACCGTCCTAGTGTGGGGACCTGGGTCCAGAAGGTCACACGCGCTCCTGGCATTCTTTCACAGTGTCACTGGGGTCCTCTCTCCCTGTGAAATCTCTTTCCCCCTTTTATCTCTTATAGGGTTAAAGATGCTCCAGGCCACACCATCGGCAGCTTCCTTCCTGGCAGCTCGGAGTGATGAAGGGGTCCAGTGATGCTGGCTCCCACTCCCACTCCCCTCATGGCCACTTGCCTTATCAGATCTCAGGGGTCATCGCACAGTGTCCACACCCTATCATTGCTTGCATATCTTTTTAGGGGCACCGTTCGATCCACGACAGCAAGACCTTCTTCAGTGTTTTGCCTTCTCAGTACACGTAAGAGCTCTCGTGGTCCAGTGGATAGGGTGTTGCGCTGCCAACCCACAGTCGGGTGGTTCATATCAACTCGCTGCTCTGAGAGAGAAAGATGGGCAACCTCCTCTCCCGGGATGTACAGCTTCCGAAAAGCCGCCGGGGGTCAGCTCTGAGTGGCACACAACACCCCCAACACCTCCCACAACACCCCCAACAACACCCCCCCACAGCACCGCGGGTGAACGCGGACGTTCCGTGCACACCCGTGCACTCGCTCTGTGGGCTGTCAACACTCCGTGGTGTGGGGCGCAAGCGGCTGGGCATCAGAAGGTCAGCCTGAGTCTACCAGCCCCTCGGAAGGAAAGGGGGGCAGTCTGTACCCCAGAACCTAAGAGGAGACCTGCACGTATCCACAGTAGTGGCTTATTAGATGTGTGCTAGTGCAGGGGGAAAGCTTGAAATATGGTGAGAAGGACCAACATGTGACGGAGGCAGAAAGCTGGCACCTGCTGACCCGAGTGGGGGGACGGTGCAGGCCGACCCGCTCAACGTGCGGCTGGAAAACCCTCAGTGTCACCAATGCAATAAACCAGCGCATCACAAAGCAGGGCCTGTCTGCACCTCTGGGCGAAGTCACCTGCCGCACAGGGCCTGGGGGTCAGGACTTCAGCACGTCTCCGAGGAGGACGTCACTCAACTCTTAACAAGAGTAAAGCAGGAGGAGAGAGAGCAGACGGTGACTTGGCTTCTCGAGCGACAGTGCAGTCAGGGAGGGCTTCTGTGAGCAGGTGACTCTGAGAAGAGTTCAATAGAAGAGGGAGAGAAATCAGTGTGTTTTGAGAAAATATTCCAGGAAGCAAGAATAACCTGTGTAGGCAAGCTCTGGTGGCCTAGTGGTAGGAAACTGCACTGCAATCCCAGAGGTGCACGGTTCAAATCCACCAGATGCTCTGCTGAAGAAGGAGGAACAATCACCTCCTGTACCAGTCAGATCCAATTTGACGGTACACACAAAAAAAGAATAAATAAATAAATAAAAATTAAAAATAAAGAATAGCCTGTGTAAAGGACAAATACTGCATAGTGCCACTGTTGTAAAACGGGACTGACATCGGGGTTGGGTGGAGACTGAGAAAGAGGGATAAATTATGTTCTACTGCATTGAAACAGATGAGGGAGAAAACTGTTTAAAAGGATATATGATTAGGTATTAATTTCATGACAGGAATACAGAACGAAGGCTGCATAGTGGAGTGGACCTGGGCGGAGGGATTGTATAACAATGAAAAAATTTTTCTTTTACTTTTTTTCAAAGAGAAGAGCAAACTGGAGGGGAGGGGTGGGCAGGGAGAAAAGTGCAACAATGAGTAAATGGAAATCCAAAATTAAATTAATTTTCATTAATAATAATAATAAATATACTAAAAAAAAACCCAGCCTGTGCAAAGGCCCTGGGGCAGGATTCGGCAGGAATGAGGGGGCAGCAGGTGTGGCTGGAGCTGAGTGGGCAAGGTGGAGACAGGAGGTGGGGAGGGCACAGGTGGGCAGGGCCTGCCTATGATCGGGGCAAGGGCGAAGGCTTTCCACGGAGGGAGGCAGGAGCCCTGGGAGGACTCAAAGAATGAACATATGAACAAGAGAACAAGGAAGAAAAACTGGAGAAGGGAGACCAGAGCCGTGGGCCGTGAGTCGATTCTGACTCACACGACCCCAGCGTCACAGAGCAGAGATGCTCTACACGGGCTGTTAGTGTTAGGAAGCAGTTCACCAGACCTTTCTTCCTCAGTGCTGCTGCCTGGGTGTAAATCCCCCAAATGAAATATATCTTGGGGGGAGGGGATACAAAATATGTGTTGGAGAAGGTGCAGCCAGGGTACTCCTTGGAAGCAAGGATGAGGAAACTTGGCCTCACATACTTTGGGCATGTGGTCAGAAGAGGCCGGTCCTTGGAGAGGGACATCATGCTTGGAAAGGCGGAGGGTCAGTGAAAGAGAGGAGGCCCCTCCATGACAGCGGCTGGGGCAATGGGCTGAGTACAGCAGGGATGGTGAGGGCACCACACAGGACAGGGTCAGGCTACTGTCTGCAGGGTGCACCACCGGACTTGACTTGACAGCGCTTAACAACAAAGTCGAGCAAACCCCGCCTTTGCAGTGCACAGGGATCTTGAACAAGCTGAAGTGCTCTTATCTCCAATTTGCAGAGATGTGAACTGAGGCTCAGGGAGGGATAGTGGATGGTCCACGATCAGCCAGGCATCAACTTGGCCCAAAGAAGCTACTGGTGAGTGGGTTCTGGTGGTTCTGAGTCCGTGCATGTCACCTCTGACAGTTGCGCCCCAGGGGTCTTCAGTGTTGAGCTTTCAGAAGCACCCGGGCGCTGGTTCAAGTCCAGCAGCAGCAGCGAAGAGGCCATCTGCTCCTGTCACGATTGCAGCTTCAGAAGCCCCACAGGACAGTTCTACTCTGTCCTTCCTGTAGGGCTGCAGTCGACTGGACGACAATGGACTGGGGTGTTTATGGTTTGAATACGACAAGTTTCCACTGTCGCTGTGTAGGTTCTGACACATAGGACCCTCCCCTGGGTTTGGAGGCGGTAAATCTTCAGTGGAGGAGATTGTATGTCCATGTTCCTCCCAAAGAGCAGCCGATGGATTCGAACCACCAACCTTTTGATTAGCAGCCCAACACATAGCACACTGTCCTCCAAAGTCTCCTCATAAGGACTGGCTGGTGTTCCCCAAAGCGTTGGAGACACTGCCCTCCCGGTGAACGTGACTCTGGGGGAACAACATCTTTCTGTGAAACAGGGTGTTTCTTAAATTCACTTGCAACTTCATGGAGGGAAAGGGATACCAAGGGACATCTTTGTGCTGAAAAGACAGGGAAATTGGCCTCAATAGTGGTGGGACCATCTCCCCCAGCCCCACCTAGCCCCGGCCCCCACACAGTTGAGACCAGGTGTGGCCAGGTGTGAGGTGTGTTTCCCAGAGAGCTGGAGAGAATAGAGCCTGGCACACCCCCGCCTATGTGGGGAGGGGACACTGAGGCCCAGAGGGGTGAGCGCAGGCCCACCTCACTCCTCCCTGTGTCACCCTCCAGGGACCTCCAGGGGCTGTCCACTCAGTCAGTTAAGCTCTGTCCAGGCTGGATGGACCATGACTCTACCTGAAGCTCAGTTTTGACTTGAGTCCTGAATCCAGCTGAACGTGCAGGCCCAGCCCCAACCCCAGCCGTGGAGCCATGACCCTGACCCTGAGCCATGATCCTGATCTTGGTTCAAGTTCTATTCCAGCTGACCCTTATAGATGGGGAACTGCCAGAAGTCCAAGAAGGATTTAGAAGAGGTCGTGGCACCAGGGATATCATTGCTGATGTCAGATGGATCCTGGCTGAAAGTAAAGAATACCAGAAAAATGTCTGTTTATGCTTTATTGACTATGTAAAGGCATTGAACTGTGTGGATCATAATATATTATGGCTAATATTAAGTAGAATGAAAATCCCAGAATATTTAATTGTGCTTCTATGAACCCTATACCAGGATGCTGTTGTGAGAACAGAGCAGGAGAACACTGCATGGTTTAAAATTAAGATGAGAGTGTGTCAGGGCTGTATTCTCTCTCCATACCTATTCAATCTGTATGCTGAGCAAATTATTTGAGAAGCTGTACTCTGTGAAGAGGAATGTGGCGTCAGGATCACAGGGAGATTCATCAACAATCTACGTTATGCAGATGACACAACTTGCTTGCTAAAAATAAGGAGAACTTGATGCTCTTGTTACAGAAGATCAAAGAATACAGCCTTCAATATGGATTACATCTCAATGTCAAGAAAACAAAGATTCTTACCACTGGGCCAATAAGGAACATCATAGTAAATGAAGAAAAGATTGAAACTGTCAACAACTTCATCTTACTTGGATCCACAATTAACATGTTTGGTACTGTAGTCAGGAATCAAGAGATGTATTGCACTGGAAAAATGCAGTTAGGGACCTCTCCAAAATCTTGAGGAGTAGTGATGTTAGTTTGAGGTGTAAGTTGCATCTGATTCAGGCCATGTTGTTTCCAATCACTTGAGATGCATGTGAGAGCTGGACAATGAATAAGGATGACAGAAGGATTGATGCCTTTGAGCTGTGATGCTGGAGAAGAGAGCTGGACATCCCATGGACGGACAAGAGAACAAGTACATCTTGGAGAGGGTGCAGCCAGAGTGCTCTATGGATGCAAAGACAATAAGGCTTTGTTTCACACACTGTGGGCATGTTGCTAGGAGGGGCTATTCCTTGGAGAGGAACTTGGTGTTTGGAAAAGTAGAGGGTCGGCAAAAGAAAGGAAGATTGACACGGTGACTGCCGCAGTGGGCTCTGGTGTGTCAGGAAGTGTGAGGATGGCACAGGGTAGGGCAGGGTTCAGATCTGCTGTTCATAAGGTTGCTATGGGTCGCACTCGACTCAACAACACCTAACAACAACACCCAGCTGAGCCCTGACCTTGGCTAAGCCCACACCCCAGCAAACCCAAACCCTTGATTGCCCATGACACTCAGCAGAAGCCACCTATAACTACTACCATCCTCACCCCGGGTTATTAGCTCAGCCAGGGCAGGTGACAAGGCCAAGGTCACTGAGCCAGGAGGCGAAGGCGAGCTGGAGTGCAGGCCTGCTGGAGGCCCGCTGCCGGGATGCTTCATGCATGGACGCAAGCCCAGACTATGTGTGTGCGTACATATACACAGGAACACGTGTTCACAGGCTCACACGGCACATGCACGCACAGTCACGTGTGCACGCCTACATGCATGCACAAACATGGGTGCACAGTCATGCAGCCACACACATCATACCATCAGGTGCAGAACACCTGAGCACACGCACCTGTGCACGCATGTGCATTCATGGACATCCACACGTGTGCTGTGCACAGACGAACGTACACACACACACACACGTACCCTGCTGGCTGGGAAGCCGCAATATCCACAGCCCCCCGAGCCTCCTCTCCCTCCCTCTCTGTCTCTCTCTCCCTTGTTCCCTCAGAACCATTTAAACGATTACAAAGATGCTATTTTTATCTGGGGGAAAATTCAATTATAGACATTGACCTTTAAGGGTTTTTTTATTTTCCAGGCTCCCTTTCCGCTGGCCCGGGGTGCAAAGGACCCCACAAACATGCTTGAAAGAGAAGCACCCCAACTGTGAAGCTCCAAGGATAAGAGGGGGCAGAGGTCAAGGATGCAAAGGAAGTTAGCAGAGTGGGCAGGGAGTCTTGGGCCTCCTGCTGCCCAGGCCAGTGAGAACAGAGGCACCGTGAGCCCATGAGGGGAGGGACACTCTGCTTCCACTGGGCATCTTTGGGCCAAGGTTGTGGGGCATCCACTGCACCCCGTGTCACAGCATGAGTTGTCAGTTTCTGTCTCGTCGTATGCCCTCATTTCCTGGCTAAAATATTCAGGATCTGCCAACAGTGACAATAGTGTGTAGTTTAGTGGATTCTAACCCAACAGGCCCTGTGACAGAGAAGAATCCTCCTGTGAGGTGTCTCGGGTTGTCAACTCCACGAGAGGAGATTGCCAGGTCTTTCTTCTGCAGAGCCCCTGGGGTGGGTTTGAACCTCTGACCTTCTGGAGAGCAAGAGATTGCTTTAACCACTGAGCCACCAGGGCTCCTTGTCGGGCCATGATAGATGCTCCATAATTAGATTGTGATTTCCCTTCAAGATTCTCTCCTTCCACAAAGGCGATCTACCTGCCAGGAACTGAGAAAAGGTGGGACCAAAGACAAACCAATCTATTCTCCAAGAAGCGACAGTGCACATTAAATGATAAACAAGGAAAATACAAATTGTACCTGATGGTGAAAGGCGTCAAGGAAAAATTAATGCCACAGAGGAAGACAGGGAACGTGAGGGGAGGTCTCACTGAGAAGGTAACATTTGCATAAAGACCTAAAAGAGGTGAAGGTATGGTGAAGGTAACAGTCTGTGCAAAGGCCCTGGGGTGGGACCTGACATGGTGAGCTGAAGAGTGTTTGGAGTTGAGTGCGCCAGGTGGAGAGAGGGTGAGGGGAGGGGATAGAGGAAACAGGACAGGGCCTTCAGAGTCCTGTGGGCCACAGGGACGACTCCCAGGCTTTTACCCAAGAGAGGTGGGAGCCCTGGAGTGCTGTGGGCAGAGGGACCAGCCGGTCTCAGTGCTCATGGCCGCCCTCTGGCTGCTGTGTGGGGAACAGCCTGTGGAGGGCAAGAACAGAAGGGATATGTGACTAGGTATTATTCTTATAACAGGAGTTAGAACCAAGGCTGCGGAGTGCAGTGGATCTGGGGGGAGGGACCATAAAACAATGGGGGAACTTTACTTTCAAAGAGAAGAGTGTACTGAGGGGGCAGGGTGGGCAGGGAGAAAAGTGCAATAATGAATGAATGGAAATCCAAAGTCTGTAAATTTTCATTAAAATTAATTTTAAAAATGATTGAAGAAAAAAAAAGAACAGAGGCTCGTCTTCTAATCCAGCTCTGGCTTTATAAATGTTGTGAAATTCTCTCTCAATGGTCCCAGGAAGAGTTTTCCCACTTAGCCCCATTTCACAGATGAGGAAATAGGTCAAGGGGTGACAAGGAAGCTTGGATCAAGGAGTGAGGAAAGGGAAGGGAGACAGGATGCCTCCTGGGGCGTCCTGAGCCAGGCTCCACCCCCAGCCAGCTACTTCCTCCTGGCGTCATGGCAACCGGCTCCTCCGAGATGCTAATTAGGCTGAACCGGGAGCCGCTTCCCACCCTCGACCTTCCCTGGAGAACGGAATACCAGCGAGGCTTCCCCACCCTGTGCAGGCGAGGGGTGGCAGGAGGACCCACGGCAGAAGGGACTCGGTTTCCCCAGGTTGCGTCACTTGCTCTGGGGCTGGGTCCCCAGGGGGGCGAAGGATGGGGGAAGGGGAGGTGATCTCACCAGTTCCACAACTGGGGACACCAACCACCGGGCTGGGCGCCAGGTGCTAAGGCGCTGGCCTCGGACCATTCACTCAACATTCCAAAAATTCAGTGTTACCTATTTCTGGTGTTTGGATAAATATAAGATCCCCATGAGGAAAACGTATAAGTCACCAGCTTGTCCATGTCTTATTTTCCTTCCTATATCGGTGTTAATTCATTACATCACCACATAAATAGCTAATGAGGTGGGTTGCCCCATCCCTATTTTATGGACAAGGACATGGAGGCACAGAGAGGGTAAGTGAGGTGTTCATGGTCACACAGCATGTACAAGGCAGAGCTGAAAAGTGGATCTGGGCAAGAGTCTAGCTTTTTCTTCTTTTTAATTTTTTTAAATTTTAATTTTTTTTATTTTTTAACCTTTTTTATTATTATTCATTCCAATGAAAATTTACACTTTGGATTTCCATCCATCCATTGTTGCACTTTTCTCCCTGCCCACCCCTCCCCTCTAGTACACTCCTCTCTTTGAAAAGTAAAAGAAAAATTATTTCATTGTTTTACAATCCCTCCCCACAAGTCCACTCCACTATGCAGCCTTCGTTCTGGACTCCTGTCATGACAATTATACCCAATCACATATCCCTTTTAAACAGTTTTCTCCCTCATCTGTTTCAGTGCCGTTTACATTATTTATCCCCTCTTTCTCAGTCTCCCCTCAACTCTGATGTCAGTCCTGTTTACAACAGTGGCAGTATACAGTATTTGTCCTTTTGTGTCTGAGATATTTCACTCAGCTCCAGCATCACCCATTTTGAATACTATTTCATGAGTTTCTTGTTTTTCAATGCGGCACAGTATTCCATTGTGTGAATATACCACAGCTTCTCTAGCCATTAATTTGTTGATAAGAGTCTAACTTTTAACCAGCGTGTTTTCTCCCTTCTAAGTCAGTGCTCAGGGGGCAGTTACAGCACGGGCCCCTTGGAAATTTGATAGTGGACACACAGGGGACTACAACAGCTTGGGGAGGGGTATCTGAGCCAGAAAGGTGGGCGGCAGCATCAAAGGGTACTTCCCGGAAGAGGGGAAGTGAAGTGTGAGGGACTGGCTGGGAGAGAAGTGGAGGGAAAAGCACTGTGGGTGGGAGGAACAGGATAAACAGAGCTGGGACTTGAGAGCACAAGCAGCTTGTGTGCAGACACGGATCAGGTCAGGGGCTCAGAGCTCACCAAGGAGGAGGACCAGGGGAGGGAGGTGAGGTGGAAATGCAGGGGCTGTCACAGAATTAACTGTGTCCCTCTAAAAATACATGTCAACTTGGCTAGGGTCTGAATCTCTGTATTATGCAACTGGTCCCCATGGTGTAATCTTGAGCTCTGTGAGGTTAATGAGCCAGGATGCGAGGCAGTTATGTAATGATGCAATCACTCACCGTGATGCCATCCGATGGGATCAGCCAGTGGTAAGGGGCCAGGGTGGGAGGCGATACACTTAACCAGCCCTGATGGGATAGAATGGGAGTTTCTAGGGTGTGACTAGTAGCACATTTTGTCTTACAAGAGATAAAAGGAGAGAAGCTAATAGAAAAGTGGGGGCCAGGAGCACCTCACAACACAGAAGAGCTGGGCGTGGATGTGTCCTTCAGACCCAGGTCCCCACTCTGGGAGCCCCCTGGGACCAGGAGAGATACCCATTCCCCCGGACTGAGGCTCTAACTGTGGACTTCTAGCCTCCTAGGTTGTGAGAGAATAGATTGCTCTTTGTTGAAGTCATGCACCAGGCCAACAGGCATCATCATGATAGACGGAGAAGAGATAGAAACTGTCAATGATTTCATCTTGCTGCGATCCACAATCAGCACCCTTGGCACCAGCAGTCAGAAAATCAAAAGCCGTATTGTGCCGAGGGAGTCTGCTGTCAGGAACCTCTCCCAAGTGCTGCAGAGCTATGATGTCAGTTTAAAGATTAAGGTGCACTCGATCCAAGCCACCTTTCTCTGCCCCCCCCACCCCAGTTACTGGATAAGCATCTGAACATGACAGTGACTAGATATGACAGAAGAAGCGATGCCTTTGAGCTGGGGTTTTGGAGAAGAGTTCCTGAATATCCCATGAAATGCCAAAAGGCCAAATACGTTTTGGAAAAGATGCAGCCAGGATGCTCCTTGGAGGCAAAGAGAGCGAAACTTCATCTCACATGCTTTGGGCATGCTGTCAGGAGGGACCAGTTCTCAGAAAGGTGGCGGCTCGGCGAAGGTGAGGGACACGGACTGATGGTCTGACTCTAACTAAAGTGGGCTGAGTCCGTCTGAGATGGTCAGGATGGCACAGATGGGGCAGGGTTCACACCCCTCGCCCACTGTTGTTCTGAATTGTAATCCACTCCCAGGCACTTAGAAACGATGGTATTTCTGTTGTTGTTAGGTGTCATCGAATCAACTACAACTTACAGTGAGCCTATGAGCAACATATGGAAACTTTGCTGACCCCACATCACCGCCACCACCCTAGCCATGTCCACGCCCATGGTTCCATCCACGGCGTCAGTCCATCTTGTTGAGGGCCTGGCTGTCTTTTTCTGACTCTCCACTATCCCTGCCTGATGTATGTATGTGGTTGTTACAGGAACACCAGCTATCTAAAGGGAAGTGCATCTCATGGAATCAGAGATTTTGTTTGGGGCTCCTAGGAAGTCCAAGCTGGGGATGGACAGTCTTCTACATATTTTCCCTGACTCTGAAAAGGGGCCTGGTAGCTCAGTGGTTGAGCACTTGCCAGCTAACCCAAAGGGGAGTGTTTTAACCCACCAGTTGCTCTGCAGGGAGAGACAGGGCAGGGTGCTTCTGTCCGGACCTACAGCCCTGGAGTCCTTGGGGCAGGCCTGCTGTCCTGCGGGGCACCGGGACTTGGAATTCACTTACTGGCAGTGGGTTGGGTTGCGGTCTGAGTGAAGGATGGGGCGCTGTGGTGGGAGGAATGGCACCAGCAGGAGAGACTTCATCTGCCTCCTGCTCCCCAGGCTGGTTCAAGCCTGCCTCACCCTGCCATGATCACCTTCCAAAGTCAACCTGAGGTTAGGCGCCAGCCAGATGTTCTGGGGGTGTCCTCCTCCTTCCGACTCTCCAAGGTTCCCACCTATGCCAGCCAAACGCCAGCTCACACTGACCAGCAAAGGAGTCAAAATGGTCCCAGCCACCTGCAGACATAAACGCTGACCGTGAGACGCTAAGCCAAGGGCTGGGAGGCAGCCAGTCCCAGGGACGGTCCTCATCCACATTGGCAAGGACCACGCTGCCATAGCTTCATGGAGCGAGGCGAATGGAGCCCAGGTGTGGAATGCCCCCCTCCTGGTAGTCCCAGGGCCATCTGTCCCTGTGCCCACTTTTTCTCGTGCCCACCGTCACCAGGTGTGCCTGGTAGGCACCAAGGTTCTGGCAAGCAGAGGAGATGGGACCCAGGTGCAAGCTGCAGTGTGGGTACCAGCCAGATCTCTAGGGTAAAGTCGGAAGCAATGCTGAAACCAGGCTTATACATAAGATCAATTCAGTATCAGCTCCCAGAATGCAGCAGAGGGGGACGGAGAGGATGACATGAAGCATAACAGAGCCCTGCTGGGTGCTGAGGATGTTATACACTGCACATCATACAATCCGGACAATAACCCTTTGGGTCAACTCTGCAGAGGAAGGAAATGAAGCTCAAGGATAGAAATAACATGCTCAAAGTTACAGAAGGAAGAAAGAGTCTAGCTAAAATTTGAACACCTTTCTGTCTGAGCTCAGGGGCCGTCTCCTGTTCTCTCTATAAGGAGGCAGAGCATTTCCTCTGAGTGGAAGTAGCCCCACAAACCAGGGAGCATGCAAACCACCATGTTTTTTCAGCTGCCATAGCAGGCATCACTAATCAATGACAGAAATCTTTTCTTGGAGAGGCAGGATCCAGGCATCACTAATAGATTGTGGCACCATTTTTATTTTTCTCACCCTGCAACACTGGAACCTCTGCTCAGAATCCTCCACATCACTCCAGGCAGCTCCTTTCCGTCAATGGGCAGGTGTGCAGCTGGAGTTGTTGGGTAAATAAATCTCAGCTAACTTTTCTCTTTTGGGGAAGCATTGCACCTTCGTTTGCCAGATGGACCATTTCTGAGCCACAAATGTTATATCCCTTCCTTGCTGAAAATCCCTGCTGTACCTTTTCTTTGTCCTAAGGATGAAATCCAAATGCCTGCCCTTGGCTTTGTCCTTGCTGTTCCCTCTTCCCTTTTCATGTTCCCACAGCTCTTCAGAAACCAGACTTCCCACCCCCTAACACCCCAGCTAAAGGTTTCCTGACACCTCGTTGCAAGAACGCTGGGAAAAGTCAGTGGAAAAAAGTCAACGAGATATAGTGACACAATGACTGCAGCAATGAACTTGAGCTTGTTGGAGATCATGAGCACGGAGCAGGACAGGGCAAGGTTTCAGTTTGTTATTCACAGAGTCCCTGAGCCATAGTCAACGTGCTAGTATATAACAACAGCAACAGTTCCTGTGGGAAGGAACCCTGGTGGAGCAATGCCTAAGTGCTTGTTCACTAACTTACAAGTCGACAGTTCAAATCCACTCTGAGTCTGTGTGGGACCTGACGCTCTGCTCCTACATTCAGCCTAGGAAAACTTTGAGGGGCAGTTCTGCTCTGTCACCTAGGGTCACTACAAGCCAGCCTTGACTCAAAAGCGCCCAGCAAGTGTTTTTCTGAGGAAGTAGTTTGTCAGGTCTTTCTTCCAAGGTGCCTCTGGGTGTATTGAACTGTTATTAATCCCCTGTCCCCAAGTCTGTGTTTACCTGGCTGGGACACCATTCTATTTGCTGTGTCCTGGAAGCTGTGTGGGATGCCCCAATCAGATGTAAGAGGATTAAAGGAGGCGTGCAGCCCCCTCAAGCCAGTCACAGCCCCAATCTGACAGGAGATTGTCCCCACATGTGGTCTGCAGTACCTTTTATCTTACAAGAGATAAAAGGGGAGAAAAGCTAGCAGAGAGGGAGGGACGCAGTGCCAGGAAGCTAGAAGAGGGAGAGCGAGCGACCTTTGGGCCCAGGTCCCTGAGCTGGGAAGGTTTCTGGGACACACTGATGCTGGGACTGCAGATGCTGAAGACCAAGACCTTCCTCTGAATCTTCAGGCCAAGGGTTGGGGGAGGATGTCGAGGAGAAAGAGAGAGACAGAGACAGTGAGTGAGTGAGAGAGAGAGAGAGAGAGACACAGACTTCCCCTGGAGCCAGCTCTCTGTGTTTGTGCATCTAGCCTCGCAAACAGGGAGTGAACACATTCCTGTTTGTTAAAACCACTCGCCTGCAGGATCTCTGTTCCAGCAGCACCACAGGACTGAGGCAGCATCAAGGACGTAAATATTTGTGCCCCCGGGGGTCCCTGCAAGTGAGCCTAGCTGATAGTAAACATGTCCAGTCTTATCATGGTTGTGTGCCATCGAGTCGGGAACTGACCCACAGCTGACCCTCCAGCGGGTTTTCAGAGACAGTAAATCGCATGGGAGGAAACTGCCCATCCTTCTCCCATGGAGCAGCTGGTGGGTTTGAACAGCCTGACTTTGAGATGGCAGCCCAGCTTCCTTCCACCAGCGCTCCCAGTATTGTCACATCATCTACATGTGGCAGATGGGGAAAGGGAGGCACAGAGGAAGCTGGGTGGTGGTGCGTTTGCTAGAAACTTCCTTTCCCAGCTGGATAAAGCAGCAAGACTGAGGCCAGATGAAAGCAGTGGGAGTAGGTAAGGCAAGAGGAGAATCTCCTTAATTAGGGGCTGAGACCCCACACTGTCTCGTGGGAGGGCCCCTGGGACGCCTCTTCCCATGCCTCACGTCCGTGTGACCTCTATTCCATCTTGGCACAGCCTGCAAACACGTAGGGCTTCAACGCCACAGCAATTACATTCTCTTTGTGGTGGTGTGGCCCGGCCTCTCTAGGGCCCGGAGCTCACAGCTGTGGCTGAAGTTTGCACACGAGGACAGGAAGTGTCTATCTTTGTATCCGCCATTAACAAGCCCCAGTCTTATTGAAGTGGCACTTTCTTTCTCCTCCTAATAAATGAGAAAATTTTTGTTTTTTTAGCTCTTCCTTCATCACTTGATTCTCAAGTCTGAATTGTCTGAGAGCTCAATGCACTTCCGACTACAGCCACACTTATAAACAGTTTCCAGAAAGAGAACAGAAAAAGGGGGAAATCAGGAGGGAAAAACCCAAAGTTTGGGGGGTTGTATTAACAGGAGTATGGAGCACAGAAAAGAGGAGGGGAAAACCCCATTTTTCTCTGCGTGAAACCTTACTAGGAGGAAGGTGTTCTGCGCAGAAAGAAAACTGAGACAGCAGAGCATAGGAAGGAAGCAGGCAGAGAGAGATACAAAACAGGCCGTCCATTTTTCATTCAGAAACATTCTTTGAGCACCTACTGTGTGTCAGGTGTTTTCTGAGGTGCTGAGGCTACAAATACAGTAGATTAATGTCTTACCTTCGTGGCATGGCAGAACATATGGGAAGACAGATGTTAAGTAATGAATTCCATAATTACCTATGACAAGGAATGAACCAAATGCAAACTCTTCACCCAGAGAAGGAACCCAGAAGGGGGACCTCGTCAAACTTCTCGGCTGCAACGCAAAGCAGAAGCAGCAAAATGCGGCGAGAACAGCCTTGGAGGCAGGAGGAACAGCATGTGCGTAGACTGCAATGCTGGCAGGAGCTTGGTTTGAGGGGAGACAGAGAGGACAGAGCAGAGAGAGAAGTTGGCTGGGATTTGTGGGTCCTCGTGGGGGATGGGTGTGCCTCTGAGAACCCCCAGGAAGCTCTTGAGCAGGTGAAGATTTGAGTATTAAGAGGAACAACAGCAAAAATACTATCACTATCAAGTCGACGCGGACTCACTCCACCCCGGGCGTTACAGTGTTTTCTTAGCTGTAATCCTTATATGTGGAAACTCTATGAACGCTGATAAATGTCGATAGTTATAGAAAGGCCTCAGGCCCTTTGTTCACAGGGTGGCTATGAGTCGTGCTGGGCTCGAAGACAATCAACAACAACAACAACAACAATCTTTATGGAAGTAGATTACCAGACCTTTCTTCCGTGGTGTCACTGGGTGAGTTTGAACCACCAACTCTTAGGTGAGTGGATGAGCATAAAGCCTTTGTGCCACCTAAGGATCTGAGAGGCAATTGCTGGACGAATGATTGGAAGGAAGAAGGAAGGAGCTGGCAGGTAAGGAACGTCTCTTGGGCATTCACTGTGTGTGTGTCAGCCAGGTACAGTGGCCCCTCCTTTATGTTTTACAGAAGGGGAGCCTGAGGCTCTATGAGAGGATGTGACATGCCCAGGGCCACAGGGCTGTCAAGTGGCAGGGCGATCTGGCTCCCAACCAAAGGGTTCCAGCTGTGCCTGGAGGCCAGAGAAGAGGAGGAAAGAGGGAGGGAGAACCAAGGTAGTTGCCTGGGCCCTGGTCTCCTGCTCCCGCCCTCTCCCTACAGTCTGTTTTCCCTGCCGTAGCCAGAGGGCGCCCATGAGCACAGAGCCAGATTGGTGTCTCCTCTGGCCACAGCCCTCCAGGGTGTCCACATGCCTCCTGTAAAAGCCCAACTCCTCCCAGCAGCCCCCAGGACCCTGCACGCCCTGCCCTATTCCCTCACTACTCTCCCCTCCTCCTTCATGCCCCTCCAGCTACACCAGCCTCCTGGCCCTCCTCCAGCTCATCCACCCTGGTCCTGCCCCGGGTCCTTTGCACAGGCTGTTCTCCTGCCTAGAACACTATTCTTACTCCGCCTCAAGACGTTTGCTGGGTTGGCACGTGGAATCCTTTTCCAATCACCTTCTTAAAATCGCCCCCCCTTCCTGTTTAGCTGTCAGAACCAACCCATAACCGACCCTCCAGTGGGTTTTCAGAGTCAGTAAATCACATGGGAGGAGACTATCCATCCTTCTTCGTCAGGTGCTGTGAAGTCAACTCATTGAGACCCTTGTAAGAGGCAAACTCAGTTGCCACAATTACACACTTGGCTGCTAACAGAATGGTTGACCACACAGCTGCTTACCAGAAGGCCACCAGAGCGGTGGTTGTTGTTGTTGTTGTTGTTGATTGTCTTTGAGTCGAGCACGACTCATAGCGATCCTATGAACAAAAGGCTTGAAGCCCCTCTACAACTATCGACGTTTATTGAAGTTCGTAGGGTTTCTGGAGGCATGTTGTTTAGGAAGCGGATGCCACTACGGCGCTGTTGGTTGGCTGGACGGTCTAAGGAAGGAGTCCCACTTGAAACCCTGCCTTCCCGAGCTCTGTGGATGTTAGGACATGCCTCCTTCCTTTAAGCCTCAGTTTGCCTGTGCTGTAAATTGAACAGGAAAACTCTCTTGTGTTGCAGGGTTGGTTCTAGCCCATCACATGTATCTGTTGTTCTGTATCTGTCAAATGCCCCCACTTCCATCCTCTCCTCCTCTGCCCCTTGCTGTTATGTGCCGTTGAGTCACCTACGACCCATAGCGACCCTATGTGTAGCGGCTCTGATCCCTGCCCTGTCCTGAGCCAGTCTCACTGACTCCAACACACCAACCTCCCATTGTCCCAGTTACTGTATCAATCCATCTCATCCAGGGTCTCCATCTCCCACTGTCCATCTACCCTTCCAAGCATGATGTCCTTCTCCAAGGACCAATCTCTCCTGGCCATATGCCCAAAGGATATAAGCCTCCAAGGAGAAACTTGGTTTCACCCTCTCCAAGACAGACCTATCTGCTTTCTTGGTGGTCCATGATAGGTATGTTCAAGACTTCTCCCCTTACCCAACCAATATTGCAGTTTCTCTCTGCTCCACAGAAATCATAGCGTGCTGAGATGGAAGATGGAGACGGAAGGCTGGAGGGCCCACGGGAATTGCCTCTGGGTGTTTGAGGCCTGAGTGCCAGGCATAAAGCCGGGAGGAGCTTGGGCATATACTCGGGATGCCGCGAGCAGATTTATTTAGCACTTCCTGTTTTATCCTGTGCAACAGCCCCACTGACAGGACGACCCCCCTCGCAGCTGCGTGGTGATCAGTCATTATCCGGGACTGGGGAAGGTGGGAGCCAGCGAAGGTGGCAGAGAGAGGGCAGAGCACCCGCTCAGATGGGGCGGCCATGCCCAGTGTGTGTCTGAGGCTGGGGTTCCTTTGAAGGCATGAGAGAACCCTAAAATGTGCACCCAGTGCCTCCTTGGGCCCTAAGAGAAAGACACCCTGGTGGCTCTGTGATTAAAGCTCCCAGCTGCAAACTGAAAGGTTGGCGGTGGAAAGATGTGGCTGTCTGTTGTTGTAAAGCTTTGCAGCCTTGGAAACCCAGTGCAGCAGCTCTGCTCTGCCCTGCGGGGCCCCCTGAGTTGTCATTGGCTCAAAAGCAGTGTCTAGACACCCTGATGGGTGCAGTGGTTAAGCAGACCACTGTTATGGAAGGTTGGACAGTTTGAAGTCGTGACTCCCTGGACAAGCACTGAGCCTCTGCAGAGGCTGTCTTCTAGAAAACTCCATGGGGCATGTCTGCTGTGATTGACAACTCCACGGCTTATAACAGCAACAACAACGTCAGCGGCTCCCTGAAGGCTGGCTGTTCACACCTGCCCAGGACCCCTGCAGAAGAAAGGCCTGACAAGCTGACTACAAAACTCACAGCCAAGAAAGGCCGGTGGAGCTGTTATCACTTGTAGCATGCAGAGAAGCCCTGAGGTGGAGTGAGAGACAACAGAGGATTGGCTCGGCTCTTATGGGAAGTCAGTGGTGGCTCGGTGGTGGGATTCTCGCCTCTCATGCGGGAGACCCAGGTTCAATTCCCAGCCCGTGCACTTCATGCACAGACACCGGGCATCTCTGAGTGGAGGCTTCTGTGATGTTAGGATTTCAGCAGAGCTTCTAGATTTAGGCAGGCCTGGTGCACGGGTAGCCATCAACAACAGCCACCCGTGGTGACATGTGCTGTCAGCAAGAACACGTGCTGTGTGTTGTTTTCAGCACTGCACGTACGTAAGCGCTAGTAGAAAGTTCTCTATTAGTCGCCTGTTGATTGACTTACTGACTGACTTCCATAGTGTTAACACAGGTTGTTTGGAAGGATGTGCCATGTGGCCCTAAAACGAGGTCAAACGAGGTTAGCTTTGTGCACCCCTGCACCCCTCCTGCTGTCTTGTCAAAAGGAGAAAGGGACGCTACTGAAGTTGACCCCACCATGTTGGAATGTCCCCTGCCTCACCCCCACGTCAAGCACCTTCAGCTCTGCCCAGAGCCAGACTCTCCCCGTCATTCACCTCTGCAGGGTCTCCAGGGGTCCCCTCAGCACCTTACAAGGGCGTAGCAGTCTGTCACTGGGTGGGCAGACGGGTAACCGTATCAGACACCATCCGCACAGTGGAAAACGCTGTCCGTGTTATTTGGGACCAGAAACCAAGTTGGCGCACATCAGTCCCACGTGGCCGAGGGCGACCCTCCACAGGGTTTCCAGGCTGTTGTGGACTCACTGTGGTCGAACCACCAACCTTTTGGTTAGCAGCCAAACACGTTACTGCTGTGTCACCAGGTGTCTTCAGGTTTCAGTATTAAAGAAAAAGGCATTCCTGGCACAGGCAACAGCCGGGTGAACTTGAGCTGCGTCATGCTTAGAGAACAAAGCCAGACCTGTAGGCCTGCACTGGTGGGACATTCAAGGAGGGGGAAGCAAATGAACCTATGGTGGGCGACTCGGCACAGACGCCCCCTCGACTCGGCACAGACGCCCCCTCTGTGGAAGAGCGGACAGAGATGAGGCAGCAGAGGGAACCCAGAAGGCACCCAGACGTGTTTCCTTAGGCCCGGGGTGCCTGTACTGGGCTGAGTCAATCCACCACTACCACCCTCAAATGGACTCTGACACCCAGTCCGTACAGTGTCCTTGTCTTTAGAGAGGGGACTGCTCTTCTTTCTCCTCTGGAGCCCTGATGGTGGACTTGAACCAGTGGCCTTTAGGTTAGCAGCCTGATGCATTCCGCATTCCTCAAGCTCGATTGCTTAACTCGATTGAATAGAGTCTTCCCAAATTCACACCCACTTGGAAATGTAACCTTACGTCAAGGCCTTTGCAGGCTCTCTCACGTTAAGATGAGCTGGACTGTACTGGGACATGCCCTGATTTGAGGACTGCTTTCTTACAGAAAGAAGGACGTAGGGAGCTCTGGTGGCCTAGTGGCAAGAAGCTGCACAGCAATCCCAGAGGTGTGTGGTTCGAATCCACCAGATGTTCTGCTGGAGAAGGGGGAGCAGTCTCCTCCTGTACCAGTCAGATCCGATTTGAAGGCACACACACACATAATAAAATATTTTTTTTTAAAAAAGGACATGTGGATACAGCTAATTCTGAGTATAACAGCTAATTCTGAGTATAATGTAATGTCCTCACACTGGCAGTGAGAAGCTGTGCTCCGATCCCAAGAGCACAAGGTTTGAATCCGCCATCCACTCCACAGGAGAAAGATGGGCAATCTCCTCTCATACTAAACTGCCTCTAAAAACCCACTAGAGGGTCAGCTATGTGTTGGTTCTGACTTGACAGTACGCAACAACAATGTTATGTAATAGTCCTTCATTCTGTGATCTGATGTTGTTATCCTATGTGTTGTAAATCCTCATCTCTATGATGTACAAGAGGGAGGATACACGCTATAGGATTGGACTGATATTGAGTCAGTTCCTTCGGAGATATAAAGAGATTAAAAAAGGGAGCAGAGATCAAGGGAAACTCAATACTGCGGAGAAATAAGCAGTGTTTGTCTTTTGGACCCAGGGTCCCTGTGCTGGGAAACTCCTGGACCCAGGAGAAGATTGATGCCAAAGACCTTCCCTGGGGCCAGCAGACAAAGCCTTCCCCTGGTGCTGGTGCCCTGGATTTGGATTTCTAAGACCCTATGAATCCTGTTGTCTTCTATAATGGATTACATCTCAACATCAAGAAAACAACATTCCTTACCACTGGGCTACCACAACAGATGGAGAAAAGATGAAAATTGTCAATGACTTCCTCTTCTTTGGATTCACAATCATCAACACCCTTGGTACCAGCAGTCAGGACACCAGGAGACGTATTGCATTGGGAAAGTTTGCAATCAGAGACCTCTCTAAATTACTGAGGAGCAGTGATACCGGTTTGAAGATGAAAGTGTGTCTAGCTCATGCCCTGGTCTTTTCAATAACTTGCTTTGCATCTGAGAGCTGGACAATGAATGAGTAAAGACGACAGAACAATTGATGCCTTTGAGCTGTGGTGTTAGAGAAGAGCACTGACTATCCCAGGGACTGTTAAAATAACAAACAGATGTATGCGCCTTTGGAGAAGGTGCAGCCAGAGTGCTCCTTGGAGGCAAAGATGATCAAGCTTCGTCTCACATACTTTAGCCATGCTGCTAGGACAAGGCTATTCCTTGAAGAGGGACACCAGGCTTGGAAAAGTTGGGGAAGATCATTGAGGAAATGAATTGACACAGTGACTGTAACAACAAGCCCAGTTAGGTCAGAGACGAGGAAGATGACACAGGACACGTCAAGGTTCGATCTGTGGTTCAGAGGGTTGCTATGAGCTGTGCTCAACTTGATGGCACCAAACAACTATGGCAGTAAGCCTGAGTTCACAAATGGTTTCTTTTCTATAGTTCAGGAGTTTTAAGTCTTGATTCAGGGCATCAGCTCTAGGGTGAAAAAACTCAGTCTGCATCAGCTCTAGAGGGCAAAGAAAGCTCTGTCTCCGCTTCTCTCAATGGCTGTCCTCGGTGGTCCTAGGCAGCTGCCGAGATGATAGGTTATTGTCAGTCTTCTCCTGGCTCTAACCTCTGCTCTTGTGGTCCAGATCTTCATCTGTAAGTGCTTCCAGAAGGGTCAGGGGATTCTGAAGCATATTTTGGTTCTTTAAGATCTTAGCAGGTTGTGCCGTGCTGATCCCTGTCCTTATTTTGTGGGCTGTCTTTCCCTTTCTTGATGGGGTCCTTTGAAACACATACGCTTTTCATTCCCACAACGTCCAGTGTATCCTTAGGTGCTGGTCTTCCTCAGGTCATAGTGTCTCAGGTCCAGTTTGACTCAGGTGAGAGTAGGACCTACACACATGCCAGGTTTTCTGGGCTTATATGATTTTATTTTAATGAAAGTTTACAGAGACTTAGGGTTTCCAGTCATTCATTGTTGCACTTTTCTCCCTGCCCACCCCCCAATTCACTCTTCTCTCTGAAAAGTAAAAGAAAAACCTCTTTCATTGTTATGCAATCCCTCCTCCCAAGTCTACTCCATTATGCAGCCTTCATTTTGGACTCCTGTCATGACTATAATACCCAAACATATATACATTTTAAACAATTCTCTCCCTCATCTGTTTCAATGCAGTATTCATCATTCCTCCCCTCCTTCTCTGTCTTCCTTCAACCCTGATGTCAGTCCTGCTTTACAACAGTGGCCCTATGCAATATTTGTCCTTTTGTGACTGAGATATTTCACTCAGCAGAATGTCCTCCAAGGTCACCCATTTTGTATAATATTTCGTGAGTTCCTTGTTTTTCAATGCAGTGTAGTATTCCATTGTGTGAACATACCTGAGCTTCTCTATCCATTCATCTGTTGATGGGCACTTGGGTTGTTTCCAGCTCTTTGCTATTGTGAAGAAAGCCGCAATAAACATGGTGTGCATATATCTGCTTGGGTGACAGTTATGGTTTCAGTAGTAGAAATGCTGAGTTAATGGTATCTCTATTTGCAACTTTTTGAGAAAGTGCCACACAGCCTTCCACAGTGGTTGCACCATTTTACGCTCCCACCAATAGTGAATAAGGGTTTCACTTTCTCCGCAACCTCACCAGCATTTGACGTTTGTGGTTCTGTTAAATTTTGCTATTCTTACTTGGGTGAGATGATACCTCATAGTTGTTTTGACTGGGCTTTAATCTTTACAGGAACAGGTGATGGAGGCTTTCTCCCACAGGGCTCCTGGGTGAGTTGGCATCGTCTGTAAGCAGGTGAGAACTTAGCTGTGAAGTCACCAACTAAAAAAATTGTACTGCAGTGGAGTTGATTCTGACTCCCACGACCCACAGGACAGAGTAGAGGCGCCGACAGGGCTCCCAGGTTACAAATCTCTACAGACGTGGGGCTGCTAGTTGTCTCAAACCACCAACCTCATGGTTGGCAGCAGAGCACCGTAACCACCAGGCCACCATGGCTTCTACTTTATTGTTGAACAATCGTCTATTGCAAGGTCACACATGTTCCTGACCATATTTTCTTCTGGGAGTTTTACAGGTTTAGCTTACAGTGAAGTCTACATTCTGCTTTTGTTTCTGTCCACACACAGAGTGAGAGAGGGATTCACCTGCACCCCTTTCCTGTGGAGAGCTAGGTGCCCCGGACCCATGGTTGAGGAGACAGTTCTCTTGTCACTGCGCGGCCGTGGCCCCTTGAAGAGAATCAGTCCCGAGTAAAGGCGGCCTTGTGCTGGGCGCTCGTCCTCTGCTTCTGACCTCTGTCTTATTTCCACGCTGGTTTCCTGTGTCCGGATCCCTGCAGCTTTGTAGTAAGTTCTGCGATCGGAAACGCAAATCTTCCACACTTTGTTCTTTTTCAAGATGCTGTTGGCTATTCTGGGTCCCTGGCAAGTCCCCATTTAGAATTCTAGAATCAGCTCTTCCGTCTTTGCTCGAAGTCCGTGGGTTTGCATGGAACGTGGAGGTCGCTTTGGGGAGTATTGTCATCTATCATGGTTAAAATTGTGTCCCTCCCCCAAAACACACACTGTACCTTGTCACCTCTATTCCTGTGGTTAAAATCCCATTTGTATGGGGTTGTCTGTGTTGTGTTAATGCGACACAGTTAGTGTAGGTGTGTTTTAAGTCACTATCTTTGGAGATATGCTTGCTGTTGTCAAGTGCCATAGTTGTTGTTGTTGTTAGGTGTCACTGGGTCCAATACAACTCATGTTGTTGTTGTTGTTAAGTGCCGTCAAGTCATAGGCGACTCATAGCGACCCTATGAAAGAGAGTCTTTGATGCTTGGGTGCCTTTCATCCTCTCTCCAAGTTCATAGGGTTTCCGGAGGCAAGTTATTATGGAAGTGGACGCCACTCCTCCTTCCACGCTTGTTCAATCGGGGAGCTCCACCCCACTCTCAATCTGCATAGTGACCCTATAAACCACAGATCTGAATGAACCCTACCCTGTCCTGCCCTCATCTTCTCTGACACACATGATCACATTACAGCAGTCACTGTGTCTGGAAAACCCCTGGTTGAGGGCCTTCCTTTCCTTCACAGTCCCTCCACCTTTCCAAGCACGATGCTCCTCTCCAAGGAACAGCCTCTCCTAACAACAGGCCTGAAGAATGTAAGACAAAGCTTTGTCATTCATGTCGTTCATTCTCCAAGGGGCAGAGTCAGCTGATTTTCAGAGGCTGTAAATCACACGAGGCGACTGCCCATCTTTCTCCCTGGGAGCAGCTGGGGGATTCAAGCCGCCTGCCTTCGGGTTCGCAACACAACTCCTTGCCTGCGAGACCACCAGAGCTCCCCTTTTGAGGAATAGAAAGGACTTTAAACAGGCAAATGAGGAAAACAGAGATGGGGGAAGAGAGATGTTAAGTTACATGAAGACCACCCAGGAGCAGAAGCTCACACAAAACAAGAACCTTCCCCTAGAGCTGACACAGAGTTGTTTGTTTTTGTTATGTGCCGTCCAGTTGCTTGCGACTCATAGCGACCCTGTGTACAACAGCCCTATACTCTGCCCTGTCCTGTGCCAATCGCACTGTCTCTGACTCTCCCATCCCAATTATCCCAGTCACTGAATCAATCCACCTCATTGAGGGCCTTCCCCTCCTGCGCTGTCCCTCCACCCTCCCAAACATGATGTCCCTCTCCAAGGACAGGTCTCTCCTCACAACATGTCCAAAGTATGTCAGACGAAGCCTCAGAATCCTTGCCTCCAAAGAGCCACCCGATTTAACCCTTTCCAGGACGAATCTGTTTGTTTTCCTAGCAGTTCATGGTATTCTCAATACTCTTCTCCAGCACCACAGCTCAAAGGCATCAATTCTCCTTCTATCCTCCTTGGTCATTGTCCAACTCTCTGATACATAACAAGTGATTGCGAAGACCATGGCCTGTAACAGACTCACCTTAGTCTCCAGAGAGACACCATTGCTCTTCAGTACTTTGGAGAGAAACCTATGCTGACACAGAGAGACCCTCTAAAATTGGCACCCTGAATTTAGACTGCTAGTCTTTCAATTAGTCAACAAATTGTGGCGGACCTTGAGAAGAATGGGAGTCCCAGAACACCTGATGTGTTGTTGAAACCTATATTTGGACCTAAACAACATGCCTCCAGAAACGATGAATTTGGGTAAATGTCGATAGTTATAGAAAGGCTTCAGATCTTTTGTTCATGGGGTCATGCTCGACTAGAAGGCAATCAACAACATACTTGGACCAGGAGGCAGTCATCAGAGCAGAGCCAGGAAACACTGCATGGTTCAAAATTAGGAAGGGAGTGCTTCAGGGATGCATCCTGTCCCCATACCTTTTCAATCTATATGCAGAACAGGCCATTCTGGAGGCTGGGCTTTATGAGGAGGAAAATGTGGCATCAGAACTGCAGGAAGATACATCAACAACCTGAGTTATGCAGATGATACAACTTTGCTTGCCAACATGGAGGAGGACCTGAAGCATTTGCTGCAGAAGAAGGTCAAGGACTGTTGTCTTCAATATGGATTGAAGCTAGTCATAGGGAAGGCATGATTCTCACCACTGGACCAACTGGCAGCAGCATGATAGATGGAGAAGAGATTGAAGTTGTTAACAATTCCAGTTTGCTCAGCTCCACAATCAACACACTTGGCACCAGCAGTCAGGAAATCAAAAGACAAATTGTATTGGGGAAGTCCGCTGTGATGGATCTCCAAAGTGCCAAAGAGCAATGATGTCAGTCTAGAGACTAAGGTACACCTGATCCAGGCCACAGTCTTCACAATTACTTGCTATACAGCAGAGAGCTGGACAGTGACTAAGGATGACAGAAAACCAATCGCTGCCTCTGAATTGTGGTGCTGGAGAAGAGTCTTGAACATACCATGGATCACCAAGAAAACAAATAAATGTCCCTTAAAAAGGGTGAAACCAAGTTTCTCCTTGGTGACAAGGATTTTGAAGCTGTAATTCACATACTTTGGATACATGACCAGGAGGGACCAGTCCTCATGCTGGAAAGAGTGGAGGTACAGCGCAGATGAAAAAGACCCCAGATGAAAGACTGACATGATACCTGAAGGAATGGGATTAGGTAGGTCTGTTGGAGTCAATGAGACAGGCTCCCGATAGGGCCAAGTTCAGAGCTATTGGACATAGGGTCACTGTGAGTCATGGGTGACTTGATGGCACATAACAACAACAACAACCTCCTTTTAGGCAGCGCAGTGGCTTAGTGGTAAGAAAACGCACTGCAGTCCCAGAGGCACAAGTTTGAATCCACCAGCCACTCTGAGGATGAAAAATGGGCAGTCTCCTCCTGTGTGATTAACTGCTTCTGTGAATATGCTGAAGTGTCCTCTAAGGGTCAATTCTGACTCGACGGTACACACAAACAATAACAACCTCCTTTCATCTTGGGAACGACAGAGGGATGGCGAAAGAGAGGAAGCCTCTGAGTGAGGTGGACTGACACAGTGCAGCAACGGGCTTGGGCGTGGCAGGGATGGCACAGGGTAGGACAAGGGGCCTCTCTGCTGACCATCAGGTCACTGTGCGTCGCGGTCTGCTCTGTAGCACCTAATAACATCAGCCTCCTTTGCTGACAGATACCATCAAGTCAACGCTGATTCACGTTCAACACAGAGACCCTGCCTGCCCCGGCACCAGCCTCCCAACCTCTGCCCACCCAAGCCTGTTGTCACCATCACTACATCACTCCCAGACCCTCGAAGGTCTTCCTCTCCTTCTCTGACCCTTGATCTTTCCAATACGCTGTCATGCCTTTTCCAAGGACTCACCTCTCCTGACAACACGCCCAGAGTATGTTGAGACGACACCTCCCCGTCCTCGCCTCTGAGACGCACTCCGGCTGCACGCTTCTTCCAGCACGGGAGTCTTTCTCACTAGTCCTGGACCTTTCACAGACATACAAAGCCTCCTGCCTACAGACCGACACCGAACAAGGAAGATAGAAGAACTGACGGCACTGGCCTGTGGTGGTGATGAAGGCTACTGAGTGTGCTCTGGGCTGGCAGAAGAACAAACACGTCAGTCTGTCCCGGAGGGAGTGCACCAGTGGTGCCCCTTAGAGGTAAGGCTGGGGCGACTTCATCTCACACACCATGGGCTTGCTGTCAGGAGGGGGGAAAGCCATGATACTGGGAAGAGCAGAGGGTTATGAAAGAGGCAGACCCTCCGGGTGGTGGGTTGACATGGCGACTGCACCCCTGGGCTGTGTTTGCAGGATGGTGCAGGGCAGAGAACCCAACCTAATGTTGTCAAGAACAATAAACTGAGAAAATGAACTTCTCTTTGTTAAAGCCATCAGCTGGTGAAATTGATATCATACTGGCTCTAGTTAACATAGACAGCATCTTCTTTCGAGCATTCATATTTTTTCTTTAATTTTACATTGGTTTGCATACAAAGTTTGTCTGCACTGTTTCACACTGTCCTTCATTCACATTATATTTCATACATTCATTCTCACTCATAGTGTTTTAGAAAATCAACCCCTATTGAACCATGCCCACAATTACCCTGTCTTTCCAGAACCCTTCTGGTTCTATTCCATTTCCTTTACCCTCTTCCTCCATCCACCAGATTGTGGGACTGTATGATCTCCTCCCCCATCAACCCTCAACCCTCTGTTCCCACGCCTTCCCCCCCTTGGATCCCCATACATGCTTTACTAGTTATCTTTTTGTTTCTATAATAATGGTCCTAGGCAGTATTTATCCTTATGAGACTGAGTTAGTTTGCTCAGCATAATGTCATCCAGTCTCTCCCAAATTGTGTGGTAATTTTCAAAATCATTGCTCCTGAGTGCTATGTAGTATTCCGTCAGATAAACGTACCACAATTTCTCAATCCATTTTATTGTGGTTGGACATTTGGGCTGTTTCCATGTTTTTGTGGTGGTGAATAACGCTGCTATGAACATTAGTGTACAAATCTCTGTGTCTCAGTAGTTCTAATTTCCTTGGGGTATATTCCCAAGAGTGGAATAGCTGGGTCATATGCAGTGTCTATGTTCAGCTTTTTGAGGAAATGCCACACTGCCTTCCAGAGCAGTTGTCCTGTTTTACAATCCCATCAACAGTGCAGAAGAGTTCCTATCTCACCACGTCTTCTCCAACGTTTATTACTTGCTCTCCTGTTTATAACAACTTTGCCACTGCTGCTGGGGTGAGACAGTATCTCATTGCAGTTTTGATTTGCATCTCTCTTATTGCCTGTGATTCGGAGCGTCTCTTCATGTGTCTCTTGGCCAACTGAATGCCTAGACAGCGTCTTAAGAATCCTAAGTCTTCAGATGCACAAGCGTGGCTTCTTGGACTATTTATTCAGGCCTTTAATTTCTTTGTTGCTTTCAGACTGTAAGTTTTGACGTCTTTTGGTAAATTTATTCCTATGTAGTTTACTCTTTTTTGATCTATTGTAAATGGAATTGTTTTCTTAGATTCATTTTTGGTGTATTCATTGCTACTAGATAGAATTACAATCGATTTCTGTCTATTGATCTTGTATTCCGCAACCTTGCTGGACTTTTTTTTTTTACTAGTTCAAACAGTCTTTTTGTGGATTCCTGAGGATTTTTTATTTACCAGTTGGTGCCATGTGCAAACGCTGACAAGTTTCCTTCTTCCTTTACAATCTGCTGTTGTTGCTGGGTCCTCTGACTCGGATTTAGAGACCCACGTAGACCAGGAGGCAGCTCTGAACAGGCCTGCGCTGTCCTCACAATGTCCACTGCGCCTGCGCCCAGCGTGGGGGCCACTGTGCGGGCCTGGGTGCCTCACATCTCACTCCCGGGCCTCACTGTGTTGCATTAGGGTCTCTAGCACGATGCCGAGTTGAAGTGGTCAGAGCAGGGGCCCCGTCTCTTTCCTGACATGGGGCGGGGAGCTTATACCTGATGATGATGGTGTTGATTGTCAATCAGCTTTCGGTTCCTGCAGCCCCCACTCGGCCTGTTCACACACCATCTACAGTGCTGTTAATCCCCTCTCTGTGGTCACTGCATTTTGAGTCCCTCTCTGCCTGGCCCCTCATCTCCCAGCACTGGGGGTCACTGCCTTTTTAGTCCCTCCCTGCTCAGCTGCTGGATCAGTGTTCTGTCAAGGTCCATATGGTTTTCAGAAGCTGGTCGCCAGACCTTTCTTCCTGTTCTGTCTTAACCTGGAAGCTTCTCTGAAATTTGTTCACCACGAGGGACTCTTGGTATGTGAACTACTGGTGGAGTCACGGGAAGACACACGCCACCACCACAGCCCAGCACGGTGACAGGTGGGCAGTGGCGGTGTGACGCCAGCTGCAAGTTATGTGTTGATTTCCGCTGTCACCAGGCACCACCGTGAAGGCCATTCTGAGTCGCAGCCCCCCGTGTGGTAGTGTCTGGTCCTGCGCCATGCGCACACTCGTGGCTCTGTGTGTCCGTGCCTGCAGTTGCTATGTCCAGCCGTCTCATTGAGGGTCTTCCTCTTACTGACTTTGCCAAGCACGACATCCTTCTCTGAGGACCGCCCCCCTCGTAATACATCCAAGTGCAAGAGACAAAGTGTTTCTGGCCTCCTTTCTGAAGAGCAGTCTGGAGTCTGGCTGTTCTTCCCAAACCGCTCTGTTTGTGATGCTGTTAGTCCACGGTACACTTGATATTCTACGCCAGCATCGTAATTCAAAGGCATTAATTCGCCCTCGGTCTTGCTCACTGTCCAGCGTTTGCACGCATATGTTGTCGACAGGTGCCATTGAGACTTTCACTCAGAGCGGCCCATGAGCAACACCTCCGAGCCTCGTCCATTCTGTGCCACCCCTGCGCTCGGCGATGTGTCCACTGTTACAGTCACGGGGTCTGTCCATCTCGCTAACGGTCCTTCCTCTCTTTCTCTGACCCTCCACCTTTCCCCATGTCACACGCCAGTGACATCCTCGCTCTTCAGTCTTTTAAGAGGTTCTTGGTAGCAGAGTTGCCCAGTGCAAAGAGTTATTTGATTTCTCGACTACTGCTTCTATGGCTGTTGGAGGGAGACCCAAATAAATGGAAAGCCTTCACAACTACAATCCTTTGTCCATTTGTCATGATGTTGTCCATCAGTCTAGCCATAAGGAATTTCATTTCCTTGATGTGGACGTGTAATCTCTACTAAAGACTTCATTTTCAACAAGTTGGGGTGTGTCATCTGCATAACGCAGGTTGTTGATGAGTCTTCCTCCAATCCTGATGCCACATCTTCTTCAGAGTCCAGCTTCCCAGATGATTTGCTCAGCATACAGATTGAAAATGTGTGGTAAATGGGTGCAGCTGTGATGCACGCCTGTCCTGGTCTTAAACCACACACTAGCATTGTTCTGTCGGAACAACTGTCCTTTGACTCGTGTCTGGGTTCGGCTCAATGTTCTGGAATTCCCGTTGCATGCAGTGCTATCCGTGATTTGTTATGACCCGAGAGCTAAGCATCTTTTACCACGTAGAAGTTCCTTTCCATTCCTACCGGGTCAGGTAACTTTATCTGAAAGGAGCTTTAGATGTTATCAGCTTCCACAGCTGGGATTTGAACCCCTAACTGTCTTCACAGCCCCAACCTGTTACGCAAAGCCAGTGGACCCACTCCCAGGAAACCCTCATAGGAGCCAGTGACTGAGCAGCTGCTCAGAAAATGGGTTGCTTCTACCTGCCCCACCTCCCTTTGAAGTTTGAAGCCAACCTTCAGAGTAGAGGGGAGAGATTAGAACTTTAAATTGCAGGAGCATGCAGCAACAGCGGTGGACTAGGTGGTCTGGGGACATGTTGCAGGAGAATCTGTCCTGACCCTGTCTCTAGGGAATATAAGACAGCTCTGGTCTTGTTGGGGCCTCAAGTCCTGAATTTGGCATCAGGTACTTGTCAACGATTTCATCTTACGTCCATTCACTATCAACAACCTTGGTACCAGCAGTCAGGAGATCAAGAGACATATTGCAATGGGCAAGTCCACTGCCAGGGACCTCTCCAAATTACTGAGGAGCAATGATGTCACTCTGAAGATGAAGGTGCACCTGATTCAGGGCATGGTCTTTTCTTTTACTTGCTATGCATCGGAGAATTGGACAACGACTAAGGATGACAGAAGGAGAATTGTGCCTTTGGAGTTGGACAACGACTAAGGATGACAGAAGGAGAATTGTGCCTTTGAGCTGTGGTGTCGGAGAAGAGTGTTGAATATCCCATGGGCAGCCAAGACAACAAACAGATAAGTCTTAGAGAAGATGCAGCCAGAATGTTCCTTAAGAGGCAAGGATGGTGAAACTTGGTTTCACGTGCTTTGGACCTGTTGCTTGGAGATGCTATTTCTTGGACAGGGACATCGTGTTTGAAAGGTGGATGGTCAGCAAAAGGAAGGAGGATCTTCCAAGAGATGAATTGACATAGTGATTACAGCAATGGGCTCGAGTGGGTCAGAAGTTATTGAGATGGCACAGGATAGAACGAGGGTCAGATCTGTTGTTTATAGAGTCATTATGAGTTGTTCTTGACTCGACAGCATCCAACAACAATAACAAAAACATAGCTCAGGTAATTAGCAGGCCCTGGAAGATCCTGGTGGAGGCAGGTGTGGGGTTGACAGGGAAGAGGGTGGTAGGTTGGCAGGCCCCCAGCATGGAAATGTTCATTCACCCAGCTATGACTCACCTTCCGAATGGCCAGCCCCTGGGCTGTGAGAGGGAGTTGGCGGTCGCCTCACCCCAGCTTCTGAAGCTCAAGCTGGGCTCTGTGTGATTGTGTTTTTACCCTCCCTGGTTCTCTCTAAGCCTCAGCTCGCTGGAAGTTTCAGCTTGATGCTACCACTTACTAATGTCTTTCTGGCACTGGTTGGCTTACTCCCCTACATCTCCTCTTGTGCTGGTTTTTAGGGCCACTTGGCGTTTTGTATTAGGAATCCTGGTTTGCCCATTTGCAGGGGCCCTTTGAGCTGTGGTGCTGGAGAAGAGTATTAAATATACCATGGACTGCTAAGAGAACAAACAGGTTCTTCCTAGAGAGGGTGGCACCAGGCTACTCCTTGGAGGCAAGGATTTTGAAGCTTCATCTGACATACTTTAGACATGTTGCAAGGAGGGACCAGCCCTTGGAGAGGGACATCATGCTTGGGATGGTGGAGGGACAGAGAAAGAGAGGAAGACCCTCTATGAGATGTATTGATTCAGTGACTGGAAAATGGGGGTAGGTGTGTCAGAGACAGTGAGGTTGGCACAGGATGGAGCAGGGTTTAGGGCTGTTGTAAATGGGGTTGCTATGAGTCTCAGGTGACTAGACAGCACATAACAACAACAACAACATCGGTCAAAAGATATCACAAGGGGATGGCTTTCATAAACAGAAATTTATTTCTTTACATTTAATTAGAAGATGCCTGCCAGAGAGGATGTCTCACTCTCAGCGTCCACCCTGGGGGAAGGTTTCAGTCTCCTCTCAGCTTCTTCTTTTTTTTTTAATTTAAACAAAATTTTTATTTTATACTGGTTTACTTACAACGTTTGTATACATTGTTTTTCACACCAGATCTTTCCCATTTCCTTTACCCACCCCTCCCTCCACCCATCAAATTGGGAAGCCCTATGATTAACCACACACCCTCACCCACCCATCCTCACTCCTCTGCTCCCACCTTCCCCCTTTGGGATTATCATACATGTTCTATAACAATGGTCTTATTCAGTATTTGTCCTTACGGGACTGAGTTTGTTCACTCAGCATAATGCTTTCCAGTCCCTCCCAAGTTAGGCAGTGATTTATAAAATCATTGCGCCTGCGTGCTGAGTAGTTGTCCATTGTGTAAATGTACCATGATTTCTCAATCTCTTTCATTATGGTTGAACATTTGGACTGTTTCCATGTTCTTGTGATGGTGAATAACACTGCTATGAACATTGATGTACAAGTCTCGGGGAGCCTCAGTTTTCATTCTCTTGCAGTATATCCAAGGAGTAGAATAGCTGGGTCATATGGAATTTCTTTGTTGAGCTTCCTCTCAGCTTCTTTTTCTCGATTCCCTGATGATCTTCCCATGGAATGTCTGTTCTTTATCGTTCGAGTTCAGGTCTTTGCCTACTGGGCTGCTTTTATATCTCAACAGCAATTGGCTTAAGACACACCCCGTGACATGTCCTCATTAACATAACAGAGAAAGCCCTGTTGCCAGTGAGGATCTCATCCACCAGATGTTAGGAGCTCTGGACTTTGACTCATATCGTTCCCATAACAACAGACCTGAGCCCTCTTGTGCGCCAGCCTCACCATCTCTGATGCACTTGGGCCCTCTGTTACCGTTGCTGTGTCAGCCCACCTCATTGAGGGTCTCCCTCTCTTTCTCTGACCCTCCTCCTTTTCCAGCATGGTGTCCTTTCCCAGGGACTGATCCCTCCTGACAACATGCCCAAGATATTAGAAACGCAGCGTCACCACCCTTGCCACACATGTTGTTGTTGTTGTTACGTACCATCTAGTTGAAATTGATCCATAGCCGACCTTGTCGATGCTTTTCAGAGACAGTAAATCGCACGGGAGGAGACTGCCCATCTTTCTCCAAAGAGCAGCTGGTGGATTCGAACTGTGCGCCTTTGGGCCGGCAGTGCGACGCCTTGCCACTAGGCCATCAACGTTAGGGATTAGGATTCGAACATGCAGCACATGTTTTGGGGCGACCCAGTTTGATGCACAGCAGGGACCCTGACCTGCTGGAATCTGTTCCTTTTTTCACCTGAGGAGGTGATTGCTGTAGGTGCCATCAGGGCTTCGACTCTTGGGGACCCCGTCCCTGTGCAGCAGAAGGAGCCCCTGCCTGGTCCTGCTTCAGCCTCACCGTCTCTGCTGGGGCGGGGACCCTGTGTCGTTCCTGCAGCCCCTGTGTTGTTGTTGCTGTGGTGGACCACTGAGTCGAAAATGACCTGAAGCTGAGCCTCCAGCAGGTTTTCCGAGGCAAGAAATCACACAGGAGGAGATTGGCCATTTTCCTTCTGTGCAGCAGCTAGGGGATTCGAACCACATACCATTGGGTTGGCAGTGCAATTCCTTATTATTAAGCCACTAGAGAACTCTGGTGGCCTAGTGGCAAGAAGCTGCACTGCAAGCCCAAAGGCATACGGTTCAAATCCACTAGCTGCTCTGAGGGGGAAAAATGGACAATCTCCTCCTGTGTGATTTACTGTCGCCTCTGCAACCCCCCTGGAAGGTCAGCTATAAGCTGATTCCAACTCAGTGGCCCACAGCAAGAACAATAAGACAGCAGAGCTCCCTTCAGCCCCAGTGTAGACTATGATACTCGCAGTTCACAGAAGCCAACTGGCAGAAACAGGAAATCATTTAAAAGTGTGAAGATCTGGCACCGAAAAGAAGAAACCGCGTAAGAGCCTTGCGGTCTCGAGATCGTGGCCTGCTCTCCGGAATGTGGAGTCCGATTCCCACTCAGACACACGGCGACTCCACGTGTGAAGGGCAGGGCTGGGTGCAGCTTCCAAGGCTGTGAGAGTTTCTGGAAACAACTTGCCAGGCCTTTCTTCCTAGTCTGCCCCAGTCTGCAAGCTCTGCTGAAACCACTCCACCAGGGGCGACCCTGCTGGTACTGTCACCCGTGGGGCCACAGCTGCCAGCGTCACGTAGTTAGGTGCCATCAAGCTGACGACGACTCTATCCTGAACTCTATCCTACACCATCCTCATCATTGCAGTCATGCCCGAGCCCACCGTGGTAGTCACTGTGGCAGTCACTGTGGCAGTCTCATGGCAGTCACCGTGGCAGTCTCCGTGGCAGTCTCCGTGGCAGCCACCATGGCAATCACTGCTACAGTCTCCATGGCAGTCTCTGCTGCAGTCTCCGTGGCAGTCACCGTGGCAGTCTCCACAGCAGTCATTGTGGCAGTCTCCACGGCAGTCATTGCAGCAGTACTGTGGCAGTCACCGTGGTGGTCACCATGGCGGTCTCCACAGCAGTCATTGTGGCAGTCACCGCTGCAGTCTCCGTGGCGGTCACCGTGGCAATCACTGCTACAGTCTCCATGGCAGTCTCTGCTGCAGTCTCCATGGCAGTCACCGCGGCAGCTCATCTCGTCAAAGGTCTTCCTCTCTTTCTCTGACCCTCTGCCTTTCCCAGCATAATGTCCCTCCTGAGAATACGCCCATTGTAAGTGAGATAAGTCTCTAGCATCGTTGTTGCTATACAGGGGAGGTGCGCGTGGGGTGTCAGAGTGGAACCATAGGTCACCCTCCAGCAGCAGGTTTTCAGAGGCTCTAAGTGCTATAGGAGGAGATTGCCCATCTTTCTTCCACGGAACACTTGGTGGATTCGAACTGAGAGCCTTTGGGTTGAGAGCACACCTCCTTACCATTAAGCCATTAGAGCCCTTCCAGAATTATGTTGTTGTTAAGTGCCGTCAAATCACTTGTGACTCATAGCGACTCTATGTACAACAGCTCTGAACCCTGCTCTATCCTGTGCCAACCTCTGATGCACCTACCCCCATTACCCCAGTCACTGAATCAATTCATCTCATCGAGGGTAGTTCTCTTCTGCGCCATCCCTCCAACTTCCCAAACATGAGGTCCCTCTCCAAGGACTAGTCCATCCTTGAACACGTCCAAAGTATGTCAGACGGAGCTTCAGAATTCTTTCCTCCAAGGAGCAGCCTGATTTCACTCTCTCCAGGATGAACCTGTTTGTTCAATTAGCAGTCCATGGTATATTCAATACTCTTTTCCAGCACCACAGCTCAAAGGCATCAATTTTCCTTCTATCATCCCTAGTCTTTGTCCAGCTCTCTGATGCATAACAAGTGATTGCAAAGACCATGGCCTGGATCAGGCACACTTTAGTCTCCAGACTGACATAGTTGCTCTTCAGTACTCTAGAGATGTCCCTGATAGCAGACTTTCCCCAGTGCAATTTGTCTTTTAATTTCCTGGCTGCAGGTACCAAGAATGTTGACTGTGGAGCGAAGCAAACTGAAGCTGTTAACTTCAATCTTTTCACCGTCTGTCATGATGCTGCCAATCGGCCCAGTGGTGAGAATCTTTGATATCTTGATGTTGAGCTTCAATCCATATTGAAGGCTGCTGTCCTTGACCTCCTGCAGAGTGCAAGTCACCACAATGCCACATGCTGACAATGTCGTCAGTTGTTTGAAGCTGATTCTAACCCATAACACCACCATGTGTGCAGAGCAGAAGTGCTGCATAGGATTTTCAAGGTCATGACCTTCTGGAAACAGGCAGCAAGCCTGATCTTCTGAGCATCTCTGGATGGGTTTGACTCGCTAATCTTTCCACTGTAGCTGAGCGCTTAGCTGCTTCTCCCATCCATCACCTTCTGGAATTTCCTTTCCATTGAACCACAGAGGTAACTTTGCAAAGCTCCTTATTTACAAAAACTTTTGCTTAGGAATTTAAAAAAATGAACTTAAAGTTAGAGGGTTATCTGACTGACTAGTGTGGGAGGAGCTGGGATCTTTGAAAGAGCATACTAGACAGAAGGAGCAGCCTGTGCAAAGGCCCTGAGGCTGGGCAGTAAGGGGGCAGGCGTGCCTGAGTGGCAGGGTGATGGCATGCCCAGGTCGTGCAGGACCTTGTGGACCCTGGGCTGAAGTTGGGTTTCTCTTCAGGGTGTTTATGCCCCTCTGGACTGCAGACTGCACAACAAAGCGGAAACGCTGTCCAGTCCTGAGCAGGACTGATGAAGGATCTGTGGGGTTTTCATGGGGCTGACTTGCAGAAGAAAATTGCCAGGCTTTTCTTCCTAGTCCAGAATCCCAGTAGGCACATAAACTTCCGTGACAGAGGAGGGCTGGCTGCATATGGAATCCTTGGCTGGGAATTGAACCAGGGTCTTCCACACAGAAAGTGATAATTCTACCACAGAGCCACCACTGTCTGTGACACACGGTAACGGACTTCACTGCCGTCAAGTCACCTCTGGCTTGTGGCAGCGTTCCACTGGGTTTCCCAAGCTGAAAATTTATGAGCTCTGGTGGCCTGGAGGCCAGGAACTGTGCTGCCAACTCAAAGACCCTTGGTTCAAATCCACCAGTTACTCCGCTGGAGAAAGATGGACATTCTCCTCTTGAACAATTAATAGCCCCCGAAAACCCCATGGAGGGTCAGCTATGAGCAGGTTCTGACTTGATGACACACAAAATTTATGGGAGGAGACTGCATGTCTTTCTTCCTCGAACCGGCTGATGGATTAAAACCTCTAATTAGCAGTGCAGCATGTAATGCACTAATCTACCAGGACTCCTTTAATACTGCTGAATGGATGGTTTCCCGTTGGTATGTTTTCCTTTGCATGTAAGTCAACAAGCTTGTACCCCTCCCTCACTTTGCAGATGGCAACTGTGAGACCTCATAAGTCCTTGCCCGAAATCTTTCCCCTAAGTGGTGTCAGAACTGGGGCTCATGCCGTGTTCAGTTCCCTCCAGAACCATCAGCCTCATTTCACTCTACCTCCACTGAGCAGGCAAGGCTTGAACGCTTGAAACCGTACCCAGAACATTCTGCTTGATCCTCCAAGACAGGGCTGTGTCCCCATTGCCTAGACCCAAAAATTGAGGCCCAGGTGTCAACAGCCAGCTCAGGGTCACCCTGCCAGGAAGGCAGCCAGAACCGGCTCTATAAACCTGGCTGCTGCACTGGCCTCTGGGAAACTTGGGAGCTTAATTTAGGTCCTGTGTTTAATTATTCATCTTCTCCTCTCTCATCTCCACTTTATGACTTCCGTCTTATCATTTTGTTCCCAGGGTTAATGCTTTTTGTTTATCTGCATCTTTGGCCTGGAATGAATGAAACATCCATCTTGGAAGAAGAAACCCCAGATTCTAATCTTGAGTCTCTTTGCGGCCACGCGGCCCTCTCCAAATATATACTTTGAGGAAGCAAATGCATCCAGCATCTTCAAAACACAAGATCTGAGTGCACAGTTTCACCTGGCATCGCTGACATGCTCTCTTCCCTAACATTTCCCTTTTCAGTTTCTTTCTTCTTTTTTCTATCCCCACTCTGAGCACCAAACACAAGCCAAGCAGACTCACTGGGAGGAAAGATTACCTTGCTCCATTTCACCGATGGGAAGCTGAGACCCAGAGAAATAAGACTGTTTGGCAGGTGAGGTAACCCCCTGCTCAAGGCTCCACACAGCAAGTCAGCACCGGACTGGATCCCAGCGTGGTTTCTCATGACGTCATGGAGCCCAGACCAAACCCACCAGCTGGATTCCCACACAGGAGCCCTGACAGATCTCGAAGGCTGTAATCTTTGTGGGAGGAGACCGCCGCAGTATTCTCCAGATGAGCAGCTAGGGGGTTCAAACCATTGACCTTCCAATTAGTAGCTGAGTGCTTAACCCCTGCATCACCAGAACATCGTGTCCAGACTGTCAGGACATGTGAAGATGCTTCTGGGGCTCCTAGCACTGTTATGTCATCCATTCATTGGGAATTCTCAGGCCTTATGAAGGGGGCTTCTGCCTGAACATCCTTTATGGAGTTCAGTGTGATTTTAATAAAAACTGGACGATGGGATGGTGGTTTTGGTTAGAAGAGGCCTCTCCTGGAACATTTTTGAGGCAGGAATGTGCTTGGTGTATTTTAGAAAAGGTAAGAAAGTGACTTGAGTCCTACTTGGAGACCCAGGGGCAGGGTGATGGATGTGGCGAGCAGAGTCGCTGGGAGGTGGCTGGATTTTATTTGAAGGGCACTAGGGAGCCAAGGTAGGATTGAGAGCAGAGCACGACATATGTCACGAACTTATTGCCCAAGCGCCCGGGGCACTGGCTCGGGCACCAGCCGAAGGGCGTCCCTCGGGCGGCCACCGCGGCCCACGTGCTCCACGAAGCACCGCGCCCCGCGCCCCACGTGCTCTCGCGGCCCTTTAAATGCCCCCGGGCCACGTGCCCGCGCCGCGCCTCCCCATTGGCGGGGGGCGTGGTGGCT
>NW_006399935.1:4692311-4712247 GCF_000299155.1 Elephantulus edwardii
GCCGGGGTGCGGGCGGGGCAGAGTGCGGAGGGGGCGCGTGTGTGCGGGGTGGGGGTGCTGGCCCTGGTGGCGCGCGGCCGGGGTCCCCAGGAGGCCAGTGGAGGCAGGGTGCGCTGTGTTGGGGCGAGGGGGTACACACAGGTGCCCCAGAGTGGAGATGAACCCGGGACAGGTGGCTCCAAATGGGACCAGTCGGAACGCCCTGGGCAGCCGCCGTGTTCTGCCTCCCTCCCCAGGAGACCCTCGGTTCAGTCTCGCCCCCCAGCCCTCGCCCCCATCAGTCCCTTGGGGTGTTCCTCTCTCGTACCCTGGTTTTGCCCCACCCTTATGCATCCCCTGCTCCCAGGTGGGGCTTGCCTCAGCCCCGGGCCCCAGGGACTCAGAGCACAAGCACCCGAGCCAGGCCACCTCATTTACGGAGCAGGGCTGGGGGGAAGCTCTTGGGGATCCCGGGAGAGGGGAAGCCACCCCTTCATCAGCCAGCCCCGTGGGCTCTGCACGCCCGGGAGCCCCCTAGAGGGGCTGGGGGAGGGGCAGTGACGTCATCCAGGGGCGGGGCCTTGGACCCAGGTTGAAGGGGGCGTGGGGGCGGGGCAAGCCCCTCTGGGAGCCCCATTTAGTGTCCCCACGTCCTAGGCGCAAGAGATCCGCCAGCCTGTGGCCAAGTTTACTGCTCTGTGTGAGAATCTGCTGAATTTCAGTGCCCCCTCTTGGCATATTCTCCCCGCAAACCTTGGACCTTTCTCATCAAAGCCTCCCCCAATTGGGGAACTCCGTTTCAGCCACTTTCTCTCCCAATTTTTCAGCGCTGGAAACCCCTCACAAACTGTAATCTTTTCTCAGGCACACCTCCCCAAATCTGGAGCCTGTTTCCTCAGTGTTCCCTTGCCTCCAGTCTCCAGACCTCCCTCAGGAGACGACCCCCCCCCAAAAAAAAAGCAGCCTTGGGAGCAATCTTTTTTTACATTCTGCCATCTCCTAGGGATCCCCCTCAAATCCACAGTCCTCCCCAGCGCCAACATGTGGGGGTGTCTCCATTCCCTCTCCTGGGCTCAGCTGGGATTCCCCTGCCCCCCTATCAATATGGGGGAGTCCTTGTGCTGGCCGTTCTGCTTGGAGCTGAATCTCCGCGAGGCCAGCCCTCCAGCTCCATATGGTGGTGACCAATGCGAGGTGTTGGATCTAAGCAGAGCGCTGGGGACATGGAGACCCAGGGACAAAGCTGGAGGGTCCCCGAGGATTCTAAGGATGGTGACCCACATGCTGTGCACTCTTAGTGGTCCCCCCTCTAGGCGTGGACCCCTGGATTGCCTGCCAGCCCTTGATGATGTCCCCTCTGCTGCCGTCTTGGGGGCACAAGGGACCCTCTTTGTTCAGGAGCCCTCCTTTCCCCATCGAGCCACCTGACGGCCTGGAGAAGAAGGGCTCCCCGGCCTGGTGGCTGCCCTGTGAGGCCAGCTGCCGCCGCCAGAGCTTTTATTAATGGCCAGGGGACTTGGTGGATTCTGCCATTTGCTGAGTTCCCCTCCCCCTCCCGGGGTCCCCGCTCCCTGCGCCCCCTCCTCCTGCCAAGCTCGCCTCCTGTCCCTGAGCGCTCTTCTGTCTCTGCCAGTTGATACTCTGGCGGAGGAAGGCAGGCAGCTGGGGCTGGGGGCGTAGGCTCCCCTCCAGCATGCCTGTGCCGGGTCCCTAGCCCCAGGGCCACTTTTCACCATGACGGTGCACTTCTGCGTGGACCTGCCCCCTGACACCCCCCCACCCTCCCCAGGGGGCCCCCAGCCGCCACAATCGGGTGCCCTGAGAGTTGGTAAATTGGGCTCAAGCAAACAGCACGTCGCGGGAGACCCAGCCTGGCTGGTGAGCTCATGGTGAATTCTGTTCCTGCGGCCCTGCCCGATGACATCGGCCCCCCGGGGGGCTGGTGCTGTCATACCAGTGGCAGTGCCAAGGGATGGTGGCCCCGTCCCCTCTCCATGGCCCTGGGGGACTGGTGATGGACAATTAAGTGTGGCCGTGTGGCCTTTTTTGGAAGGCACTGCTGGGCTGCTGGCTCCTGGGGGGGGCTTCCTCCCCTGCAGCCTGTCACAGCCTTGGCTGGTGCAGGGACAGAGGGACATGCAAACCCCAGGGCTTGTCTGCGCCCACACGGAAATCCTTGCCTTTTGGCCATATCCTCTGATCGTCAGGGCCTGTAGTGGCTTCCCTTGCCTGGGGGCCCCACTGGGGGACATGAGACCTTTGTCCCCTAGTGCTGGGACTCTGAGCCCCAGGAGTAACGGAAGAGGGGGAAGCTTCATGGCTGTTGGGGATTCAGTAGTGGCCTGAGTGGGTGTCTAGACCTGTCCCTTCCCACCTGCTGTGTTCTTTCATTCACACAAAGTGTGGGGTCCTGCCCAGGGCACCCCAGAACTGAGACTGGCTGCTGAGATAGGTTCAGCCGTGCTCAGCCGAGTGGCCAGGCGGTGCCTCCGTTATCCCATTCGCCTTGTGCCTGGCTGCCGTGGTGGTGCCTTTTTCCAGGTGGGCACAGGGCACACCTTCACTGGTGGCTTGGAAAACCTGTGGCTTCTCAGATTATCCCAGTGCTGATGTGACCCCTGCTGTGGCCAGCAAGGTGTCTGAAGAGGGACAAGCAGAGACAAGGGGAGCTGCAAGGCACGTTCCCACCCCGTAGCCTCAGACTCACCTTCCTCCTGTGAGAGCAGCCGCCATGCGTAGGGGGGAAATGGGGCGTGTGGAGAGTTCGGGATGGGGCGAACTGGGAGGAAAACCCTAAAAATAAAGGTAGAGATATTTATAAACCCAGTGGGTTTGGGGGATAACTGACAAAGCGTAGTGTTTTCGGTGGAGAGCGCCGTCGTCCCCCCCCACCCCATCCTGCACTCGGCTTCGTTTGCAGAACCCGTCAGCCCATGGAGAAGGTTCTGGGTTGTGTGCAGGCTTCAGGGGTTCCGTACCATTCCAGCTCCCTTCTGGGGGTCTCGGGGTGCTGTGTCAGCCAGAAGGGGAGCACTGAGACAATCTCAGGCTTTTATATGCCTCTGGGGCTTCATTGTGGTGCACTGGTGGGGAGGTACCCCTTTTCTTGGCATTCAGGCAGGAGGCGGCCCCTGTTTGGGCAAAGCTGGTGCACCCTGCCCTTGACTCTGTCCTCTGCGGCAGGCGGTGCCTGGGGTGGGGTATTGGGGTGTCATACCTGAAGAGGCCCCAGCACCCCCCTTTGCCGGGCAGGCTGGCTCAGCCCCCAGTGGGGACAGGAGGGGGCGGCCAGATTAAGTCATAACTGCTGTGCCCGTGCAGAAGGCACGTGCCAGACTAAGCAGGTCCGGTGGGGGCGCCTGCACTGCCGCTACGCTGCTGGTGTTGGGGACACTGAGGATACAGGGGGACTCCTCTTTTTTTTTTAAGTTGTGGTCAGACATAGGTAATAACGCACTCACCACCTCCCGTGTTGCGTACCGCTCAGCGGTGTTCTCACCTTCCCCGCGTCAGACAACCTTCTCACCATCCGTGGCCCTCTTGTCAAACGTCCCTTCCCTGTCCCCCCGCCCCAGCCCCCGGTGGTGTCAGACGCGGTCACTTCAGGCTCACAGCCGCCCTGTAGGACATCAGGTTCACCGTGGAGTGGCCCGGTAGAACCGGGCGCTGTGTGCTCCCGCCGTGGACGGCTGCAGCCTGAGGTCCGGCCACCGTGCTCACTGCCAGCAAGCCCTGTCCTCGGCACTGGGTACTGACTGCCCTGGTCATTCCCTCAGGTGGCACCTGCTGGCCCCCCTGGCTTACTTCTGCACTCCCGTGGGGCTGGGTTTTTTTTGTGGTTCATCTGCATCACAGCGTCAGTACGTGGTCTCTCCTTCTGACTGAATAATATTCCATTGTGTGGGGGCCCTTTGTGCGTGTGCACCCCTCCGAGCGTCGAGGCCCAGGTGGCGACTGCTTGCTGGCCCTCATCGGCGGCGCTGCAGTGGCCGCGTGCTGACCGGGCCAGTGCTCACACCTCGGCGCTGGGCTGTCAGGTGCCGCCTCTGTCTGCAACTTTCGGCAGAAGAGGGCGTTTGCTTTGCAACCGATTTTATTTGTTATTATTACCTTGCTGTTTCTCGACCACATCTTGCCTCGAACCAGCGTGTTTCTGGTTTGTGGGATAAAGTGGGGAGGCCCGTGCTGGAGAGGTTGAAGCTTTATAGACCAGGGCTTTTGTAGGAGAGCCTCTCATGTGGAGTCAGGAGCAGGGGCCCCCTGGAATCAGATGCAGGGTTGGGGAGGAATTAACAATGAGTGGGTCTTAGAGCAGGAAAAATGCACTAGTGGTGCAGTGATCGATCAGAGCTCAGCTGCTACCCCAAAGGCTGCCGGTTTGAACCCAACCAGCGGTTCCCTGGGAGCAGGCCCTGGCAGTGCGGTCCAGTAAAGGTGGCACCAGGAATGCCATGGCGCAGTTCCCTTGTCTGTTACAGGGAGGCGCTGTAAGTCGGAATCAACTGAGCTGCCACTAGGAAGATCCCTGGCCAGGCCAGAGTTGACGGGGACAGTGACCCCCAGCTCTCCTGACCCCTGCCGACCCTCCTGCCTTTTTGCCATCTTGAATTTCAAGGGTGCCATGTCTGGTATGTCATGTCCTTCCCCTCCACCTTTAAGGAAAGAAAAGACCGCTTAAAAAAAAAAAAAAAAAAGCCAGAGCACGCAGGGCCTCTGTGGGTCCCTGGCTGGTATTTCAGAAGCAGGGAAGGAGGGGTGTGTGCGTGGGAAATATGAAAAATCAATTGGCTTACACTTCTGGAAGGCGAAAATTAACGAGCGGGTGGGAATGACTCACAGACAGACGCCCCACTCTGACGCGCTTTATTTCTGTCCCCCTCTTCTCTCCCTGCGGAGCCAACGGCCCTCGGCCTGGCCAGGCTGGACCTGGGGGCTGCATTCCTGCAGGCCAGCCGCAGAATCCCCTCCTCTGAGCCTGGCTGCAGCCCATGGCCCCACCATGGCCTGGGGGACGCCAAACCCGAAAATAAATGCCGGGAGGCTTGTCCGACATCCCTGCTGCCTTCGGCTTCCCACCAGACAGCCCTGGCTGGGGGCACATGGGGCTCCCCCGCCCCACATGCTGTCACATGGGGCTGCACCATGACTGGCCCCTTTGTCCGCTGTGCCCTCTGTGTGTCTGTGTGGCACCAGCGGCTTTGTTCTCTGCTGGAGTATGTGGAAGGGACCCGGGTGAGGCAGAGGTTAGCATGCCTGGCTGTAACCTGGAGATCAGAGGTTCGAACCCCCTTACTGTTCCCTGGGAGAAATCTGTGTCCGTCTCCTCCTGGAAGATGGGCAGCCTCAGAGATCTTGGGGGACACTTCTGCCCTGCAGGGTTGCAGCTGCAGGTTTGGGGTTTGGTTTTGGAGTGCAGGGATGGTGCACAGTTATGTGCTGGGCCATAAACCAATAGCTTGATGCCTCAGAAGAAAAGCCTGGTGATTTGTCTCCCCAGAAACGACAGCTTTGAACCCTCTTCCCCCCATGCAGCTGTGTTCTGCACCCATGGGGTCGCCATGAGTTGGAATCCATTTGATAGCCAACTTCAGTGAAGTTAGGCCCTCGGAGGAGCATCAGGTATCCCTGAAAATCCAAGAATCCATGCTGGCTCTTCCCCCCTTTGCCCGTGTGACCTCTCCTTTACCCTTGGGCCTCTCCATGGGGCAGCTTCCAAGCTGGCAAAATGAGGTTACCTCTGCCCCTCTACCCCACGCGGGCTGTGCGGACGTGGCCAGGTGGCTTGACCTTTCTGTTCCTTCATTTCAAAAACCAGGCCAGCCACGGCCTGCCAGATAGGCAGCCGAGGCGAGAGGTGGGAACGCCGCCCAGAGGCCCTCCTGCCTGGGTCCTGTGACGCTTGGTCCAGGGTCCGACGGAGGAGCCGGCCCCATCCTGGTGGCCTGGGACCCTCGGCTGGGGCCAGCCGGCTGCAGAGGGGGGTGTGAGGAAGCGCCATTGTCTCGCTGCTGTTGGGGTAATTGAGTGTTGGTGGAAATTTGCGGGTTCTGAAGAAGCGCATTTGGTGTGTCTGTGTGTGTATAATTTAATGCCGCTTATAATTAACCCCCGTGAGCAGCAAATGAGGGGATGTCGGGGGGACGATAATAGCTGCTTTGGCTCACGGGGGGTGGCGCCCCGCGCCAGGCCCTGTGCTGCGCACGCACACTGGAAGCCTCTTCGCCACCATTCACCTTCACGTCTCTGTTATGGTTCCCAGAGAGAGGGAAACTGAGGCCCAGAGACGGGGCTTCACTGACCCAACGTGCATAGCGGACGAGGACAGAGCGGGGCGTCTCACCAGGGCTGCCTGCTGCCCGATCGGCAGGAAGGCTGCTCTGATGACAGGGTCTCTTGCAGAGGGCAGCCAAGTTGCTGTGGAAGCTTCTGGAACACCAGCGCCTCCCTTGAGCGCTGGGCCATGGTTGCCAGGTTCCAGCTCTGTTCCCCTTGCTGGCCGAGTGGCCCAACCTCTCAGTGCCTCTGTTTTCTTACCTGTGAAATGGGGAGAGCGGCAGCGGCCACCCCACAGGCGATAGGACAATGAAATGAGTTCTCAGGCTGCTATGTTTACTGTTTTTCTTTCTGACTCTGCTGGAGATGGTGTTGACCTGGGACCGCCCCTGCACTGGTGACCTCCCCCCAACCCCTGGCCCCTGTGGGGGTGGGGGTTGGGGGGTGCTCCGGGGGAGAGAGCTCAGCTTGTCAGATGACTCAGCAGCCGCAAACTGGGGCGTTCCCTGCCACTGCCCCCCACAAGGCTGCTCATTTCTGTGGGGCCGCGGCTGTGCTGTCGGGGCCATGCAACTGAGTGAGGGCTGAGGAGAGGAGGCCCCAGGCGCTGAGGGGCTGTGACAGCGGACTCTGAGAGGGACGTTCGAGCGCTGATGTTCAGGAATTTGTTCCCTCTGCAGTTGCTTCCTCCGGTCCATCCTTCTCTCCTCACGTGGGGACGGACTCCTTACCTGACCTCTTGCATCTACAGTTGTACAAAAGCTCACCCAGAGTACTTGCAGCCGGGCAAGGACCTGCGTGCCCTGAGTGCGCTCAGGCCTCCCTTCAGAGCCCCACGTCCTTGATCCCTCTCAGTCCAGCCCTCTCTCCAGTGTCAAGTGCAAATAAAGTTAAAAGAGGGGAGAAAAAAAGGAAAAGGCTGGACAGCTGCAGCCTCGCGCTGTTAACTAACACACACACACTCTCTCTCTCTCTCACATACACACACTTTCACACTCTCTCACACACATACACACTCTCTATCTCTTACACACATACACTATCACACACACACACACACACACACACACACACACACACACGCTGTGTGGCCTGGAGGCATCGTGGAGGAGGTGATAGGGGGTGCAGACCTACCATTTGGGTGGTGGGAGGTGCAATGGAGAGACATTCCCAGGTGGAGGGGCATTTCCATGGGAAGCAAGAACCCCGTGCTGGTCAGGGTAGGGTTGGCCTGTGCTCACAGACTCGGACCCAGTCCGCGCTGCCGGTGTTTTGAAATGGCACAGACGGACCCATCTGCCCGACCTAAGTGCACAGGCCCACAGAGATGAGGAGGCCGTGGACCCGTGTCTGCAGAGGTGGGAGCAGCACTGGGGGAGGCGGTTGTGGACAGTGACCTCCAGAACAGCATTTGGACACTGAAGCTTCTCGTAATGTCCGTTTTCACATAACAACCTCGTCTTTGAAACCAAACCGTGTCATTAAGTGAGGCGTTGGTGCATTTGTTGGCCAAGGACCACAGAAGCCAGACTCTGGGCTCAAATCCCAGCTCTGCTGCTCACCAGCTGGGGAGCCCCGGGCTGCTGATGTGGCCTCTCTGTGCCTCATTTTCCTCATCTGTACAATGGGTACACAGGAGAATTCCTCACCCATGACAGGTCATCTGTGACGGTGTATGTTTCTGTATATGCCTGGGCATAAAACCTTAGAAGACTTTCTTTTTCTTTCAAATATAAATGAATAAAATAAGATTCTGGAGTACAGAAGTCAGTAAGATAGGCCCAGCCCTCTTTGGTCTTGCCCTTTCTTTGGAGGAGACTGTGAACACATGAGTTGTTGGTTGTGGCTGTGGATTCAGCAGCCCCAGGTGTGTAGAGCAGAACTGGCCCCCTCACGGTTTCAATGCATGTGAACTTTCAGAAGCAGGCGACCAAGCCTTTTTTCCTCAGCACCTGTGGGTGGATTCAAACTGCCACCCTTTTAACTCACGGTCAAAGGCTTAACTATTTCTGCCATGTGGGAACTCCTCACAGGCAGGTGAGCAGGGACGTAGCGCCAGCCTTGGTGAGCCTGGCAGGTGACTCCTGCCCTCGTTTACATCTGTGAGTGTGAAGAGGTGACCCGCGCTCCGTGCAGCTCGACCTCTCCCCCACAGCTGGTCTTTGCTGCTCTTGTGACCATGGGCCGCTTACGTGCTGCTGCCTTGATTTCCCCACCTGTAGAATGGGCTGAGACATCACCACCACCCTGTGGGGTCATCTGGCAGTGCCGACACGGGAATTCACTGGGAATGCTGAGAATAGGGCCTGGGCCAGTGCCTGCGCTCGATAAATGTTGCATCTTATTATATTAATACTGGCCATAATGATAAACCAGACTTAAATGCCGCGCCAAAGGCAGCTTGCCCGTCCCGTGGGACTGGGTGGTGAGTTCTCTGCTGCTGGCAGCCCTGCCCCTCACTGCCCCCTTTCTGCTGGACAGAGTCACCACTGTTATCATAGAATTTGCCCCAGGGGCTTGGGGCCGGGTGCAGCTTTATCCTCTGAGACACTCACAGTGCTGGGGGTCACTGCCCTTGGGGTGGTGCTTGCAGTTCACTCCTGGGCTTTTACCTGAAAGGTTGGCGTTTCGAACCTACCCTGAAATGCCTCGGCAGAAAGGCATGGCAGTGTGCTTCCACACGGTCACCGCCTTGAAAGCCCCATGGAACAGAGCTGTCCTCTGCACACAGGGTGTCTCCATGGTCACAGTCAGCTGGAAGGCTGGGGACGTGGCTGCTGGCATCGAGCTGGTGGGGGAAGGCCGAGGGTGGTGCGTGACACCCTGTGGTGGACAGCATGTCGCTCATTCCCGAGAAGCAGCTGACACCCCCTCCCCACCCCCGGTCAACAGCAGGCTTAGAAATCATGGTTTATGCTCGAGACCTGTGGTGGTGGGAGAAGGGGTGGGACAGCTTCTATCCTGAGTTTGTGAAGAAGGCCCAGCTTTCCTGCCCCCGCTGCGTGACCCGTGGAGCTTTCACCAAGGGGACTGGCAGGTGCTGTCCAGTCCTCCCCACTGCCCAGTATGTTATGGGACGTGGGCAGTTGTCCCTGCCTGGCTGATTCTGGAGGGCGTGGAGGGTCAGCCTTCCAGGACAGTGTCCACTTGGACTCTTGGTCCTGCCTGGCTTGGGGAGACCACACAGGAAGCCCCCAGGAAAGGCCCGCATTTTGGAGGTCTAAGATCTCACATTCAGATAGGCCCTCTCTGGTTGTGTGAACGCCCCACCAAGCCTCGGTTTTCTCATCCGTGAAATGGGTACGAATCTTTACCACGTCCCCGGAGATGAAATGGTGTCGTGCTGATACAGCGCTGGGTGGGCAGTGGGGGTGGAGACTGGGGTGGTCTTCTCAGCCCCCCCATTTTCACAAACATTAGGTGGGACAGATGGACCTCGACCCCTGCAGGGTCCTGAATGACTGGCATGGGCTGGAGGTGGGGTCACCCATGCACACGCAGACCCTGTGGTGTCCACTGCTGGTGTCTGTGCTGCCTGTCTGCAGCCTTGCATACTTTGATTTTACCATTAGAATAATCCTGAGGCCAGGTGACTCACATCCCTTCTCCAGGTAGGGAAACTGAGGCACAGAGAGGGGGCAAGAAATGGGAACAACCACCTGCCCTCCTGTTTGCTTGAGAACACGCTCAGGGCCGCAGGCATGTGGCTGCGCTTACTTTCATGTTTTGTTGGCATCATGGTAGCTTAAGCGTTGGGCTGCTCACTCAGAGGTCCACGGTTCGAATCCAGCAGCTACTTCTCAGAAGGATGAGGCAGTCTGCTCCCGTGAGGATGGCACCTTGTGAGCCCCTGGGGCAAGCCGCCTCTCTCCTGCAGAGTCGCTGCGAATCGGAATCAAGTCGACACCCAGGGATTTGAGTGCCTCCTTGAAATTGCTGAAATTTTAAAGATAATTTTAAAAAATTTAATCATGGTAAAGTGTATATCACGAAAGTGTCATTTTAACCATTCTAAGTGTGCAGTTCATTGGCACTAATCACACATCTGTGTTCCGGGGTTCTCCCCACCGCCCCTTCCCAAAGGTTCTCATCACCCTGACAGGAAACCCGTGCCCCCTCTCACCAGCTCGCTGTCTCCCTCCGGCCCTGGTGAGCAGAGTAAATGGCGCTCCGTGCTCGGGGTTTCATGGAAGCGGGATCCCAGTGATTTGTCCTTTGTGTCTGCCTTCTGTCCTCGAGCCCAGTGTTTTCAAGGTTCGTCCATGTCGTGTAACACAGCTCCGGGACGCCTTCCTCTCTGGCTGCGTGATGGATACTCCGTGTAGGAGCAGACTGCATTGGGCGCCTCCAGTCACCTGTGGATGGATGCCTGAACTGTGTTTGTTGTAAATAATGCTGCAGTGACCCTGAAGGAGAAGATAGAAAAAACTCAGAACCATTCTGGGATTACAGACAAATTGAGCCGGAAGTGTCGTTGTAGCATGCCGTCAGGTCAGGACCAACTCACAGAGGACCCTCCTGAGGGTTCTCAGAGGCAGTAAATCCCATTGGAGGAGATTGCCCAGTCTTCTCCCACAGCACAGCTGGTGGATTCGAACTGCGTGCCTTTGGGATTGCAGCACAGCTTCTTACCACAAAGACACCAGAGCTCCTCTCAGCTCATGGGCTTGGTTTATGGTTTCCACACTTAAGTATGAAAATAAAAAAGCTGACTCACTGTCATCAAGTCAGTGACCAATGGGTAACACTCTATCTGGTTTCTGAGGCCTTATGTCTTTATGGAGTGGATTCAAACCTCTAACCTTTTGGCTAGAAGCTTGACAAAGTTGCCTCTGGCCTCCCTTACCCCTGCAGACACTGCTATCTTTGTTACCTTGTATATTAACATGATACATTGTTACAGCTGATGAGCTACAATTGACACACTAAGGCCTCTGTTTACACCAGGTCCCTGGGTATTGCAGGTAAATGGTTTGTGTTGCTTGTGCTCCCTGGACTGTTAACCTCACTCACCTAGCAGTGCCATGGAAGAAAGGGCTGGCCATCAGCTGTCAGGAAGATAACAGCTAAGAAAATCCTACGGACCAGTTCTACTCGAATACACAAGGGGCCTTGGGGACTTGGTACCGTCTGAGGGCAGTGGGTTGATGTGTGGGGTTTTATCATTGGTAAGAGATTCATTCTCTGTGTAACCCTGTGGGTTTTAGCAAGTGCTCAGTGCTGTGTGTCTGCTCTTCCACTGTCCCATGGCATCGTTAACGCTGCCCGAAAGATGACCGTGTTTGCCTTCGTCACGATGGCCTTCTCGGGGCCTCCGGCCTTGCCTCTTCTGGAATGTTCTGTGGTTGGAGGTATACAGTGTGTAGCTTTTCCAGGCTGGCCCGCCTCCCTTTCTCGCTGCACATCCTCTGTTAGGATATTGGTTCACAGCACTACTGTACCGCTGAGCAGCTACTTCCGGGGTGACGTTTTGATCCATCTGCCCACCACCTCACCCCACGCCCCGCCCGGCCCTGCGCCCTCCCCAGCACTGAGGTTCAGGACAGCAAACCCATAGCCGTCGAGTCAGGCCCAACTCATAGTGACCCTTGGACAGAATGGGACTGCCCCCCAGCATTACCAAGGCCCGGAATCTTCATAGGGAAGGAGCTTTGACGGCATCATACACAATGTGCTGTGCTACTACACAAAAGATGGGCAGTTCAAATCCACCAGCTGCTCCTTGGGAGGGGCGTTGCTTCTGGGCAGACCTTCCCATGAAGACTTAGAGCCTCACAGGCTGATGGAGGATTGATGGCGCAGGATTTGAGGACTTGGTAGTCAGTTTGGTTTTTTTGGTCTTTATAGAAAGAGCCCTGGTAGCGTCATGGATAATGTATCAAGCTGCCATCCTAAAGGTCAGTGGTTCAAATCCATCTGTAGTCTCTGAGGAGAAAGATGAGCAGTCGCCTCCCCCCCATTAAGATTTATGAGTCTTGAAACCCAGTGAGCATCGCCATGATTCAGCACCACCTGAAATACAGTGAGTTTTGAGTTTTCTTCCCACAGGCAGAGAGGGGGTTTGAACCACTGACCTTGTGGTTGGCAGCTGGGCGTTTTAATTGCTGTGCCACCTAGGTGCCTGCTCCAGCCTCAAGTGGATCTTCTTGCCCGTGTGAAACCAGTGATGTCCAAGGAGCTCCCCACGTCCAGCTCTGGCCACAACTGGAATGGGGGATGTGGTGGGGAGGAGGGGGCTGCGAGGGCTGCCCATGTGGCCATCTCTCCCCCCTGCCCAGGGCAGGCCGGACCCCAGAGCAGGTGCTGTGTGCCCTTGGCCACAAGCCTGCCCTCTCTGAACTTCTTTGTGTCTCGTGTAATGATGAGTAGCCACCACAGACAGGGCTGTCTGAGGGGCTGGCCTTGGAATGGGGGCCAGAAAACCCTAAAACCTCTGACCTTCCCTGTGCCCCAGAGGAGCCAGGGTCTGCAGACAAGGTATGGTAGCCAGGCCAGAGCTTGGAATTCAGCTGGTCCTGATGTGGGTTTGATGCTGCACTGGTCGGACCAGGGAGGTAGAGAACCTATGACCATGGTCCCCCTTGGGGGCCATGCTTAGCATCACATTTTAATCTTGGATCAGCTTTGCAGTCATTGTGGCCTGGGGCATGTGGTTTCACCTGCTGGGGCCTTGATTTTCCTCTCCTGTGAAATGGGCATGTGGGCTGCCCTGAGTGGTTGGAAGGACCCACTCATTTCCAGCCTTCAGGGGAGGTACCTCCTTGTTGGTTGCAGGTCCCCTGTACCTACTGTTGCTAAAATTCTGTGTAATACAATACATCTGATGATGATTCATGTTTTCTGGTAGCAGGATTAGGGCTGACTGTGGGAGTCCTGGGGGACAGAGGGTTTGGGACACTGGGGAATGACAACCCAAGTTTGACTTTCCCTCCAGCTGCTGGAACCTTCATACAGTGGGGCCAGGACTCATGTTTCAGGGTCTAAAACCACAGGCCAGGCTGCGACGTGGGGGGCAGTGTCGACGCTGCTCAAGACGCCTGAGAGGGGAAACTGAGTCCCAGCGGGCCCTTGGACATCTGGGCGGAGGTCACTAGCGGCTGCGCTTTTGATCTCTGGACTCCCCTGTCCGGTGATCTGGGGACATGGAGTCACAGCCAGGCCTTGGACTGAGTTGGTCAGTTCTGACCTGTGAAGTCTGAGCTGAAGTGACCACACTTCGGCTTATGGACTCCCTGTCCTGTGCCGTGAGGCCACCTGAGCACCGTGGGGAAGCCTGGACTCGGCGGAGCCTGCTGGCTCAGGCCTGGCCTTTGATATCTGAGTGGAGGGCGCCCTGCTCTGGGCTCCCCGGCCCCACGGTCAGTCACTCTGCCTCTTCAATGTTGGAGTCAGGGCACCCTGTTCTAGGCTCCCCCGGCCCCACATTCAGTCACTGCCTCTTTGATGTTTGAGTCGAGGGCTCCCTGCTCTGGGCCCACCCCCCACCCTCAGCTCCATGTTCAGTCATTCTGTGTTTTTGATGTTTGAGTTGGGGCGCCCTGCTCTGGGCTCCTTGGCCCCACATTCAGTCACTCTGCCTCTTCAGTGTTTGAGTCAGGGCACCCCACTCTGGGCTCCCCCAGCTCCACATTCACTCTGCCTCTTCGCCTGAGCCGTCTCACCCTCTCTAGTCATTGCCTTTAAACCAATTCTCTTACAACTTGAAAGAGAAAACGTGGTCTCTTGTCGATGACTCTGTGTCCTTGACATAAGTAGACAGAACCTTGAAAATAAATGTGGCCAGAGCCAAAATCTGGCATTAAATCCTTGCTGGCCACCGATTAGAGGGAGTCTGCGTACTGTGGAGGCGTTAAAGTCTTGTTAGCAGCCCCCAAAGACTTCCCCCTTGGAGCACCCCTCACTTTTGGAGCCACAATGAACAAGGCAGGCCCTTTTGCTAAGCGAGTTAGTGTCAGTTAATGTGGCAGGGACTTTCCGGGTCCTGGCCTTGCAGGGAGGACCGTTCCCTGCCGCCGCTCTGGGTCTAGGTACCTCGGACTTTGCCATTTGCTTAGGAGCATTCCCTCTCCACAGCCAGGGAGAAGGTTATTTCTCTCCAAGTTCAATTAATGAGCCTATTAAAAACTATTTATTTTCCCTGACAGTTGTTTACTGAAGGGAAGGAGATGAATTAGCTGGGTGTCCTCACAGAGTGGGGACAAGGTAGGATGGGGGACACTGGGTGCCGTGGGCCCTGGTCCTTGGGCACTGAGCCTGCGTGAGGGCCCTGCCTTTGGGGCAGCAGGAGGCAGGGCCTGAGGTAAGACTGCAGGTGGCATTTCTGACCTTGACAGTTGGGGAACCTGGAATTGGGCTGATGGAAGCCGTCCTGGCCTGGAGGAGGGGCGCTGGCCTCAGCGACTTTCATCTTACCCTTCCCAGGTCAGCATCTTTCAGAGGCATTGATTTGACATCCAGAATCTATCTCTGTGGGCTGTATGTTGTGAAGGTATTCCCTCTCAGTTCCCCTGTAGCAGTTAAAACCACTCATTTTTATCTGGAGCAGTGTATTATGGTCAAACAATTCCATTCTGATCAGTGGAACAATGTACGGGATTTCTAGGGGCTGACTTTAAAGGCAGGCGGCACTGTGCTCCACACTAGGATTACAGAGATGATGGCTGGTGCTCAGGCAGCCGTGTTGGGCCATGAGTCAGACGTTGTGGAAATAATTGGAAGATCAGGGAGATAACAAAGACCAGGAGTCCTAGTGATGGTTAAAACTCCAAACCAAACCTGCTGCTCTGGTGACTCGCAGCAACTCAGTCAAGACAGTAAGGCTGCCCCGTCACTTTTCCAACACTGCACGTCTTTGTAAATGGCCACATCTTTCTCCCACGCAGCAGCTCGTGGAATCAAACTCCCAGTCTTCTCGTTTACCAGGTGAGCGCTTTAACCACTGTACTACCAGGAGAAAAATCATCTACGTGACCAGTTCTCGAACACCTCCTGTGAGCGCCTGAGTCAGGCCCATCCCTGCTCTGCTCTCAGCCCTCCTGGGCTCCCACCTCCCTCTGGTAAAAGCCCAGGTCCTCTCTGTGCCCACAGGGCCCTGCCCTCCCTGTGCCGCACCCTCTGTCCACTCTCCTCTTGTCTTCCACTCACTGTGCTCCCCCCACTCGGATCTCCTGCTCCACAGGATGGTTCTGCCCCGGGGCCTTTGCACAAGCTTTCCCAGTACTAGTAACACCCAAATCCCCACATGGTTCACTTTCTGGCCTCCTACTTGTCATTACTGAAATGTCACCTCCTCAGGGAGGCCTGCCCTGATTACCAATGCTAACATCACTCCCTCCCTGTCACATTTTAGCCTCTACCCCTGCTTTATTTTCCTTCCAGCCTTGGTGCTTAGTAAGCTTTTACTAAGGAACCCTGGTGGCATAATGGTTAAGGCTTATCTCGAAACCGAAAGGCCAGAAGTTGTAACCCACCCGTCAGCTCCATGAGGGAAAAGATGCATTGATTTGCTCCCTTGATGGTGACAGTCTTTTGCCTCCATTCTTCTGTCCCTCCTGTCCTGCCGGAGGGCTGGAACATCTTTTCCCTGAGACCAGCACAGCTCTCTGCCTCACCTCTGCTCACCTAGGCGACCACTGTCCAGCCACTCCTTCACCCTCAGTCTCTATCTTACTCTCCTCTGCTACTTTTATCCACTACCCTCCATTCCATCTGGACATGTCGTCGGTCCCCTGCTCTGGCCTGGGCAACCCCTGCTCTGTCCTGGGCCCTGGGAGGGAGGTGTTTTCTGCATCTTCCCCCCCCCTTTCTCTTGCAGACAGTGGGTCCCACATTAACACAGTAAACCAGCTACTGACAAAGTCATTTCCATGTCCCGTTTGTCAGAATAGAATAGAATAGGCTCTGTTGGGGTTTCTGTGGCTGAGTGTTCGGCATTATATTGCCAGGCCTTTTTTCCAAGGCACCCCTTGAGTGGATTTGAACCTCCGACTTTTCTGGCTAGCAGCCAAGTGCATGGGCTGCACCACCCAGCGTCTGTGTTTTATCCTAAGAGATTCCACCCCACAGGGGAAAAAGCGAGCTGCTGGCAGCCTGAGGTCTGCTGGCCGGTGGGGGCAGCACTGTCATCCGAGCCAAGCAGGTGGCCCCTGGTCCCTCCGGTCGGGCTGGCAGGTCAGGTGGCCCTGGGTCTCTCGCCTGAACTGGCGGGGCTGGGCGGGCATGCCAGTCCCGCGGCTCCTGCTCCTTCCGCCAGCCGCCCCCGCCTTCTCACCTCGGCCTCCAGAAATAGCCCCTTTAAAATAGCCGTGTCCCCGCGCTCGGGCCTCTGCTACCCACGGGCGTGACGCGCTCACGGGCTGGCCTCCTTCTCGCTGTGGGATTTTTAAAAATACAGTTGGTGTGAGATGGTGATGTTCTGTCTCTTCCTTCCCCACCCCCAGAATGTGGAAGGAGCCCAGCCACCCCCAAGGGCTGTCCTGCCCCGGGGCACCCAGCCTCTGGGGTGTCTGCTTTGCCCTCTGAGGCCTGCACTTGGGCACCCTGGGGTGGGTCCCACACTGCCTCCTGCTGGCTCTGTGACCTTGGGCAGGCTGCTGACTTCCAAGTCTCCTTGTCCATCTGTGAAATGGCACCATTTGGACTTTGACATTTGGACATCTCAGGCTGGGGACACTCTTGGGGCTTGGACACCATTGCTAGACTTCTCTGAGCCTCAGTTTCCCCGTGTGGGAAATGGAGACAGATTTACGATGATAATTCTCACAGTCCCAGTTGAGAATCTTGGGACCTGAGTGTGGAACTGAACTGTGAATTTCAGTTTTGCCGCCTTGAAAACAGGAACAGTCCTGGGACTTGGGACAAATGATTTGACTTCTCTGAGCTTCAGTTTACCCATCTATGAAAGGGGGCTTATTCTGTTATGTCTTGGGGCTTATTCGGTAGTAGATCTCCGTGGAACGACACTTGACCCATCTGCGAAATCTGGGTCATTGACACACTTCACCTTTTTTTGAGACTCAGATTGTTTCTCTGTGAAGCAGGAAGCCTCTTGGGACTTAGCCGGTGACAGAAATCTCAGTTTACCCTTCTGTGGAGTAGATCAGTCTTTGACCTGGAAGAAAAAGGTGAACTGCTCTAAGGCTCAGTTTACCTGCCTGTGAAGTGGTGGCATGTTGGGATTTGAACCCCCAGCCTCGTGCACAGTGGGCTGTGCATGGGGGCGGGGTCGTGAGCTGACCTCATCACGGCTCTCAGCACTTCGGAACCACAGCAACACTGTGAGTCACAGAGGGAAGCACTTGTGTAAACTCAGCAGTGAGTCAAGCTCCGTCCCCAGGGGCTTGTGCTGCCAACCCAGAGGCAGCGCCTCTCCACTGGTTCGAATCCACCAGCTGCTCATTGAGAGAAGGGTGGACACAGTCCTCCCATGCGGTCATAGCCTCTAGAAATACTAGCGGGTCAGCTGTGAGTTCAGCCCTCAGGCAAACCCTCATTCTTTTCTGGGCCTCACCATTTTCCATACTCTGGCTAGAACTTCAGGAAACTGCCTTTCCCCTTGGGACTCAGTTTTCCTCATCTGTACAATGGGCCTGGCTCACAGGATGGTTGAGCAGCTGGTGTCTTGAGTAAACCATGTGGCAGATACCCCCAAACATTTCCTTTTGTCTCTATGAGTCCACATTGCAGCTCCACCCTGGAGGCCTCAGCTTCTCCATCTGTGAAGTGGGCACAGCGGCAGTTCCAATTCCCTGGTGTCTTTGGATCCAACGAGTTAAAGGGACTGAAGCGATTCGAACAGCAGATGTGTGGCATTACCCCTGCTCACGCCCCACCTTTGCCACAGTGCACCTCTGCACCAGGGGAATCCAGCAATGAGGCTAAAGAGGATTGCCAGGCCTTCCTTCTGAGGCACCCATGGGTGAATTCAAACCTGCAGCCCAGAGCCTTGAGTCAGGGCTCGGACAAACTCTTATTCCCCTGTGGGCCCTGCCGCTTCAGGGTGAGATGGAGACTTCAGGAAGTGACTTTGTCCTCTACAGCTCAGTTTCCCCTCTGGGATCGTTTGGATAACCCAGAGACTTCGTGTTGGACGTGAGATTTGTAGATAAATGTGCTTTGTTCTTGTGTGTGCCCTCGAGTCACCTGTGACTCATAATAACCCTGTGAACAACAGCTCTGAACCAGCTCTATCCTGAGCCAACCTCCTTGTGTCCGACACACCGACCCCCATGACCCCAGTCACTGAGGCAGCAGTCCATCTCATCGAGGGTCTTCCTCTCTCCGCTGACCCTCCCCCCTCCCAAGCATGATGTCCCTTTCTAAGCTTAGTTACTAAAGGTGCTGAAGGCATATATATTTACTGGGCCTTTTCTTCGCGCCGTGGCCCTGGTAGCTCAGTGGGTTAAGTGTTGGGCCGCTAACCGAGAAATCAGTGGTTTGAAGCCACAGGTGAAGGATGAGGCCACATTTCTGTGATCACTCACGACCTTGGCAGCCACAGGGACTCTTACACATGGAGTCAGCGGGCAGATGGGTTCGTTATTTGGGGATTCTCCAAGCCCACCCCTTTGGAGCACAGGGTCAGAAAGGCTGATGCTATTTGAGTTGGTCTGTTGGCTTCCTGCACCGGCCAGCTGGGTCTCCACCCCCAGGGAGATGAGTCCTGTCTGAGGAGATGGCCTGTCCCCAGCCACCCACCCCCTGGCTTCCTCCCTGACCCGGCAGGTGCTGGGACGGAGCTCCGGAAGGGGGCAGCGGGCAGGCCCAGGACGGCCTGCAGGACCCAGGAAGTGCCCCACTGGCTGGGGTGGGGGGGGGGCAGAGCCATTTCCGCTGCTGCCCGGAGGGCCAGCGACCCATCCAGCTGCAGTTGTTGCTGCCCCACGTCCGCACCCTCAGCAGTTCCTGGAGACCATTTGCTGTGGAGTTATCACCAGCTCTGGTGACCTCCTATGTCAGGTAGAACCAGGCCCTCGGGGGACCATTCTCAAGAACTAGATTACCAGGCCTTTCTCCTGAAGCACCTCCGACTGGACCCAACCCTCCAGCACACTGGCCATCCACCACCCAGGACCCTCTCTGCCCCCCACCCACGTGACTTCTTTGTAAATGAAGGGTCAGCAACAGGCCCTACACCCTGTGTTTACAGCCTTCAGTGAATTAAGGAGCCCTGGGCTCCTCAGTGAGTTGGGCTGCTGATTAAAAGGTCTGGGGTTTGAATGCATCAGCTGCTGCACAGGAGAAAGATGGGCGTCCCCTCGGAAAGACTTACAGTCACAGAGTCACTGTGACTTGACTGGATGGTGGTGGGTTGTCACTGTGACTGGATGGTGACGGGTTGTCACTGTGACTGGATGGCGGTGGGTTGTCACTGTGGATGGTGGTGGGTCGTCACTGTGACTGGATGGTGGTGGGTCGTCACTGTGACTGGATGGTGGTGGGTTGTCACTGTGACTTGACTGGATGGTGACAGGTTGTCACTGTGACTGGATGGTGACGGGTTGTCACTGTAACTGGATGGTGATGGGTTGTTACTGTGACTGGATGGTGATGGGTTGTCACTGTGACTGGATGGTGACGGGTTGTTACTATGACTGGATGGTGGTGGGTTGTCACTGTGACTTGACTGGATCGTGATGGGTTGTCACTGTGAATGGATGGTGACGGGTTTTCACTGTGACTGGAT
>NW_006399935.1:4712347-4716917 GCF_000299155.1 Elephantulus edwardii
TGACTGGATCGTGATGGGTTGTCACTGTGAATGGATGGTGACGGGTTTTCACTGTGACTGGATGGTGGTGGGTTGTCACTGTGACTTGACTGGATGGTGGTGGGTTGTCACTGTGACTTGACTGGATGGTGACGGGTTGTCACTGTGACTGGATGGCGGTGGGTTGTCACTGACTGGATGGTGATTGGTTGTCACTGTGACTGGATGGTGACGGGTTGTCACTGTGACTTGACTGGATGGTGGTGGGTTGTCACTGTGACTTGGTGGTGCTGGGGTTGGGTTTTTTTTTGTTGGTGGCTGAGCGCAGAAGAACTTAGTTGCTAAATGGTCAGTGGTCCTTTGCGCTGCCTTGAAACGTCTCTTTGCGCTGCAGCAGGTGTGCAGTTTGACTCCACCAGCTGATCCACAGGAGAAACGTGGGCAGATCTCTCATGTGATTTACTGCCTCTGACAACCTGTTGGAGGGTCAGCTATGAGTCGGTTCCATCTCCGTGGTGCATAATAATCTCACAGCGATGAGCAGCTCCCTCCGTGAGAGAATGATGAGGCAGAGGGTTCCGTAAAGCTAACAGCCTCAGACGCCTGATGGAGCGGCCTGATGGGGGGGGGGGGGGGGGGGCGAGCCGGGGGGGTGTCGCTTTGTCCAGCAGAGGCGTGTGCATCAGGAACAACTCGAGCAGCGGGCCTGGGTGAGCAATCGCCATTACAACAGCCAGGAACTCTGCCCTTATCTTACAGATGGGGGAACGGAGGCCCAGAGAAGGCCACTCTGCAAGCAGGGAGCAGAGCCTAGGGGCCACCCAGAGTGAGCCAGGACCTTGGAGACAGACAGACAGTCTCAGTCAGTCAGTCTCTCTCTCTGTCTCTCTATCTCTTTTATACACCCTCCCTCCTTCTTTCTCTCTCTGTCTGCATGTTCTTCAGGTTGATGCGGTCAGACTGAGACTGAGACAAGAAAAGTCCATTAGGACTGTGTCCACCTCCTGCCTGACCCCTCTGCTTCCCATCCCAGCCCCCTCCTCTGAACACCCCAGATGGTGGGGACATCCCCCGCAAGCTAGATGAACACGTCACGGGTGACAGGTGGGAAAGTCCCTGTGGACACTGGCCCCATGCCAGCTGGGTGCCACGTTCAGACCTTCTTGTCACTGTCGCAGGAGGAAATGAGACTGGCGGCCGGTACTCTCCCCGAGCGAGCCACCGCGCTGACCACCTCGCTCCAGCCTCCTCGCCACGGCAGCACCGTGTCCTCTGGGTTTGCATCAGTTGCTTGAGCCCTGATTTACTCCATGTAGTGAGCATGGTCCAGGCAGTAATGTCCACCAGGGCTCAGGGCTGCGCACTGCCCAGGATGTCCCCAAGGCACCAGCCCAAAGCTAGAAGTTTGGCCACCAGATGCCACCCCAGGCACTGGCACCAGAGTTCGGGTCTTCCTGGTGCTGACCTCTAGGCTCTGTGACCTCAGGCAGTGTGACTTGCCTTCCCTGAGACTCAGTCCTCTCATCTGTAAAGTGGGAGCATCAGGTGAATCACTCCATGACGGCACTGTGGCCGTTAAGAGCTTGGCTGCATCATTGAAAGGTTAGCAGTTGGTGCAACCACTGTGGAAAGCAGTATGGCGCTTTCTCAAAAAGTTGCAAATAGAGATACCATTTGACCCAGCAATTCCAGTACTGGGAATATACCCTAGAGAAACCATAACCACCACCCAAGCAGATATATGCACACCCATGTGTATCGTGACTTTGTTCACAATAGCAAAGAGTTGGAAACAACCCAAGTGCCCATTAACAAATGAATAGATAGAGAAGCTGTGGTATATTCATACAATGGAATACTATGCTGCATTGAAAAACAAGGAACTCATGCAATATTATTAAAGACGGGTGACCCTGGAGGACATTATGCTGAGTGAAGTATCTCAGTTACAAAAGGACAAATACTGCATGGTGCCACTGTTGTAAAACAGGACTGGCATTGGAGATGGGGGAAGACTGAGAAAGAGGGGATAAATAATGTATACTGCACTGAAACAGAAGAGGGAGAAAACTGTTTCAGAGGGATATGTGCTTAGGTATTATTATCATGACAGGAGTCCAGAAAGAGGGCTGCATAGTAGAGTGGACTTTGGGGGAGGGATTGTAAAACAATGAAAGAATTTTACTTTTCAAAGAGAAGAGTGTACTGGGGAGGAGGGGTGGGCAGGAAGGAAAGTGCAACAGTGAAAGATTAGAAATGAAAAAAAAAAAGGGTTAGCAGTTTGAACTCACCCCCACAGTGCTGCAGAAGAAAGGCCTGGCAGTCAGATTCTGTAAAGATGACAGCCGAGGGAGCCCCTGGGGGCCATTGTTCTCTGTCACATGACGTTGCTCTAAGTCAAAATTGGGTCAGTGACACTTAGCATTCTAGGGCTGCCTAGGAAGACCTCGGGGAGCTGGCTCGGGGCGGCGCCCGCACAAGCAAGCTGAGGTAGAGCAGAGACCATGTAAGGGACGCGTCACTGGGCGGGTCCGACCTGCTCCTCGGGTCGCTGTGAGTCTCGGTGGACTCCTGACAGCAGCGAAGCACACAGCATTGCCGCTGCGTTGGGGCTGCCTCGTAGCTGACCCTCCGGCAGACTTCCCAAGCCCGTAACCCACACGAGAGGTTGATGGGTTTCCTCTCTCTCCTCTGAGCCCCTGTGGATTTGAACCACCAGAGAGACCTGGCCTTTGGGTGAGCCGTGCACCTCCCTACAGACTACACCGCCAGAGCTCCCTCGACAGCGTGCCGCGTGCTGTTTGGATGATTGCTCCTTTCTTTGGTCATGGAATGGGTGTCCAGGTGGCCCCATCATCCACAGATGCTGTGTGAATTTGCCTGTTCATGGGAATGTACCTGTGGTCCCCAAAGATGTCACTCGTGAGACCTTTGTGACCCCCTGGCAGACTTGCCCAGAGCACCGAGAAGGGTGTGAGTCCCAGATGTACGCGTCCCCTGTCAAGGTCACCTGAGACCACGTTCTGTTGTCTGTCGTCTGTCGTGTGCATGCAGTCCTTGGGTTATGAATGAGATCCGCTGCCGACGCTGTCTGTAGGTGGAGTTGAGGAGCAGGGTGGGCTGGTGCAGAAGCTCTAATCACCTCTCCTCTAGGGAGAGTGAGCCCTGGTGGCACGGGGGTTAAAGTGCTCGATGCCTCACCCGCAGGTCGGCGGTTACTCCAGTGGCCGCTCAGCGGGAGAATGATGGGGCAGCTCGCTCCTGTAAGGAGGCAGCCTCCGAGACACCTGGGGGGCAGCTCTGCCCTGTCCTTGACGGTCACCGTGGGCTTGAATCCACTGCCAGCAGCGTGGTCCATGCAAGGAATGACTGACACCTTCACAGCGAGTTCTGGACGCACAGCAGCACAAGGTGATTGTGACAATGTCGTGTCTCGAGTAGGATTTGGTTCTGTCATTTCAAAATGCGGCAGGTTTCCGGGATGCTAGAGGCAGGGGCCAGTGTCCCCGGGACAGACAGGCTGTGTGCTGGCTCAGGGCTAAGTGAGTGCCCCGGTTCCCACATTTTTGAGGTGATTTTTATTGGAGGCTTTGCAGTTTAAAAAATGACTGACTGCAGGCGCAGTGCAGAAATGCCACCTGGTGTCCCCAAGGCCTCGGTGATGAGCATGTCCAGGAAGTCTGGCCAGACTTCCTGTCCAGGAGTTCACGGCTGATGGTCGGTGATAAACGATGAAGAAGGCGTTGAGACAGAAACAAACAGGAACAACCGGGATGGTGTGCCTAGAGGTTGGGGGGCCTCACCCTGCGTGCCTCGGAGCAGGGCTCAGTGTTCGTGGCGGTGGTACCGTTAGATACTGTGGAGTCGAGTACCAACCTTAGCGACCCTGTAAACAACAGATCCCTGTCCTGTCTTCCTGTGCTGTCCTCACCATATATCTGACACACTTGAGCCCATTGCTGCAGTCACCATGTCCATCTTGTTGAGGGTCTTCCGCTGACCTTCCTTCCACCTTTCTTTTTTTAATTTTATTGTATTCATTTTCATGAACATTTACAGAGATTTTGGATTTCCATTCCTTCATTGTTGCACTTTTCTCCCTGCCTACCCCTCCCCCCCAGTTCGCTCCTCTCTTTGAAAAAAGAAAAATTCTTTCATTGGTATACAATCCCTACCCCCTCATCCCCCTGCCCTGACTACCTCTACTATGCAACCTTAATTCTGGACTCTTGTGATAACCATAATACCCTATCATATATTGCTTTTAAACTGTTCTCTCACTCATCTGTTTCAATGCAGTATATATAATTTACCCAGTTTTTCTCAGTCTTACCCCAACCCTGATGTCAGTCCTGGTTTACAACAGTGGCATTATGCAGTATTTGTCTTTTTGTGACTGAGATATTTCACTCAGCATAATGTCTTCCAGGGTCACCCATTTTGAATAATATTGCATGAGTTCCTTGTTTTTCAATTCAGCATAGTATTCCATTGTGTGGATATACCACAGCTTCTCTATCCATTCTTTTGTTGATGGGCCCTTAGGCTGCTTCCAACTCTTTGCTATTGTAAACAAAGCTGCAATAAACAT
>NW_006399935.1:4717017-4725575 GCF_000299155.1 Elephantulus edwardii
TATTGCATGAGTTCCTTGTTTTTCAATGCAGCATAGTATTCCATTGTGTGAATATACCACAGCTTCTCTGTCCATTCATTTGTTGATGGGCACTTAGGTTGTTTCCAACTCTTTGCTATTGTGAACAAAGCTGTAAACATGGGTGTGTATATATCTGATAAACATGGGTGTGCATATATCTGCTTGGGTGGCAGTTATGGTCTCTTTGGGGTATATTCCCAGTAGCGGAATTGCTGGGTCAAATGGTATTTATATTTGTAACTTTGAGAAAGTACCACACCACTTTTCACAGTGGTTGCACCATTTTACACTCCCACCAACAGTGAATAAGGGTTCCAGTTTCTCTACAACCTCGCCAGCATTTTTTGCTTGCTATTCTGTTAAATTTTGCTATTCTTACTGGGGTGAGATGGTATCTCATAGTTGTTTTGATTTGCATCTCTCTTAGAGCTAGGGATTTTGAATATTTCTTCATGTGCTTGTTGGCCATCTGAATGTCTTCTTTGGTGAAGTGTCTATTCATATCCTGTACCCATTTTTCAGTTAGGTTGTTTAGCTTTATCTTGTTGTGGTGTTCAAGTATTTTATAAACTCTAGATATAAGTCCTTTATCTGACATGTCATTACCAAATACTTTTTCCCAGTCTGTGGCTTCCCTTTTTACCCTTTTGGAGAAGTTTTTGGATGTGTGTAGGGATTTGATTCTTAGAAGGTCCCATTCATCTATTTTATTTTCTCCTGGTTGTAGATCCTTCCACCTTTCAAAGCATGACATCCCTCTCTAAGGAGTAGACTCTCCCAACAACATGCCCAAGTATGTGAGGCAAAGATTCTCCATATTTGCCTCCAAGGAACACTTGGGCTGCACCTTCTCGAGGACACCTTTCCCTGTTTTTTTTTGACATTCCATGAGATCCTCGATGCTGTTCTCTAGTACCACAGCTCAAAGGCATCAGTTCTACTGTCATCCTTAGTCATGTTCCAGCTCTCTGATATATTAGCAAGTGTTTGAATCAGTTGCCTGAATCAGGCACACCTTAGTCTTCAAGCTAGCATCGTTACTCCTTCCTAATTTGGAGAGGTCTCTGACAGCAAACTCACCCAACGTAATATGTCTCATGATATCCTGAGTGATATTTTCTCCATCTGTCATAATGGAGAGAGATTAGAACCCAATCCATTTTCTTCGTGGTTGTGGTGGTATTGTTGTTAGGTGCCATCGAGACTAATACAGTTCATGTCAATCATAGGAACATCAGATCCAAACTCTGCCCTGTCCTGTGCCACCCTCATCATCCTCAACACATTTGAGACCATTTCCACAGCCAGTGAATCAAGCCATCTCACTGAGGGTCTTCCTCTCCTCCTATGATCCTCTCCACCTTTGCATGATGTTTATTTCCGAGAAGTCACCTCTCGTTACATGTCCAAAGTATGTGAGTCGAAGCTTTATCCTTCTTACCTCCGAGAAGCACTCTAGATGCACCTTTTCCAAGATATGTTGTTATGTGCTGTTGAGTTACTTATGACTCATCGTGACCCTTTAATACAATAACTTTAAACTCTGCTCTATCCTGAGCCAGTCTCACTGTCTCTGATGCCCCTGCCCCCATTACCCCAGTCACTGTGCGAATCCATCTCTCATCCATCTGGGGTCTTCTCCTGAGCTGTCCCTCCACCCTTCCAAGCATGATGTCCCCCTCCAAGGACTGGTCCCTCCTGGTCACATGCCCAAAACATGTGAGAGAGAGCTTCAAAATCCTTGTCTCCAAGGAGCAGCTTGGTTTCACCCTCTCCAGGACAAACCTGCCTGTTCTCTTGGTATGTTCAATACTCTTCTCCAGCACCACAACTTAAAGTTACCAATTCTTCTGTCTCATTGTCCAGCTCTCTGATGCGTAGCAAGCAATTGCAAAGACCATGGGCTGGATCAGGCATACCTTACTCTCTAGACTGACATCGTTGCTCTTCAGCACTCTGGAGAGGTCCCTGACAGCAGATTTTTAATGCAATTCGTCTTTTGATTTCCTGACTGCTGGTGGGAAGAGTGTTGGATCCGAGCAAGTTGAAATTGTTAACAATCTCTATCTCCATCTGTCATGGTGCTGCCAGTTGGCCCAGTCGTGAGAATCTTTGTTTTCTTGATGACGTTAGGGTTCAGTCCACACTGAAGACTGTCGTCCTGCAAGTGCTTCAGGTCCTCTTCTGTCACATGGAACAAGACATATGTTTGTTCTTTCAGCAGTCCGTGGGATATTAAGTTCCCTTCTCCGGCATCACAACTCACATACTTCAATTTTCTCCTGTCAGCCTTGTTAATTGTCCAGGTGTCAGATGCATAACGGGTGATTGAAAAGTCTGCGGCCTGAATAATGTGCACCCTTGTCTTCCAACTGACATCATTGTTCCTCAGTACTTTGGAGAGGTCTCTGACAGCACACTTGCCCAGTGCAGTCCGTCTCCTGATCTCCTGACTGCTGGTACCAAGGTGGTGATTGTGGCTCCAAGAACCGTGGCCATTTGGGCATCAGAGGACATAGATGTCGTTCAGCAGAAACTCAGTAATGACAGGCTTGCTGAACACTCACCCCACTTCTCCTCTGCTTCAGTGACTTCCCAGGGCCATGGCTGTCATCCTGGGGGACCCCGGAGGTCAGGGTGAGACTGCGCACAGATCCTGAGGCTGTGAATGCTTTCAGAAGCCGCTGCCTCATCTTTTAACTGAGAGATGGGCTGGTGGGTTCCAGCTTTTTTAGTCAGCGGCACAACGCTTAGTCCCCTGTGCCACCAGCTCCCCTCACAGCAGTGGCTCCGGGTCTGCGAATTCAGTATCAGTGGCGACTTTACAGAACAGGAGTAGAATCAGCTGGAACCAGCGGCTGCCAGGTCAGGTCCCCAAGTCGGGCCTTTGGTTTCTTAACTCCTGTAGACAGTTTATATACATACATAAAACAACAACAACAACAACACATGTTTATATGATTTATAAATATAAGGGAGCTCCGGTGGCCTACTGGCAAGAAGCTTGCTGCAATCGCAAAGGTACGCAGTTTGAGGACACAGGCTGCTCAGTAGGAGAAGTATGGGCAATCTCCTCCCGTGCGATTAACTGCCTCTAAAAACCCGCTGGAGGGTCAGCTATGGGTCAGTTCCGACTCACCGTGCACAATATCATCGTAGACTGTTAGACCCAGCTGTGTTTTCCCTCCCCCTTCATTGCACACCCTGCGCCCTCAGATGTGTGCTGTGTTTTCACAGAGTCCTGGTATACACAGAGTTGGTGCCCCCTTTTTTGGGGCTGCCTAATATTCCCTTGATATTCTGAGTCCCCTGGCTGGAGATGGTGCCCCCTGGCTGGAGATGGTGCCCCCTGTGTCTGTCTGTCTCTCTGTCTCTCAGATGAGTACAGGGTTCTGTAAAGAATCCACATTTTAGCATTTGCTCTGTCTCACTTGTCATTCTTTTGTGGAGTCCACCACCTGGCGGGGTGCCTTTCTGTTAAGGAAGATGTGTTTCCTCTTTGACTCCCCCACAGCTGCCTCCCCTCAAAGCCATGCCCCCACCCCCACCCCAGAGCCATGGGCAGGGAGCCTGGCTTCAGGTTCTTTGAGATTCCTGTGTGTTTAGAAACAATCCCAGGCCCCAGGATGTGGTGGGTGTAGAGGGTCATCAGCCGGTGTTTATGGAGGAGCACCAGGACAGAGCGACGGGTGAGGCGGGGGAAAAGCCCTGACCTTGTGGAGCTGGTGGCATGGTGTGTTAGGTGCTGCACTGCTAACTTAAAGGTAATTGGTTCAAACCCACAGAGAGAGTGATGGCTGGTCCCCTTCGAGGTGGTTTGCCCTGGTGGGGGGTCCCGGTTGGCTGGAGCCCCTTTGATGACAGTGGGTTTGGGTGGATGTGTAGAGTATAGTGGAAAGACAGACAGGCAATCAATCAATAGACCGCTTATTGATGGCCTGTTGTTTTTGTGTGTCATTGAGGTGCTTCGGGTTCACAGTGACCCCCGACTGTGTCAGAAGAGAGCTGCTCTGGGGGGTATCCTGGAACCTAATGCAGGAAGTGCAGGCCACTTGCTCCTTAGAGGCCAGGATGGAGGGAGCCCCGCTTACAGAGGATGCACAGTGTGCCGTCAGGAGGGCCAGTTCAGGGATGAGGCCGCTGCGCTTGGTAACAGAGGGTCAGCAAAGGAGCGGAGTGTGCTGAGCCGGACGGGCGTGGCGGCTGCAGCTCTGGGCTCACACGCGGCAGAGAGGCGGTGAGGACGGCGCAGAGCCGGGCAGGAACCTCGCTCGGTCAGCCATGTGGTCACTGAAGCGGAGCCAGCCTGCAGGCCCCTCACAGCAGTTTGTGGGAGCAGACCAGCACAGCTTGTCTCCTGAGGAGCCACTGGTTGTGTTTGAACTGTCAACCTTCTGGTTAACAGCTGAGCACTTACCCATTGTACAGAGCCTTCTTATGAAGGGCCTGCTGGATGCTGTGACTGGAAGGCCAGAAAGGCAGGGGGTAGAGGTGTACAGGGACAGGGAGGGAGCATGTTAGCAGTGGCTATCATGGCAGGCCTCCCTGAGGTGGTGACTTTGCATGAAGAGCAGCAGGAGACCAAGAAGCAAACCTTGTGGAGAACTGGAAGAAGGCTATGTCAGCAGAGGAAACAGCCGTGCAAAGGTCCTGAGACAGAACTGGACCTGGAGAGTTGGGGGAGGAGTGAGGAGGCCCATGTGGCTTGACATAGTAAAGGGGGGGGAGAGGAGAAAGGGAGGGGACAGAACAGGTCATGCAGGGTCCTGTGGGTATGAGGACGACTGGGGCTTTTACCTGAGGGAGGTGGGACTTGGAGGACTGTGGGCAGAGGAGGGATGAGCCTGATTAGAGTACTCACTGCCACCCTCTGTCGGTCTTGGGGTTAACTGACTGGCATGGTCATGGAGGGAGTGAAGGACCAGATGAGACCCTGGTCTGCAGGGAGCCAGTGTGATGAGTGAGGTGGGCTCTCCCAGGAGGGGGTTCACGTGGGCCTCCTGCAAGGCTGACTCCTGATGTGGTCCGTGGCTGGTAGCCGGGCCAGCATCCGGGGCTGCCACCAAGCCAGTGGGACCCAGGGTGGGGGCGTGGGGGACAGCAGAAATATTAAGATTTACTGCTGTGAGTTTCGGTGGGGAGGTGGTCTGCTTTGCACGCCAGAAGGCTGGCCACACGCATGGCCCACGTGGACTCCCACCTGGCCCTCCAGCCCCTGCAGGCGGTAAGCTCCCCTCTTGCCGTTTTTTTCTGAGTGTTTCCCACCCCCAAGTCTACCAGCTCCAGTCTTTGGTGGTTTCCAGGCTCCCCTCAGCTCCAACTTGGCAGTCACCTCCCGCCTCCTCCTAGCTCTGGGCCCAGGGCCCAGTACCAGCTGGGCTTGGGCGCTGGGGGTCTTGGTGTTTTTCTCCCCTTTTTTTACACCCAAGGTTCCCCTTACTCAGGCCCCACAGCCCTCTCCCCATACCCCCGCCAAGGATGGAACTGAAAGGCACGCGCACAGCAAAATTATATACACACAAACATGTAAAAATTAGTTTAGGAGCTGGGCCAAGAACCACGCGCGCTTGGCCGGGCATTGTGGGTAATTCATCGCCGATTACCATAAAGGCCGTAGCTGGCCTGACAGGCGGCTGCAGGCTTTTGTTTAAGATTCTGATGAATATATAATGTCTCTGCCGGCCGGAGCCCAGGGGCCCCACATCCCCCAGGAAGGACACCCACAGGCTTGTGCCGGGGCGGGGGGGGGGGGGGGGACGGCGGCCTGCTGCAGTGCCAGCCTGGGCCTGGTGCCCCCCTGGGTGCGTCGGAGAAGTTTCACTTGGCGTCCAATGCCCACGCAAGTCCTCGATGGTCCCAGGCTTTGCCCAGAGACCCCAGCGCTGAGCAGGGGTGTCACTCCTTCATTCATCCATCACGCTCTGCCTGTGTGCTTACTCCTCTGTGGGCCCTGGGACACCAGGGCCGCTGAGATGGACTGGCCCCTGCCCTCTTGGAGCCTGGGGGGAGGCAGAGGGTGAGTAGACGGCTTTTATCCTGCCTCGTTAGAGCTCCTGCTTCTTGCCCGGGAGATGCGTGCGGAGACAGTGAGCTGGCATTTCCCGTTCATCCACTTGGCACAAATGTTTGAAGTGAGACAATTTCCAGGGTGACCACGGCAAGGGATGATACGCCCTCTGGGCACCAGAGCCTGGAGAAATGACTGCTTTGCAGCATCTTTTTCATTTACTTTTCTGGCTTGATAGTGTGGGGTTCTCCTGGAAGACCGCACTGCTGAGTGTCCCCAGCCTCCTCCCTCCAGAGCAGCCTCCACTGTGGGGTTATGGTGGACTCCGGACCCTCCATCGAGGCTCCAAGCTGGGCATTTGTATGGGATGAGACAGATCGCCATTCTTCTCTGAGCACTTAGTGGACCTGACCTCTGATCTCTCACTCAGCTGCCTGATGTACTGGGCCTCGGGGCCCCTCCTTCTGCTTCTCCTTCTCACTCTTTCTGCGAAGGACCACACAGTAAATCTTGGCTTTTGTGAGAGCCCGCTGGTCTCTCCTGATTCTCACAGTTCTACCAGTGTCACCAGAAAGCAGCCAAGAGATAGCACATCACAAATGGACATGGTCGTGTGCCAATAAAGCTTTATTGACAAAAGCAGGTGGAGGGCCGGATTCGGCCTTTGGGCTGGAGTGTGCAGACTCCAGCTCTCGGGTGGCACTGTCCAGTAGAAGAACCTTCTGCAGCCATGGGCAGGGGCACATTCTCCAAGGCAGTGGCTGTGCCCTGCAGGTGGCTGGTGGGCACTTGAAGTGTGGCTGGTCCGGTGGAGGGACGGAATGGTTCATTTTATCCCATTTCATTGAATTCCAGTTTCAGTTGATCTAGTCACGTGGGCCAGGCGGCTGCAGACTCATTGGAACCGGTGAGCGTTTGTTGGGCTTGCTGACTTACACTCCTCCTTTTTTCAGCCCAGTGGGGGCATCTTTAACATGCATGCCTGCAGCTTGCATTTTTTTAACTATCTTTCTATATTACATATTTTTTATTATACTAGTTTATTTACAAAATTCAAATACACTGTGTTTCAGACCAGATTCTTCCAGCTTGCTTTTTTGTTTTCTCTGTAAAGCATGATACTTTACAGATGTTCCAAGTTTCTAACTACACTGGCTTCCTCATTTTTAAAGCTTCTGCATTGTTGTTGTTGTTGTTGTTGTTGTTGCAGATATACCAACGGTACCAGGTGCCATCTTCACCAGGGTGGGTGACGTAAGGGACAGTGTCACAGTCCTGTCTAGCCACCACCAACGTCTGTCCCCACAGCTCCGTCCTCGCCCTCTGCAGACGCTCTGTGACACCCCTTCCCCCTCGCCCCTGAGGATATCAAGTCTCCTTCCTGTCTGGCCTGGCCCACTTCGGTGTCCAGGTGGGAGCAGACGCACTCTGTTCTCTCGTGTCTGCCGCCTCTCGCCCAGAGTCCGTCTTCGAGATTCTTCCTTCCACGTCATGGCACCTCTCAGGACCCGACCAACCTCTCGGGCTGAGCAAATACTCCCTTGTGTGGACAGAGTACCTGGGTGCCCCTTCCTGGGTGATGGACACCAGGGTTGCCGACGCCTCCGGGCCTCTGGGTCTCCGGTCTCAGCGGGTGTTCAGGCCTCTGGGACCCGCACCGAGGAACGGAATTGCTGGGTCTTCTGGCAAGTTTCTTTTTTGAGGGGCTGCAGAGCTGTCTCATTCCTGTAGCCTCCACGTGAGGTCCCGGTCCTCCACATCCTTGCTCACAGGTGCTGCTCGCGGGTTTTTCTGTATTAGCCGTCTCAGGGGTTTGACAGGGTCCCTGTCTCATCACATGGCTCTGCCTTGTGTCTCCCTGTTGCCTGGTGACCGTGAACACGTTCCCAGTTCCCTTGCAGAGTGGTGTCATCCTCCTGGGTCCCGTCCCCCCGCCCCCGGTCCTTTTTCCAGTGAGCTGTGTGGCCAGTCCCCAGGTGATGGGCATGCAGCTGGCCTTGGCCTTGACCCTCAACTCTGAGGACTTCTGCCGTCTGTCCTTCCGTGGGAATGTGTCTGGCTGGTGGGTGGATTCCCTGAGCTGGGGTTACAGGACCAGAGGGAGGACCTGCTGTCTCGCAGACCTTGTAACGTTGCACTTCACTCTCTTACACGTCACAGACGCGTTTTCACAAACTGAGGGTCTGCGGCAGCTCTGCGTGGAGGAGCGGGGGGTGGGGGAGTGTTCCAGCGGGGTGTGCTCGCCGTGTTTCACACTCGCTCATCATCCTAGGGCACTCTGATGGCAGCGCCGCACTGCCAGACCAGAGACACATCTCTGGTGGTTCGAATCCTCCAGCTGCTCCTTGGGAGAAACAGGAACACAACGGAACCCTCCACCAGCCTGCAGCCTGCTTGTGCCCGACATCCTTCAGAGACAGTGCTGGTCACCACATTCCAGGCTGTGAATGAGGGGAGCCTGGGGGTTCAGAATTAACCATCATCAGCCCTTCCACCCACAGTCAGATCCTCCACTCATAGCCAGACCTCC
>NW_006399935.1:4726754-4736754 GCF_000299155.1 Elephantulus edwardii
CACAGTCAGACTCTACAGTCAGACCCTCTATCCCACAGTCAAACCACACACCCCACAGTCAGACCTCACACCCACCATTAAACCTCCTACTCATATTCAGACTCCACACCCACAATTAGGCCTCATACCCCACAGTCAGACTTTCCACCCCTCATTCAGACCCTGTGCCCTACAACAAGACACCACAGCTAGATCCCCTACTCCACAACCAGACCCTCCAAACACAGCCAGACTCCGCAACCCCACAGTCAGAACCCACACCCCACAGTCAGAATCCAGATCCCACAGCCAGACCCCACACCCCAGTCCGACCACCCACCCCACAGTCAGACCCCACACCCCACAATCAGAACCTACACCTCACAGTCAGAACCTGCACCCCACAGTCATAATACCCACCCCACACCCAGATCCCACAGGCAGGCCCTCTGTTCCAGAGCCACACCCCACACCCCATCGTCAGACCACCCACCCCATAACGAGGCTCTCCGTCCTCTGTCAGCCCTGTCCCAGAGCCATCCCCAACCCCACCTTCCACCCTGTATCCAGACTATGCACGTGACTGTCGGACCAGGGCCCCAGGACCAGACCTTGGCTCTGACTCACTTAGGGCTTCTCAGAACCTTGCCTTGGATACCTCGCTCTCATGGCTTGTGCTTCTGTTTCCTCAGTTTCCACCCATCTCCACCCCACAAAAAATCAGTCCCCAGCGGGGCGAGGACCTGCCTGCTGTGTCAGATAGCTCATGGCCCTCAAGCACACAGGTGGGAACACTGAGGCCCTGTGTGCGGCAAGGACTTGCAAGACCGTAGAGCTCAGGAGGAAGCAGAGATCTGGAAAAACAGTCAGGGCCTTCTGCCCAGGACCCTGATCTCTGAAGGGGGGCATCCCTAAGATGGCCATTTTTGGGGTGGCCTGTAGAGTTGTCTGGAAGCATAGGACCATGCAGAGCGATTGGCTCTTTTCAGTGCCCAGTGCTACATGGAACAGCCCTGGTCTGGTGATGGTTAAGAGCTAAACCACCAACTGAACCGTGGCCGGTTCAGACCCACCCACTAGCTCCTTGGAAGCAAGACTTGGCGACGTGCTCCCATAATGATGACAGTCTGGAAGACCCTATGGGGCGGTTCCATTGTGTCACGTGGGGTCACGGTGAGAGGGACTGGGTGACCCCCAACAACAACACTTCAAGGACAAAGCTCAGTCTGGTGCAGGAAGTATCTTTTACAAGCAACACCTGCCTCTCTGTTTTTATTGCGTCAACTATGGCTCTTAGCAAACCACTGAACAGAAGTCCCGAACCCTGTCCTGTCCTGTCCAGTCTCACCATCTCTGACCCATCTGACCCCATTGCCACAGTCACTGTGTCAACTCATCTCATCTAGGGTCTCCTTCCCCACCACTGACTTTCCACCCTTCTAAGAGTGATGTCCTTCTCCAAGGACTGGTCTCTTCTGGCAACACGCCTGAAATGTGTGAGACAGAACTTCATGCAGTCAGTGGCTTGGTGTTGACTACAGTATCCAGCAAAGGAAAGGAACCTGCTACATCTTTCTCCTTTGTATCTTTCCTGTGTCATTGTTACTTTCAAGGTTGAGTGGAAGATGTTAAACAAAGGCACTGTCCTCTAGGGGGTTGGTTTCTTAGACCGGAGAATACAGCTGCCCTGTCGGCATTCTGTTAGGATTCATAGGGCTGTCAAAGGCCTGTTGTTTAGGAAGTAGGTGGCCCATTGTGCTTCCTAGTGTGTCTCAATCTGGGAGCTCCACAAAATCCTGTCCACCATGGGTAACCTTATGGCTTCGGCACACCAGTGGCACAGCTTTCAGTCTCACAGCAACCCCAAGTTATCTCAGTACAGCAAACTGGCAGACAAGGGCTGTACCAGTTAGAACAGTATTGTCTATCCCCAAACACAGTTAACATCAGGCCTGAGTGCTGCAGGCTGAGGAGGGTTCACATCATTTGTTCATACGGTCACTAAGAGAGTACTGGACTTAATAGCACCTAACAACAACATAATAGGCATTTCCAGAGAGCTCTGGTGGCCTGACAGAAAGAAGCTGCACTGCAATTCCACAGGCATGAGGTTCAAATCCACCAGTGCTCAGTAGGAGAAGGATGGGCAGTGTCCTTTCGTATGATTTACTGCCCCTGAAAACCCACTCTAGGATGAGCTGTGGGTGGATTCTGATTCGATGGCACCCTACAATAATAGGCATCCCCAGCTGTTTGTTTTTGTTGACGCAGTCTCTTTGCTGAGCCTGCCTCAATCTCCCCAGGAACGTGGGATCTGACTGTGGGGTGGGTTTGAATCAGCCTTTCAGTTAGCGGCCAGCGCTTCCCCCCTGCACCACTAGGGCTGGTTCTATCCGGAGGATGCTGGGTCTCCCTGAAGAGCCCGTGACGCTGGCTCACACTCCCAGTGGCCGTGTGGCTGTCGGCGCAGAGCTGAGCCAACCTTGGACTTTGAGTAGCATAGTTTTTTGAGACATAAGTCACCAGACCTTTCTTCAGAGGCACCTCTGGGTGGATCCAACCTCCAACCTTTTCCTTTCATTAATATGTCACTTTATTTTTGCTGAAAGTAAACACAGGAAAATGTATTCCTGCTTAAATTTCTAGCCGTGCTCAGGAGTAAGGTGGTTAAGTTCCTTCATGTGGTGGTGTTTTTGTTCGGGTTGTTTCCTAAGTGTGGGTCCCTGGCCCTCGCCCACCCTCACCCCCACCCCACCCCTACATTTACTCCACTTCCAATCCTACCGCCACCCCTACATTTACCCCACTCTCAGACTACCCCACCCCTGCCATCACCCTACTTCTGCCCCCCACCCTACCTCATCCCTGCCTTCATCTCACCCCCACCCCACTCCCATCCCTTCCCTGCCTTCACCCTACTCCCACCCTTCTTCACCCCTACATTGATCACACCCCTATCTCACTCCCAGTCCCACCCCAACCTTCATCCAACCCAACCCCCACCTCACCTCACCCCACCCTTCTGGGCTGTGCTTCAGGAGAACTGCTGTCTGTTTGTGTCATACAGAGAAATGTTAAGGAGGGGTGCAGTACACAGGAGTGGCCCTTTTGGCCCAAACGCCTTCATTTAGGAGCCCTGGTGGTTCAGCACTCAGCTGCTGACGTGAAGGTGGGCAGTTCGACTCCCCGAGCCGCTCCGTGGGAGAAGACGTGGCAGTCTGTGTCCCTGGCAGCAGAGTGGGGGTTTCTGCTCCGCCCTGCAGGGTGGCCCTGAGTTGGAAGTGACCCAGCCGCCAGCAGCTTTGTTTACTAGGGGTTATTATTTGGTTGAAAAAGGCGACCTCAGAGGCTCATTTTGATATAGGGTTTGGAGAGTAACTTGGTGACTGCCAGTGGGGCCCCCTCAGCTGCGGTGAGCCCAGGATGTCTGGGTTCATTAAGAGTGAGGTTCTGATCCACATCCTCGCTCTTTCTATCAGGACCCATCTCTCGTGTGTGTTTCCTGGAGCAGGATTTGAACTCTAGCCTCACAGTTCACAGCCGTTGCCACTTGGCCCGAGGGGACTCCAGCTCTGCCTGAGAACGTGCATTAGGAAGTCAGTGTCAGAAGTGGCGTCAGTTTAATGAGGGGAGAAATGCAGCGAGCGGAGCAGGGGGGCCCCAGGCCGCCGTCCCCCCTCAGCAGGGATTTGAGGATGAGGTCCGGCGGCCACGTGGGTGAGACACACGGGCATCTCGCAGGAGGGATGCGGCCAGCTCCATTAAAAGGCCACAGATGGCCCTGAGTGGGAGCCAGCGGGCCTGGCAGGGCACAGGCCAGCTCACAGGCCTGTCTCGGGCCGAGGCGCCAGCTCTGAGCGGCGTCTAGCTGCACTTGGGCTGCCGGCTCTTCACATCTGTCCTCGGGGCTGTGACAGGTGAGCCTCCGACACTGACCTGTGTTTCCTCATTTGGAACATGTTGCACGGTTCCCAGGGAGATCTGGTGGCTTACGGTAAGGAACTGCGCTCCCAACATGAAGGTACACGGTTCGAATCCACCAACAGCTCTGTGGGAGACAGATGGCCAATATCCTCCTGTGTGATTAACCCTGCTGGAGGGTCGGCTGTCAGTCAGTTCTGACTTGACAACAGCACACAACAACAACACAGTTCCTTTGGATGTGGGCACTGCTGGGGGACCTCTGCCCTGCCCAGCACAACGGCCCTTCCTGCCATGTGGGGTCAGCCCACCAGACTCCATATGCCTCCCCATTTCTACCACTTTTCAGAAAGCATCTGCTGAGGACCTACTGTGTGAAAATGTTTGGGTTGCACAATTTGTGCTTGACCATTATGTAAGAGCTCAGGGGGCCTAGTGGTCACAGAAGCCGTGCTGCAATCCCAAAGGCACACGGTTCAAACCCACCAGCGGCTCCACAGGAGAAGGATGGGCAGTCTCCTCCAGTGTGATTACACACACAAAAACCTGCTGGAGGGTCAGCTGTGGGTTAGGTCCAACCTATTGTTACCCACCAGCAATGGTTAACTTAGACATGGCAGCTTAAGGCCAGCCTGTGGGGCTCTTTATGAGAAGCCCAGCACTGCTTCCGCAAGGTGGTGGTAGTTATGTACCATCAAGTTGGGGCCGACTCAGAGCTGACCCTCAGTGGGTTTTCAGAGGCAGATAATTGCATGGGAGGAGAGTGCCTGTCCTCCCATAGAGCAGCTGGTGGGTTTGACCCTCACACCTTTGGGATTGCAGTGCTTCTTACCACTAGGTCCCCAGAGCTCCCCCCACAAAGATTGCAACCAGGACAGCCTTGTGGCATGATGTCGCCTCCAACCCGGGTCATCAGGAGTCACCGACTTGGTGGCTGGAGGGTTGGCGGCAAGCTTTGGTATGCTTGTTTTTAACTGTGTGCTGGGCCTGCCCTCTCAGCTCCTATAGTCTTCTAGAACTTTCTGCAGCAATGGTTGAGCCGTGTGTCTCCACTCCCAGGACCGCAGCTGCTGGCCACACTCGCGGAGCAGGGCGGATGCACCCAGACATGGCGTTTTCAGTTCTATGTTGTTTTAGTTCTTTTCTTCTGATGGTCACACATGTCTGTAGTTCCCGTGGTGGTGGCACAGGACCGGACAGCGAGCGAGTCCAGAGATGACTGAGATGACTGCAGGGGACAGTGTATGCCAGAGAGGAATTGGAATAGGGAGCAGGGGATAAAGGGGGCGAGGTGGCTATCTGAGTGTGAGTGTGTCTGTCTGTCCATCCCTGAAGACGTATGGAGGGCATGTTCCAGGGAAGGACTCTGTCACGGAAGTGCTAGAGGGGTGTTCCAACAGTGGGGGCAGTTCATGCAAAGGCCCTGGGGCAGGTCAGGGTGAGTGGGAGGAACAGCACAGAGGTCCATGTGGCTGGAGCAGAGTGAGCAAGGAGAGGGGGAGGAGGAAAAGAAGCAGTTGTGCTTAAGAGGACTTGGGCTTTTACCCTGAGGGTGGTGGGCAGAGGGGGGCCGTGGGCAGAGGAGGGCAGTGGGCAGAGGAGGGCCGTGGGCAGAGGAGAGCGGCCCTAGCTCATTGCTCACCGCCGCCCTCTGGTGGCTGCAGTGATAGAGGTGATGACCAAAGGACAGGCCCTGGGGCTGTGGCACCAGGAAAAATAGAGCCAATCTCATGAGGGTGTTAGAAGGGACCCCTGAGAACATCTGTAAACTTCCCAGCAGCAGGGGTGAGGGGCAAAGAAGGGGGGGCAAGGACATAGCTGCCTTCCTCGGACTGGGAGAGAGTGTGGGTTTGCTGGATCCAGCCACACCTGAAGGTGTCTCACATTTGTCCGGAAGGAGAGCAAGGTCATCAGGCCTGGGGAGCCGGTTGGGAAACAGGCAGGCGAGGCCCGGGCGTGCCTGCTGTGGGTAGCATGCCCGCTGTGGTGTGGCCGGCGGGCAGACGTGGCGCCGGGCCGTGATGGGAGCGTGGGCAAGGCGGGCCTGGGCTGGTTCACACACGCTCCTGCCCCGGGTCACGAATGCCACACTGGGCGGGGCAGGCTCCTAGCGCGGGCCAGCTCCAGAGAGAAGCTGCCTGACTCGTTTCTGTGTCTGCAGAAGCTGAGGTTGGAACCTCATAGTTGTACCGGTGCAAAACTTAACAAACGTCTCCACACGTGAGGTAGGTGGCACGGGCAGGAGAAGAGCTGTCCTGCGTGGGGATGTCTGAGTCCCCCGTATCAGGACTTTGCATTCATCCAGAGTCCTCCCCTTCCTGGGAGTCAACTCCCACATCCTCTAAGGGTGATCTTTCAAGTGGCAAGCCCCCTGATTATACTCTGTGGGTGAGAAGCACAGGGCCCCCTCCCTGGTCCCCTGTTCCTGGAGGTGTTCGTGTGTCTGACTGCCTCGTCCTTCCCGGTGTAACCGAGGAACCTTGCTAACATAGCAGGTTAAGTGTAGCATATCTGCTAAGTGAGAGGTTGGTGGTTCGAGCCCCCCCCCCCCCAGCTGCTCTGCAGGAGGAAGATGAGGCTGTGTCTCCTGTACAGATTTCCAGCTTTGGAAACCTGACGCAGGGCCGCGATGTGTAAGCATTGATTTGATGGCATTGGGTTGGTCGCACAGTGATCATGCACTTGGTGATAACCAAAAGGCCGGTGGCTTGAACCCACCACCAGCAAAGCTGAGACCAGCAGGATTGTAGCCTCGGACACCCCAGAAAGCAGTTCTACTCTGTCCTTCAGGGTCGCTCTGAGTCAAGTTCAACCCGACGGCTATGGGCGTGACTTCTTGGCTCCAAGTCTAAATGTGAATGTTACCTCTTCAGAGTGGGGCCCCCCCCCCGGAGTGTCCCCACTTCTGGACTCTGCAGCCCATTCCATGTCCTTTGTGACACTTGTTGGCCTCGTGAAGCCAGCGTTACTTGGTCCTCTGCACTTGTCCTCCCTTGTCCAGGAGCCCATGGGGGCGGGATGGCGATGTCCCGGCCGCCCCGTTGCCCCAGAGGCCGTGCACACAATAGGCGCTCAAGCATTGCTCCTGGGAAGGCTCAGCAGAGGGTGACCATGTGCAGATGCGTTCCTTGCGGCCGAGGGGTGGATTATGGGTAATTTTTATTTTTCTCCCTTCTGCTGATTTCTCCTAATTTTCTGCTGCACGCGTCTATTTTATAATTAGAAGAAAAGTTATTTTGAAAAAAAAAAAAAATTCGCCAAGTGTCCCAGCTGTGGGAGCTGACGTGCTCCCACCCCGCGCTCCTTCCCAAGGGCAGGCATGCAGGCAGAGGACGAATTGACCGGATGCGTCTCTGGAGACTTGGGGATCAGCCCCCCAGGGTCTGGGGGCAGTCAGGGAGGGCTGCCTGGAGGTGGCAGGACTGGAAGGTGAGGAAGGTTTGTAGTCATGAGAGAGAAGCTGAAGGCCCTTGAGGGGAGAAGGGACTGGGAAGGTGGGGTCAGGGCTGTGGCCAGCAGGGTGCCTCTTCTCCCAGCAGGTTTGGGGGTGGCTTGCACCCTGGCCAGGCATGGATGGCACTGTCTGGATCCTCTCTGTTAAAAGAACATGAAAAACTCTTGCTGTGGGGTGGGTTCTAGCTCCTGGGAACCTTCCCCATGCCTCAGAGAGCTGTGGCGTTTCCTAAACAGATCACCAGGACTTTCCTCCTGTGCACCTTTGAATGGGTTAGATCCCAGCCTTTCCGTGAGTGCATTGACTGTTTGCACCGCCCAGGGCCTCCTCACAGTACAGTGATTAGAACAGGAGGGCCCACGTCACTGACTGGACACGCATCAGAGCTCCACTCACTCCTTCCTTGAGGAGGGGCCTCTAGAATGTGCTCCTTCTCTGGCCTGCCCCTCCATGGTGGACACCAACCCCCATGGGAAGTGGGGTGTGGATGATGTCGTCCCCCCCCCCGGCTCTGGCTGTGATCTCTCCTGAGGTCTGGCATCCAGGAGCTTGCTCGTCTCATAACAAGGCATGGCTGAGGCTCAGTTTCCCCATCTGTAAAATGGGTGTCATATGGGCTCCTGCTGGTCCTGAGGAGGGGAGGAAATGTACGCCTGACCTCCGGGAGCCGGTGTCCTGCGCTGTCCTCACCTCTGCCCTGGGTCCTGTCTGCCCGCCCCCCCCATCCCATCTGTTTGCCCTATGGCACACCGGGGTTGATGAGCCCCTTCCTCCACCTGTAGCCCTCCAGATCTCTCACCTCCCTCAGGTCAAGGCCAAGTCTTCCCTGTGGCCCATAGGGCCCTGCTCTGCCCCCTCTTCCTGTCTGTCACTCTGCTCCAGCCTCCTGGGTCTCCCCGCAGTTTCTCTGACTTGCCTCGGGGCCTCTGCACAGGCTGTTCCTGCTGCTGGGACGCCCTTCCCCCAGAGGCTGGGACCCCTTTGTCCTAGAGGCTGGAACCCTCCCACAGAGTCTGGGACGCCCTTTCCCCAGAGGTCCGCCTTGCCCACGCCTTCCCTCCATGCCTTCAGGAGGCTCAGTGTCTCCTCCCACTTCCTGACCACGTTGTTTAATAGGCGTTACCCCTCCTCTGCACCCCCTCTTCATGCCTTGCTCTCACAGCACTTGCTGACCTTGGCCCACTATGTAGGGAGCCCTGGTGGCACAGTGGATGAAGAGTTGAGCCTGCCAGGCCAGTGGTGTGAACCCATCAGCCAGTCTGAGGCAGAATGATGGGCACGCTGCTGCTGTATGACTTGCCCCTGCAGCGGGCCTTCTCCACCGTCCCACTGAGCAGGACCTCACAGGGACGAGGGTCTTTGTCAGCCCTGGTCACTGCTGTGTCCCCAGGCCCTTGAGCCTGCCCTGGGACATACACATTAGGGTCTGTTGAATTGACTGGGCTCGCAGGGACCGTCCTGCAGCCCTGCACTGTCCTCGGACCCTTGATGAGGACTGCTTGTGTGTCGAGTCCCTTATGGAAGCTCTTGGGCACTCCGTGCTTATTGGTGGCTGGGTCGGTGATGCAGCACTCAGCTGTGGAAAGGTCAGTGGTTTGAAACCACCCAGAGCCTCCACAGGAGGCAGTCCTGATGACCAGGCCCCATAAAGATGACAGCCGAGGAGACTCTGTAGGGTGTCCTGCTCCGTCCCTTGGGGGTGCTGAGTCAGAGCCCACTAGAGGGCCCCCAGCAAGGATAGACGCCAAGCATACAGCAGGTGCTCAATGAATGCATGCTACCAGGATGATGGCACTGTCTTCACAGCTGTGTGCTGAGGGCCAGGCCCCTCTGGCTGCGACCTTGGGGGACAGGACTGAGCCTTTCTCAGCCACCATGTCCCCACAGCCACCCACCGTTTGGTTAGGTGATGAGTGCTTCAGGGCCGCACCACCACAGCTCCTTGGACTTGTGCAAACCAGACCAAACCAGATGTCCGTGCTATGAGCCGATTCTCACGCCCGGGGACCCTCCATCGGGTTTCTGAGGTCGTAAATCATCATGGGAGGAAGCTGCCCTGTTGTCTCCCTCGGAGCAGCTGGTGTGTTTGAACCAGTGACCTGCAGGCCAGCAGCCCAGTCTGTGAAGTATTGCGCCTCCAGGGCTGATGCTCCAGATGAGGACGTGAGGCCAGGGGAGGAGTGCTGCTTCTCTAAGGCTCACAAGTGGGGTGTCCGCACCCTGCTGGAGGACTTGGTGCTGGGCATAGGGACTGCCCAGCCAATGGAGAGGCCCCATGCTGGCCTCCTTCCATGCCTAGATCCCCTCCTGCCTGGGAGGGCTGTGCTCTCCCCCTCAAGGGTTACTGTGCTCCCCACTCCAGGTTGCTGTGCTTCCCCACTCCGGGTGGCTGTGCTCTCCCCTCCCCCCGCCATGGGTGGTTGTGCTCCCCCCTGGGGTGGCTGAGTTCTCTACTCCCCCCCGTGGTAGTGCTCTCCCCATGACTGTGCTCCCCCTCCCCCAGGGTGACTGTGCTCTCCCCTCCCCCGCATGGCTGTGCTTCCCCCTCTCCTGGGGTGACTGTGCTCCCCCCTCAGGGTGACTGTGCTCCTCCCCTCTCGGGGTGACTGTGCTCCCCCCTCAGGGTGACTGTGCTCCTCCCCTCTC
>NW_006399935.1:4736854-4772890 GCF_000299155.1 Elephantulus edwardii
GGGTGACTGTGCTCCTCCCCTCTCGGGGTGACTGTGCTCCCCCCTCGGGGTGACTGTGCTCCCCCCTCGGGGTGACTGTGCTCCTCCCCTCTTGGGGTGACTGTGCTCCCCCCTCTCGGGGTGGCTGTGCTCCCCCCTCGGGGTGCTGTGCTCCCCCACCCAGGGTGGCTGTGCTCCCCCCTTGGGGTGGCTGTGCTCCTCCCCCTCTCGGGGTGGCTGTGCTCCTCCCCCTCTCGGGGTGGCTGTGCTCCCTCTCCTCGGGGTGGCTGTGCTCCCCCCCTCTCAGGGTGGCTGTGCTCCCCCCTCGGGGTGACTGTGCTCCTCCCCTCTCGGGGTGGCTGTGCTCCTCCTTCTCGGGGTGGCTGTGCTCCCCCCCTCTCGGGGTGACTGTGCTCCCCCCTCTCGGGATGGCTGTGCTCTCCCCCTCCCCCGGGGTGGCTGTGCTCCCCCCCTTGGGGTGACTGTGCTCCTCCCCCCTTGAGGTGACTGTGCTCCTCCCCTCTTGGGGTGACTGTGTTCCCCCCTCTCGGGGTAACTGTGCTCCTCCCCTCTCGGGGTGGCTGTGCTCCCCCCCTCTCGGGGTGACTGTGCTGCCCCCCTCTCGGGGTGACTGTGCTCCCCCCTCTCGGGGTGACTGTGCTCCCCCCTCTCAGGGTGACTGTGCTCCCCCCCTCTCGGGGTGGCTGTGTTCCCAGCCCAGTGCGGTCGCCACCATCACCGCCATCACGTGGGGGCAGGAGGTTGTTTCCATGGAGACTCGGGCTGGAGGCCCAGAGGGGCAGGCCCATGAAGGAAGGGGCTGCAGGCTAGAGGACATCATGGCTGACAGCTCTCGCCCTGGCAGGGCCCATTCATTGAGCGCCTGCTGTATGCCTGGCATATGCTCTGTGTCAGGGCAGCAGTGACTCATGAGGACCCCATGTGTGTCCAAGAGAGGGTACCCAGCACCTGAGTTGAGCTTTGCCTTTGTGTCCCCCTTTCCCCACCTCATTGTTGAGTAGGGGATTGTGGGTACAAGGGACTAGTGTCCCCCCTGCCCTCCCTCTGGGTGAACTGAAACCTCAGCCTTGGGGTGAGCTGAGCATGTGAACTGTACACACCCCCAGAGGCCCCTAGCTTCCACTGGTCAGTGTGGTTGAGGTGATGCCAGCTCCCCTGTGTGATAGAGCTGCCCGCACGGCTTTTCTGGCTGTACTCTTGTCAGGCAGGTCTTTCTTCCGCAGCACCTCTGGGAGCACTCAGACCTGCAACTTCTAAGCTTGAGGTCATGCTCATCCACCGTGTACCCACCCAGTGGCTCCTGTTACAGGTGGGGAGACAGGTCCAGAGAGGTACAGTTCTTGCCTGGGGTCACATGGGTTTGCTGAGTGTCAGATCTGGGGCTGTGTGAGCCCTGTGTATGGAGGTCCAGGAAAGGCACCCACTGTGCACCTGGTGATGTTTCCAGAGGGCCCACGTGTGTCTGGGACGTCTGTGCTGCACAATTCTACAACTTTGTAAACACAAAGTGCTTCCCAGTGCTGAGCTCCTACAAACACCTACTGTGTGCCATGGTCAGACGAGACATGATCTGTGATAATCAGCATCTACTGTGTGCTCTGGCAAGTGGGGCACAGTGTGTACCTCCCGTGTGTGCTGGCTGGGTGCAGCACGGTCTGCTAATCAACACCTACTGTGCACCATGGCCAGATGAGGCATGGTCTGTGTTAATTGGCACCTACTGTGTGCACTGGCTGGTGTGGCACAACTGTTAATCAGCACCTACTGTGTGTCATGGCAGATGAGGAAATATGATTTTCCATCATACTTCCACTGCTGTAAATGTTAATGCAAAGAGATTTCTTCAGCTCTTCCCCTCAGAGTGGTTGTGAGGTTTGATCTATAGTATTTTTGACTTCTGATCCAACACTTAACTTATTATGTCACCAAAGTTCAGTGTTCTCAAGACATGTGATCTAATTTCTCTCAGAACAAGTTGTTGAAATGACCGTGTGGTAATAATGTCTGTATAGTTTCCCTTTACCTTAGAAGTAAAAAGTGTTACCACTTTTTTCACATTCTCTTGGTCAGTATCCATGATTATGATTCAATATGTTAGCGACACCAGGACACAAGGCTCATTGAGGGCTGTCTTTGTAAATAGCTGTTAAAATTCTTTCATAAATTGGAAGATGGTTTATACCTGTTGATTATTTGTTTGCTTTGTATTTTGTTTTGTTTATGTGAAGCGTGTTTTTATGAGCAGTTTCTGCCATTTTGTGATATTACTGAAAAAGATGATGAAACATTCTAGAGTAAAGAAAGTTGAAGATACGTGACAAGTAAATGTAGTAGTACATGAGCCTTGATTACATCTCTGACTAGAAGAGGGGAAAGGTGCCATTAAGGCTTTTAAGAAAATTGTCTTTAATATGCACATTATGTTTAATACACAATTTGGATTGGGAAAATCTGCTGTCAGGGATCTCTCCAGAGTACTGAAGAGTAGTGATGTCAGTCTGGAGACTAAGGTGCACCTGACCCATGGTCTTTGCAATTACTTGCTATGCATCAGAAAGTTGGACAATTACGAGGGATGATAGAGAAATGATGCCTTTGAGCTGTGGTGCTGGAGAAGAGTATTGAGTATACATACCGTGGACCACTAGGAGAACAGACAGGCTCTTCCTGAAGAGGGTGAAACCAGGTTGCTTCTTGAAGTCAAGGATTCTGAAGTTCCATCTGACATACTTTGGGCATGGTGCAAGGAAGGACCAGTCCTTGGAGAGGGACATCATGCTTGGGAGGATAGAGGGGTCAGGGCAAGAGAGGAAGACCCTGGTTGAGATGGATTGACTCAGTGACTGGAGTAATGGGAGTAGGTGTGTCGGAGATGATGAAATTGGCGCAGGATAGAGCAGGGTTCGGAGCTGTTGTACATGGGTCTATGAGTCAGAAGCGACTGGATGGCACTTAACAGCGTTAACAATGTGTGCCATGGCCAATTATGGGTGATCTGTGGTCATCAACACCTACTGTGTGCTCTCCTGGAGAAAAGCAGTTGGAACGTTTGTGCCCAGGTGTCCACAGAGCACCTACTATGTGCCACATAACTTGGGGAACTCCACGCTAACTGCCTCAATGTCCAGGGACTGTTTGCTCCATTTTGCAGAGGAGAAAACTGAGGCCCCGAAGCAGAGAGGAGACAGCCTGGTATCACCCCTCTAGGGGAGGCTCTTTCCAGAGGCAGAGGAGGCCTCACACGGGGCCAGAGCAGAGTTGATGCACTTCTCTGGCTTCCATGCCCTTGTGTCTCCGTCACAGGCCTGGCCATGCCCAGGTCAGAGGGCCCTCTGGAGGGTGCGAGCTGGCTTCACCCACGGCCCAGTCGAGTCCCACTCATTACCGCCACCCACTGGCATGGAGCACACCTGCCCCATAGTTTTCTTGATTGTAATCTTTATAGGGAGCCTTGATGGCACAGTGTGTTCCCTGCTAGGGCCGTTAACCGAAAGGTCAATGGTTGGATATATGCGCTTTTTCATAGGCGACAGATAGGGGTGTTGGCTCCTGTTAAAATCACAGGGGAAGATCACCAGAGCGTCAGATCCACCGCGCTGAGTCAGGCCTCACAGGAAAATCGTTCTCAGGGCTCTTCTTTCATGGGGCCTCTGGGTGGATTTGAACCACCAACCCTCTCTCTTAGAGCCTGGGCATCTCCCAGGGTCCCCGGAATCATAGTGGAGGGGAGTGTGTTAACATTTTACAGTGATTTGTATGTGGTGGCTGGGCTTCAGGTCTCATAGTGTTGCGTGTAAGGGCTCTCAGCCCATCCACTAGGTCCTGGGTTCGAGTCTCTGCTCTCCCTGTTTTTGGGAAAGTTGGGGTTTTTTTTTTCTGCCTTTGGAAAAGGGAGTGACAGTGGGCGGGGCTCCTTGGCTGGCGCGCACGGTAGGTGTTGAGGATCCTTCCCAAGCGCTTCACAGGGAAGGAGAGGCCTCGTCTCTGGGATCCCACCCCTCCCTGGCTGCTCCCTGACCTCCTAGGCCTGCCAGGGCTCCCCAGCCCCTGGCGCCCCAGCGGAGTTTTCAAACCCGCACCCCGGGCGGCGCTGCGCCCTTATTGGCTGCGCTGGCAGGGCCGCCCCTCCCCCTCGCTGTCCCCTTCCCCGCCTCCCCCGGATCGGGTGTCGAGGGGCTGGCACTGGCCACCCCATCTGTTTCCAATCTGGCCCCGAGCTCCCCGCCCCCTCCTCAGGGTGGTGGCTGGGGTGGGGGCCTCTGCCACGGTGTCCAAGGTTCAGCCCCTGGACCTGGATCAGAGGACCCCCTAGAGGGAGGGGGCTTCTGTCTTCCTGCCCCTCCCCCTCTTGGATTGCCTGTTGCGATGCCCGCTGTTTCAGGGCCTTCCGTTGCCCCTAGCCTGAGGGGGACCCCTTTTGCTCCTTTTTTGACCTCCTGTATTTTAGGGTGTGTTTGGGGAGCCCTTTGCCGCCCAGTAGTTTACTCAGGGCCCCCCCCAGCTCTTTTTGTTGCCATGGCCACGATCAGCGATGGGGGGAGGAGCAAAGGAGGGGCGCCCTCTGGTACCAGACTTCTGAGGGGAGGAGCTTAAAATGCGCCCTGGGGTGCCCCCCCCAGTCCCCAGGCATGTGCTTGTTGGGAACGCAGCGGGGCACCGGCAGCGATTGGGGCTCCAGACCCCCCAGCAGGGTTCTCTCGGGGTGCCCCCGCCCCACTTCCGGCTGGGGCCCCGCCCCGGCCCCACCCCCGGCCCCGCCCCCGCCCGCGCTCCTGGGCCTGGCCTCTCCTGAGTCCTCGCTGCGCCTCCGCGCGCGCCCCGGGCGGACCGAGGGAGAGGGACGGACGAGACGCACGGGCCGCGGTGACCTAGCGGCGGCAGCGCGAGGCAGAGGGGCGCGGGCCCCACTCCGAGCCGCGAGGTGAGCGTACCCCCAAGCCCGATTCCACCCCCAGGCCCGTCCACACTGGGCTTTGTCCCCCTCCTCCATCTGTCCACCAAGGGGGGGTATCCCCATCTCACCCAATGCACCCCCTGCCTCGGGTCGACGCGGCCCCCACTGCTGAGTGTCCAGCGCCCCCCTAGGCTGGTGGCCTGCACTTTGGCAAAGTCGGACCGTTATGCTCCTGGGCCCCTCCCCCGCCCTGTCCCTGCGCCTGCCCCTCCCCCTCCCCACCGGGGGCGGAGCCGAGTGCGGGCTGCCAGCCTGGGGGCGCTGCCCTGGGGGCCTCTTTGGCATCCTTCCGCGGGGCTCCGGAACGCGGGGGAGGCAATGGGACCACTGTGGGGGCGTGGGGATCTGAGCCCCCCCTCCCCCAATCGCAGAAAGTTTCCTCGCTCCAGTTCAGCTCTGCGTCGGTGCTCAGCAGAGCTTTTTAACCGAGCAGGAGCCCCGCGCCCTGAGAGGGCCCTGAGGACAGACTTCCTCGGACTGGTCCATTCGGCTCCTGTCGGCCCCACTTTCCCAATCCTGCATGCACACCCCGCTCGTGCCCGAGAATCGTGCCTCAGCACCCCTCTTACTGCTCAAAGCTGAGCCTCCCATGATTCCCTCTGAGTCCTGGTTCTGATGGTCTCCAGTGCCTTCCCAGGGACTCCTGGGCTGGCCCCAGCGCCCCCACCTCAGCTCTGTCTGCACCCTCCCAGCTCTGTCTCCACTCTAAAGCTTGCGCAGGTTCCAGAGCACAAGGGAGGGCCTTGCAGCTCAGACTGTATCCAGGCTGCCCTCCGTGACCTGCCTTTGTAGCCTCAGTTTCCCCCTCTGAAATGGGAAAAACTGATGAAGGAAGGGGAGGGGAAGAGCTCAGGTCTCGCACCCTGAGGGATGACAGTTTTAGAGCAGAGAGAGAGCTGGGGAAGCCCAGAGGAACCTCCATCCAGCCTACAGCATCTGGGAGGGCTTCCTGGAGGAGGTGACAGGCCTGAGCTCTGGGGTTCCATGGGAAGTGAGAAAGCGTGCACTGAGTGGAAGGAAGTAAACGTGCAGATACAGGAGCAGGTGTACAGGGGGCCAGGAGATGAGCGCGCCCTGATGGGGAGCCATAGATGACTTTAGAGCTGAGGCAGAGCCTGATGCAGCGGCTTGCAGCGCAGGGTGGAGGTCCGGCGATTAGGGCTCTGCTCTGGAAGGGTGTAGGAAGGCAGGGGAAACCGAGAGAGGGTGGGGGCTCAGCCTGAGGTGAGGGATGAGCTGTCAGGTGGACCCCTGGGGGGAGCGTTGATAAAGGACTTGCTCTCGGTAACTTTCGAAAAGGCTTGTGGGAAGGGGCAGCAGGGCATGCTCGGTCCGATCTCCGGGGCCCAGTCAGAGCAGGGGAGGAGCACGCAGCCAGTTGCTGCCGTACCCTGTTCCTGCAGGGAGCTGTGGTGGCAGAGGCCAGCCTGGCAGGGCCTCTGGGAATGTGGACTCAGTCAGGGCTCAAATCCCCACCCAGCCCAGCCGCCTCCTTGCTGTGCCTCCGTTTCCTCATCTGTCAACAGGGCAACTCTTGTGGAGATTTAATGTTCCGTCCATGGTGTAGCAGGTGGGCATCACTGATACTGCTCTGTAGGGATGGGCCCAGATCTCTGCCTGCCCCACCCAGGCCACTCCTGGCCACAAGGACCCTGGGGGACTGGGCCCTGAGCCTTTGAGTCTTTTTAATATAAATTGACAGTCATTTAAAGCTTGAGCCTCAGCTCTGCTCCTTTCAGAAGAAGGGTGGGGTGGGTACCTCCCGGGACCATCCTTATCCCATTTCCTGGTGGGGGACAGTGAGTCCCCTAGGGGAAGCTGGGCTGGCCAGAGCCACTCCGAGTCCACCTCCAGTGCAGCTCAAATGCTGAGGGAAGGACCTTCGGGTCTTGGTCCCTGCTTGCTATCCACCTGATAGAAGCTTCTAGGGAGTCTAGAGTCTGGATCCTGCCTTAGAGGGGCTCCAGGACCCTGGAAATGGGCTCCAGGAGGCTGGAGAGGTGAGAGGAGGTTGGAGAGGGGGCACTTTCACTGTGAACTTCTTCTCCTGGGGGCACTGGACCCCCAGGGGTCAAGGTGGGGCCTAGGGTTCCTGGGCTGGGCAGGGATGGGCACGCAGGCGTCCTCAGGCCCTGGGAGGACCTGCCTCGTGGGGGTAACACACAGTCTGTTTGCTGCCCAGTTCTGGATCATAATCACCCCTTTATGCTCCATGGATTGTGTGGGCATACAGGCTGACTCCAGAATCGCATGACCCTCGTGCCAGCGCCAGGCTGAAAAGTGGACACCTACCCACCCTTCATTACAGTCACTTCAGCAGAACACCACCACCACCACCACCACCCCCGAGCCCCTCACGCCTCTTTGCGAGTCTTGCTGAAAATCCCCGCTCCAAGACCACCCAGCAGGCTGCACTGACTCAGAGAGGGCTGTCACCTTCCTGCGTCACATACAAGCTTGGGGGCCACAGGCAGGCGATGAACTGTGGGATCTGGGCTTGGGCCAGGGCAAGGTGCCCCAGGTGAGGGGCTGCCCCTCTTTGAGCCTCAGTTCCCTCTGCAGGTGAGGACAGACTCAATTAGCAGAGAAGCAGGGGGATGGGGTGGCACCACAGGGACACTTTATGCTTTTAGGTGCCAAGTGGAACAGCGGTTCCCTTTCCACCTCTCCTGACCCAGCAGAGTCCCACATGCCCCCCAGGTTATCTTATGCTCCCCTCCCAGGCAGCACTGGCCCATCTTTGTGGCCACACCACCCCTGCCATCCCCCACCAGTAGCATGGGGATTTCACATCTTGCTGTTGGAAAAGTTGGTGTTTTAAACCTGCCCAGTGGGTCCAGGGGGTACAACCTGGTGACCTGCTCCTGATTCAGTAAGGCCGATGCTACTGTGTGGCCTCATGCATCGGTGACCTTGTGATATGCGGAGCTGCCTTGTTGGGTTTCCAAGGTCTTCTGGGAGCAGATCGCCATCGCACAGAATTGGGGCTGCTGATGGGTTCGAACCACTGACTTTATACTTATCAGGCAAGAGCATCAACACTGCACCACCAGGGTTCTTTCCGTAAAGAGTATAGCCTAGAAGGGCTTGCAGCGCAGGTCTTCTCCCTCATGGGGGGTCTGACAGACTTGACAGCACCCCACTGAGGAGTCCAGTACACCTGCCTCAGGCGCCCAGGCACTTCCCTGCAGAAGAGTCGAGACAAAGGATTGGCCAGGTGCCATCCTGGCCACCTCCCAGGGCACCTTGCTGCCGTGTGAGTCCACTCCATGTCACCTCTTTTGACATCTCTCCCACCTCTGACCCCAGGGGTCTCTTACTGCTTCCTGTCCTTCCTCTGCTGTTCCATGAACATCTCAGTCCCCACCCCCACCCCCAACACTCATCTTTAAATTCTCAGCCAAATGATAATAACAGCATAATCTAATTTGGAGACAAAGTATTCCAGGAAAAGGGCACAGCCTATGCAAAGGCCCTGGGGCAGAGCTGTCTGTCTACATATTGGAAGATCAACCAGGAGGTGTGGTTGGAGTGGAGTGAGGGGAGAGGAGGATGGGGGTACAGGACAGGTTGAGCAGGGCCCTATGGGCTTAGGAAGAACCAGGCTTCTTCCTGAGGGAGGTGGGAGCCCTGGAGGGCTGTGGGCAGCAGAGGAGGGACTGGCCTGAGTCAGTGCTCATGGGCGCCCTCTGGCTGCTGTAGGGGAAGCAGCTGGAGTCAGACCCAGGGCAGAGGTGACTGCACTGGTCCCAGTGACAGAGATGGGGCCGGGCCAGTGGAGGCAGTGAGGGGGAAGGGGGCAGATTTGAGAAAGCTTATCAAGGCAGAGCTGATGAGATTTGCAGGCATGCCATGTGACCTCTTGGAGAAGACCCAGTACCTGGAGTCTCTGAGGAAGCAGGCAGGAGGGCCACAGAGGCTGCAGGGAGCTCTGGTAGCCTAGTGGTAGGGAGCTGTGCTGCCAACCCAGAAGCACACGGTTTGAATCCAACAGCTGCTCCAGGGAGAGAGTTAGGTGGTTACCTCCCATGATTGACGCCTCTGCAAGCCCACTGGAAGGGAGCAGGGAATCTCTTCTGACCTAGCGGCGTGAAGCAACAACCACCCTCACTCTAGAAAGTTCCTCCTCCAGGGAGGATCTGGGCCTTGGAGATGCTGGAGCTTTCTGTGGTGGTATCCGAGCCTCATTCCCCAGCTCTGTCATGTGTTCGCGACCCTGCTTCTGTGTCCGTCACTCTGTGTCCATTACAGGTCCCTCTTGCTGTCTACCCTCCGCAGGAGGCTGGAGAGATTGGCTTGGGCGAGCGGGGTCCGTGGCCAGCCCACTCCCACCTGCCTCAGCCAGGTTCTGCCAGGCTCCTATCGGGGAGCCTCCAAGAGCCCAGGGTGATGAGGGACCACTGGATGGGACCCAGCGGCGTGAGCTCCCATAGGCTGTGGGCAGGGAGTTTGTTGTGCTGAGGTGACCCCCAGCCAGGCTAGACTAGAGGTCACTGCCCCGGGGTTTCAGTCTCTCTGTACTGAGGCTTGCTGAGCTGCCTCAGTTTCCCCTGAGGCTCCCTGAGTCCTGCTCCCTCAATACGGCCTGCAGATGGTCATCTGTGAGTGGATCCAGCTGCTGTGGTCACTCTAGACCCAGATGGCCTCGGGCTGTTTCCCCCAGCCAAGGCCACCTCCTTCCTCACTGTCCGACTTTACTCTTTAAGGGACTGTGTGCTGGCCCATCCGGCCATCCGCAGCTGGTGGTGCCTGTGTGTGTATCCACGGACTGACTGTGTGCCTCTCTGTGTCGTGTGTGTGTGTGTGTGTGTGTGGTCTGTCTATACACCGTGATTCTCAGCTCTGACTGTGGCTTGGTACCTGCCCGAGGCCTGTGTTGGTGTGCCGCTTGCTTCACCATGACCCTGTGGACGTGTGTTCTTCCTGTCTGTGCTCTGGGCATGTTCACTGTGTGTCTCTTCGCCTGTGTGCGTGTTTCTGGTTGTTTGTGGTCTCTGTGTATCTCTATTTGCTTGCATGCGTGTGTGTGTGTGTGTGTGTGTGTGTGATGTGTTCCGTTCTCCCCGATTGGGACCCTGGTTGTGTGTCTTGTCTGACTGTGTAGCTGAGATCTGACTTTGCACGTGTGTCTGAGGCCGTGTCACTGGTCTGACTGTGTGCATGTTGTGTCTGCCTGGAATAGGGGAGGTGTCTTGTCCACCTTGTTGCCTGACATTGGGTCTTCCAGTGCTCCCTGTGTGTGTGTGTCTGCAGCCTCTGTCCAGCCTGTCAGAGGTGTCTGTGTGTGTGTCCATGGTCTTTGTGCCTGTGTACACATCTTTATCTCTGACTTGTCCTGCGGGTGTGGCCTGACTGTGTGCACATATCCCTGTCCCCATCTTATCCTGCAGGTGTGGCCTGACTGTGTGCACACATCTATCCCCCCCCCCCATCTTATCCTGCGGGTGTGGTCTGACTGTACACCTCTGTATGTCTGTAGTCTCATGGTGTGCAAGCTGAGCCCTCCCTTGCTCCCTTCAAGCAAACTGCCATCACCCTTCCCCCCTTTGCACCCTTTGATGACCCGGGCAACACCAGCCCAGCCTGCCCCAAGGCCGCCCCAGGGCTGGGCGAGGTGACCGCAGGCTGTTATTTTGGGACTAAGAGTCACAGCCACCGCCCTGTCATTACGTGGCCTTTGTCCCTGTGGTCACAGCCCTGACCCAGTCGGGGACACGCCTGGGAGGGGGCATGCAGGATGACCCAGCAGAGGCCCGAGGCCCCGTCCCTGGGGTGATGGAGAGGGAGACCCTTCCTGGGGGCATTGAAAGAGGGCTCCACCAGGGGGTCCGGCCTCTGATGAGGGCACCCTCCACCCTAGGGGCGTGGAAATGGACTTCAGATGATTGATGCTCATACTCGGTTGTGAGACATAGTGAACGCTGTGGTGGATGATCTTGGTCGCTTCTGAGGCTGTGGGATGTGGAGTGGGGCGTCGCCATCGAGGGCAGGAATACTTCCCCTTGGAGGGATAGTTGGGCTGGGACCTCTGGGGGGGGGGAGGGTCCAGCTTGGCCATGCAGGGTGAGGGTGGGGACGAGGGCATAGAAGGGACAAGGACTCAGTCCGGATGAGACCAGCTGTGGGATGCATCCTGAGGGGGCAGAAAGAGGTTGCTGAGGAACCTCGGGTGGGGGAGCGGGAGCCAAGGGAAGTGCTGCAGGTGGGGGGGATGGGCAGGTTTGCTTGCACAAAGTCCCGTGACCAGCAGGGCCCAGCTACAGGGCCAAGTGGCAGCAAGGAGTGGATCAGGGGTCGGGGGAATGTCGTTTGGAGGACCCTCAGGGGCATACTCAGCTCCAAGTGAGGGTGCAGCCCACGGGTGGGGCGCAGCCAGGGCTGAGCTGACATCACTTGTGGTTAAGTTAAGGCTTCATCTGAGGTCGGGCCTGGTCCAGGATCAGAGCTCAGTCCAGAGCGGGGACTCAGCTGGTGCCCAGGCTCCATCCGGGGTCGGGGGGCTCGGGCTGGGATTCAGGTACTTTGAGCTGTTTTCCTGCCTTCCCTCAGCCCTTTATGATCCTCCCAGATTTGAGCCTCCAGATTTCTGCACTCCCTGCTCACGATCGTCTTTTTTTTGTTTTCTGCAGACGCTGCCCCGTCTGACGTTCAGCTTGCGGCCTCTCTGTAAGGGACTGGGGGGCCATCCCCCTCCAGGACGGAGGTCAGAGGTCGCCACCAAGCATGGCGCCCACCCGGGGCCCTGCCGTGGTGTCTGTGGTTGGTCCCGTGGGCTTCCTCATGGTTCTGCTGGTTGGAGGCAGCATGGCAGAAGGTAAGAGGCTGCCATGAAATGCTCGTGTGTGTGTGTGTGTACACACGTGTGCATGTGCATGCATGTGCCCCCCCCCAAGGCTTCTGGTTTTGCCAAGCAGAGCCCCTGTCCTTCACAAATGAGGCAGCACAAAGAACCCAACGTGCAGATCTAAATAATACCGATGCTGTTGATGATGTAGTAACAATAAGGACACGTGAGAGCTGCTTCCTGAGCGCCGGCACCAGGGCAGCACCGGATACAGACGTTCCCCGCTTCAGCTCCCTCAAGCCTCACAGTTCCGTCATGCCAGCTCTGATTTCCAGTTTCTCAATGAGGCTCGGGGAAAGCAGGGACACCCTCCAGGTCACCCCTGCAGGCTGGTTCCCCTGCAGCAGGTATTAAATGCCACGGCCCAGGTGGCAGGCAAACCTCTGAAAGTAGAGCCAGAGCTGGCTGGTGTTGGACAGAGAAGAGCCAGGAGAGACTCCTCGGCAGAGAGGACATTGGGAGCAGGGCTTTGCAGACGTGTAGGAGTTGGCCAGTTCTGAGATGTCCCTGGTAAAGGTGACAGTTTTGGGGACGAGCAGGGCTGTGATTCTGACTGTAACACGGGGAGGGGCAGTTCCAGGCCCCAGGCCAAAACCCTGGTGGTGTGAGGGGCCTCAGAAGAGGTGTCCTTCAAGTCCGTGGGGACACGGGAGACCAGGTCAGCGGGTCCTCTCCTTGCAGAAACCGGGTTCTTGCTGTGAGCCAGCCTGCTGTGTGACTGGACCGGAGACACCCCGTTAGCCACCACATCTGCCTTGGGTTGAGTGGAGCTCGTTGCTTTGACATCCCCCCATCTTGTGACAGGACGCCTGAGAAGCCCTTCCTGCCGGTTGGGGTGCACAGTAGGCCCACAGCTCGGTGCTGCCAGGACCATGTTGTTAGGCCAGCTTGGGGGACATACGCGTCTGCTGTGCCCGTTTGCATTTTCTCCTGCTTTTCACATTGTTGTTATTTTAAAAATTCTGTTAAAACTTAGATAAGATCTCCCTCACTTGGAAGCTTGCGCTTCAGCAGCGTGAGTCACCTCCCCCATGCTGCGTGGCCACCGCCACTGGCCAGTTCCCGAGTGTGTCATGGCCCGTAGGAGCTGTGGACCCCGGAGCCAGGAGCCCTGGTGCTGCCGGGAAGGAGAGCGAGGCTGCTGACAGAGCCGGTGGGTGAAAGCCCCCAGCCGCTCTGCGGGGCAAACACCTGGTGGGCTGCTTATGTCAGGATGACCCCTGCAGGGCAGTGCATCTTCGTCACATGAGGCCACCAAGAGGCAGAATGGACAGTACCACCCCCCCAACAGCAAGTCTCCAGTGCACCCCTCCCTCCCCAGCAGTCACTGCCCTCCTCCTCCAGCACAGGGACCTTAGCCCCCTTGTCTGTGGTCACTGGGTCACTGGACACCTCACCCGGGTGGGATGGACCCTGTGATGCTTAGCCGCATGGACGTCCCTCCTGGGTGGAGTGGACCCCACGGTGCTCATCTATGTAGATGCCTCACCAGGGCGGGATGGACCCTGCAGCGCTCGTCCGTGTGACATCGCTATCCTGAGTGGGATGGACTCCACAGTGCTCGTTCACGTGGACGCCTCTCCGGGGCGGGGTGGACCCCGCAGTGTGGGTCCAACTACAGGCTCTTGGAGCTGTGACACAGGCATTGGGCTGCGCTTCCCCTGAGGGTGGAATGATTGTGTTTTCTTCAGTAAATGCCTGCTATGCTTCCGTGCCAGTCCCACACCAACCCTGGCAGAGGAGGACAGTCGTCTTCAGTCCTGCAGATGGGGAAACTGAGGCACAGTGAGGTTCATGGCAGGCAGGAGAGGGGCCTGCTGTGGTCTGAGCCCAGGTCCTCCAGTTCAGAGTCCACGCTCAGCCAGGGCCTGTCTCTCACCCAGGATCTGTTTTCTGCAGGGTGAGCTGCAGACTTCTCATTCCTTCCTGCTGTCCATCTGTCTGTCAGTCTGTGCAGGCGCTCTCTACCCCCAGCATTGCTGACTTGGGGCCAGATCCTGTCCTGTGATGGGGTCTGTCTGATGCACTGCATCCCTGGCCTCCACTCAGGATACCCCAGAATGTCCCCAGACATCACCCTGTGTCCCCTTGGGGTAGAATTATCCCCAGATGAGAACCTCTGCGTTGGAGGCTCCCACTAACCCTCAAGGGACTCCGCATTTGTCCCATATCTATCTGACCTCCTAGGACACTGTCAAACTGATATCCGCACACTGAGTGGAGGACGACAGAGGAGGGTGTCACAGAAGCTGGAGGGCCCCCTAGTTTACAGTGTCTGACCCAGAAGGAGTTCATGCAGGTGTGCGGTGTGAGCGGGGTCAAATCCCCTGTTCTCCAGATAGCTCCCACAAGGGGTCTCCCTAGCATTGCTGCCGTGGGGCGGGGTTCTTCCCTGGGGCGCAGCACCCGATGCCCCATGTAGGGGTCTGAGCTGCATCCCTGGCCGCCACCCACTTGATATGATAGCACACCCATGCACACACACACACACACTCACACTCTCCCCACCCCCAGATGTCAGAACTCCATGCATCTTCAGGAAAGAGTGCACCAGCCCCTCCACTGCCTGAACCCGCACTGACTGAAAAGTTAACCCACTGACTGAATAGTCAACGTCTTTGACAAAGAGCCCGGGAGGCACAGCGGTTAAGTGCTCGGCTGCTAGACAGAAGGTGGGAGGTCCCAACCCACCCAGTGGCTCTGCGGGAGCAAGACCTGGCAGCCTGCTCCCTAACGGTGACGGCCTGGAAGATTCCACAGGGCAGATCTGCCGTCACAGGGGTTCGTGGAGGGAAAAATTGTCCAGGTGTCACCTAAGAGCAACAACGACTGCTCAGTGCCCTGCTTCAGTCATAACGGTTAGCCTTGGGGATGAGGTGGGCTCGACTTTAGAAATCATATCAGAATCTCAGTAACAGCTCTAAAACAGAGGTGGTGAGGCTGAGGCTAGGAGTGGTCACAGAGACAAGAAGTTTGGCAGCTGCCCCAGGCTGGGTTCGAATCCTGGCTCTGTCCCGTGGCCTTGGGGAGGTCTGTGCTCGTTTACTCGGTTGGTGAGCTGTTACTAAGCACTTGCTGTGTGTCAAGCCCTGTCTTGGCACAGGGGACAGGACATAACTTGTTCTTGCCCCACGGAGGTGAAGTGTCCAAAAGAGACAGTGTACTGGGTGGGGGATGTTCTAGAACATAAGAGAGCTGGGAGGGGGCAGGAGTGAGGGAGGACCAGGGCTGTGGTCAGTGAGGGCTCACTGAGGAGGGGGCGTCTGAGCAGAGATCTCCAGGAGGTGAGAGTGTGGCCCATAATAATTGGGGAAGGGCTTTCCCAATGGGAGGAGAAGGAACAGGCTGTGCAAAGGTCCTGAGGCAGATGGGCCTGACATTGAGAGTAACAGTAAGGCTTGAGGCCAGAACAGAGAGAGGAGGAGAGCAGGGAGGGGCTGGAACAGGTCGTGCAGTGTCCTGTGGGCCTCGGGGAGGTGGGAACCCTGGAGGGATGCAAGCAGGGGAGACCTGAGTCTAACTCAGGATGACTTCCAGGATGCCTTGGGGGTCTTCTAGGAAGCAGTGGGGATTTTCCCAGGATGCAGTTGTGGTCTTCCCAGAAGGCAGCAGGGCCAACTCATATGGTGTTCCTGGACACCCCCTGGCGGCCGTGGGGAGGTTTGGGGTGAGATCGGAGCTGGAAGGCCAAGGTGGAGACCTGACACACGTCCAGCTGATCAGTGAGGTGGTGTGACTAAGGACTTGTGTAGCTTGCACACAGCCGGCTTTCCCTCTGGGGCCCTGTTATTACCCAGGTGCTGGTTGGAGCCTGGGTGGTTCGAACCTGCCTGGCAGCTCTGGGAAAGGAGGACTCAATCTGCTCCTGTAAAGATGCCAGCCAGGGAAATGCTGTGTGGCCACTCTGCTCTGTCACCTGTGGTCACTGTGAGCAGAACTGACTCCATAGTACCTGCTCCCACCACAGGTGCCTGCAGCAAGGAGAGCTGAGCTCGCATTTCCCAGCATTTCGACCCCAGGGGAGAATCTCTTTAGCAGAAATAGAATCCACATAGAATCCAGGAGTGGGTCCTGCACTGGGGCCCATGCTGCCGGCTGGGTGGGGGGCTAGTGCCAGGGAGCCTAGGGTGAGCAGGCGCCTGAGCATCCCATAGCTGAGACCAAGGGGAGTCAGTCATACTTAAGAAGCACCTAGTGGTTCCCATTGGGCCCTTCCCAGGATGCACTGGGGCTTCCCCAGGATGCTGTGAGGTCTTCCTAGGATGCCGAGGGGATTTTCCCAGGATGCGGTGGGGTCTTTCCAGAAGGCAGCGGGGCCAGCTCATAGGAAGTTGAGGGGTGCAGTAGGTGAGTTACCAGCTCTGTCACCAGAGTCTTTTCTGCAGTATCTGAAATGAATAGAAATAAGACCCGTGACCAGCTGGAGATGGAGAGTAACTCCCAGCCGCCTGAGAGGTCTGGTTTCTTGTGGGCATTGCCAATCCAAACCTCTATCTCTTGCACTCACTCGTCCATACCAAGAAATTTGGAAGACAACTGCCTGACCGATGAAGGGGAAAAGATCTAGATTTGTTCCCATTCCACAAAGCAATGATGCAGCAGAATGTGGAAATTACTGAACACTCTCGTTAATGTCACAAGCAAGTAAAATCATGCTGAAGATTATTTAAAAGTAACTGGAGCAATACAATTGATAACATTTAGAAAAATGAGAATTCCCACACTTCATTGTGCTTGGGCGCGTAGACCAAAAAGCAATTGTTCTCACAGAACAAGGGAACACTACATGGTTTATAGTCCGGAAAGGTGTGCATCAGGGCTGTATCTTTTCTCTATTCCTATTCAATCTGTATACTGAGCATATAATTTGAAAAGCCAGACTCAATGAAGGAGAATGTGGCCTCAGGATTGGAGGAAGACTTTCGGGGACAGAATCAGGAAAGATACAGTGGGGATCTGGAAAGATAGGGTATTAGTGGGGGGCATAGATCAATGGTAATTAATTTTATAAGACACAGTGTTTTAAAAAAGTTCATTATAAGGAACAAAACAGAATTTAAATGAAAGACTGTATAAAACACAATGTACATGCATGAAACACAACTTATATGAAAGATCAAATATTTAAAAAGTATTGGAGGAAGACTCATCAACTGTTACACAAATGATACAATCTTGCTTGGAGAAAGTGAAAACACAAATGATACAATCTTGCTGGCAGCAAGTGAAGAGGACTTGAAAGCTTACTGAAGTTTAGAGGCCTGCAGCCTTCAATATGGATTACAGCTCAACCTCAAGAAAACAAATACCCTCACCACTAAAGCAATAAGTAAAATGATGACAGATGGGGACAAAAATGGAAATTGTCTATGATTCCATTCTGCTTGGGCCCACAATCCACATCCTTGGTAGCAGCAGTCAAGAAATCAAAAGATATATGTTGTTGTTATGTGCCGTCGTGTTACTTGTGACTCATAGCGACCCTATGTACAACAGCCCTAAACTCAGCTCTGTCCTGTGCCAATCACACTGTCTCCTACACACCCATCCTGATTACCCCAGTCACTGAATCAATCCACCTCCTAGAGGGTCTTCCCCTCCTGCGCTGTCCCTCTACCCTACCAAGCATGAGTCCCTCTCCAAGGACCTGTCCCTCGTTACAACATGCCCAAAGTATGTCAGACGAAGCCCCAGAATTCTTGCCTCCAAGGAGCCGCCTGGTTTAACCCTCTCCAGCATGAATCTGTTTTTGTTTTCCTAGCAGTCCATGGTACCCTCCACACTCTTCTCCAGCTCCACAGCTCAAAAGCATCAATTCTCCTTCTATCCTCCTTAGTCACTGTCCAACTCTGTGATGCATAACAAGTGATAGTAAAGACCATGGCCTGTATCAGACACACCTTAGTCTCCAGAGAGACACCATTGCTCTTCAGTACTTTGGAGAGGTCCCTAACAGCAGACTTTCCCATGGCAATACACCTTTTAATTTCCTGGCTACTGGTGCCAAGAGTGTTGAGAAAATCTGCCATCAAAGACCTGTCTAAAGTATAAGGATGTGGGTTTACAGAGTACGGGGCGCTTCATTCATCCCACGGTTTCTTAGTTGTCTCATGTGCACATGAAAGTTGGGCAGTGAGTGAAAAAGACTGAAACTGGAGAGAGCTGATGCCCTTGAAGGTGGTGCTGGTGGATTGTTGACTGTAGCGTGGATTGTGAAAAGAACAATGAATCTGCCTGGAGGAAGGACAGCTTCCTACAGTGCTTCTTACACGCCCACCGGTAACACCGCCTCTTCCACGCTTCGAGCATGTTCTCCGGAGGGGCCAGTCCTGGGACAAGGACATCTAGCTTGAAAAGCAGAGGGTCAGCAGGAGAGAAGACGAGCCTCGTCCAGAGAGGCTGACACAGTGGCTGCAAAGGTGGACGTGAGCATGGTGGGCATTGGACAGGCTCCGCCAGTCTTTCCGTCTGTTCATGGGGTCGCTGTGAGTTATATAGTCAGCACCTCCCAACGACCTGGTGTCTGCGGTTGATTATTTAGAGGGCGTTATCCTAGTGCTCGGGAGCTGTGTGACCTGGATCAGGTCACTAGACCTGTCTGAGTGTCAGTTCCGCTCTCCAGAGGTGTGGTTTGAGAGGGATGCTGAAATCCAGGCAAGCGTGAGCACTGGTCTCCCCGAGCCAGGGCCACGACCTGGGAGCATCGCTGGGGAGGCGCAGCACGCTGGGCGACACCATCAGAGGGAGGGATACCAGATGACGGGCACTGTGGCAGGAGTTTATTATTTTCTGGTAAAATACCCATTTAGTTAAAACAAAAAAAAAGCCCCATTTTTTTTTGCAAGCACTTCTTAGATGTTACCACCTACGAGACTAACAAGATGCTGATTTACTATTTTAACTTTCTCCTGAGCTCTAGTCAGAGCTGTTATCGTTACCCACTGCCCGGGCCGTTTCAGGTCACAAGGCTTCATCTGCACACACCTGGATTTGCTGCTGCTGGTGTTTTCATAGTAGCTGATTCTGTCACATTTTCTGGTGTTTTAGCTACAGTATTGTGGCAATTAATACTTGCGAGAGGATATCAATAACTTATTTTTGAGGACCAAGTAGTAATTAAAGGAAAATAAGAAAAATCCAAAAAGGCTTCCCACTTAGCTACTAATAATGTTGTAGCTAATCACGTTCTAATTCAATGTGGAAAGATTTTTCACAACTGTTTTTGTTGTTAGTATTCATAGGATTAAGAAATATTACATTTGAGCAGTTTACAGCAGTATCATATCTTATTCTATGATTGTTGTTGTTATGTGCTGTCAAGTTGCTTGCGACTCATAGTGACCCTATGTACAAGAGCCATAAACCCTGCTCTATCCTGTGCCAACTTCACTGTCTCTGCCACACCCACTCCCATTACCCCAACCACCGAATAGATCCATCTCATGAAGGGTCTTAGTGTGCTGCACTATGTTTCCACTCTCCTGAACATGACATCCCTCTCTAAGGACTGGTCCCTCCTTGCAACATACCCAAAGTATGTCAGACGAAGCCTCAGAATCCTTGACTCCAAGGAGCAGCCCAGCTTCACCCTCTCCAGGACAAACCTGTTGGTTCTCATAGCAGTCCATGGTATATTCAACACTCTTCTCCAGCACCACAGCTTCAAGGCATCAACTTTCTTTCTTATCATCCCTATTCACTGTCCAACTCTCCGATGTATAGCACACAATTGGGAAGTTTATAGCCCAGATCCAGCACACCTTAGTCTCCAGCCTGACGTCATTGCTCTTCAGTACTTTGGAGAGATCTCTGACAGCTGACTTCCCCAGTACAATTTGTCTCTTGATTTCCTGGTTGCTGGTTTCAAGAGTGTTGACTGTGGAGCCAAGTAAACTAAAACTGTTAACAATCAACAGTCTCTTCACCATCCATACTGATGCTCTCAACTGGCCCAGTAGTGAGAATCTTTGTTTTCTTGATGTTGAGCTTCAATCCATATTGGAGGCTGCAGTCCTTGACCTTCTGCAGCAAGCGCTTCAGGTCCTCCTCAGTTTCAGTGAGCAGGGTTGTGTCATCTGCATAACGCAGGTTGTTGATGATTCTTCCACATGAGCAGGGTTTATGTCTGAAAGAACAGAAGAAAAAATTCAAGCCTTGAGGTTACAGCAGTGAATGTTTTATGGCAAGGAGTTGAACCACGTAGGAAGCATGAAAAAAAATGGCAGGAGTTCATCAGATTACTGTACCAGAAGATAATTGGTTGATATTTGGCCATTTCATGAGGTAGCAGCGTATGATCAAGAACCAGTGGAAAGAGGAAATACAAGCCACACCGAAGGCCCTGGCCAAAAACAAGGCCTGAGGAATTCATGGAACCTCAGCTGAGGTGTTTGAACAAACAGTCGCAGCCCTGGCCACGCTTACTTGTCTGTGCCAAGAAATTTGGCAAACAACTTGCTGGCCGACTGACTGGAAAAGATTCATATTTGTGTCCACTCCAGAGCAAGGTGATTCAACAGAATGCGGAAGTCGTCAGATAATATGATGAACGTCACATGCAAGTAAAATCCTGCTGTGGTGAAGGAAAGAATGGTTGCAGACATGCATCAACTGGGAAGCACCAGAAATTCAAGCTGGATTCAGACAGACGAGGACGTGCAATGAGGGCTGTCACTGCTGATGTCGTATGAACCTTGGCTCAAAGTCGAGATTGCCAGATTGGTGCTTGCTTGTGTCTCACTGACTGGGCAAAGGCATTTTAACCGTGTTGGTCCTGGTAAATGATGGATAACGTTGAGAAGAATGGGAATTCCAGAGTACTTAATTGTGCTTCCGTGGAACCTGTACGTCGACTCAGACAGTCATTCAAAAAGGACAAGGAGATCTGCATGGTTTAAAAACCAGGGAAGATGTGTGTCGGGGTCGTGCCTCTCCATCACTCTTCAATCTGGATACAGAGCCAGTGATCCCAGAAACTGGATTATACTGAAGAATAACATGGCATTGGAGTCCGAGGAATTCCTCGTTGACAGCCGGCGTTAGACAGATGACACAACCTTGCTTGCTTAAATTCAAAGAGGACTTGAAGCACTTGATGAGGAAAACAAAGTACAGCCTTCTGCATGGATTACTCTTCAATGTCAAGAAAACAGAAGTCCTCACAACAAATTGACCTGTAAACCGTATCATGATTAAGGGAGAAAAGATGGAAATTATCAAGAATTTAGCTTCATTTGGGATCCATAATCAATGCCCATGACAAGAAACCACCCAGTATATGATGTGGAGCAAACAGTCTGTAAAAGGCCTCTTTAAAAAAAATAAATAAAAAATTTAAAGAGTTAGGTGGTCACATGGAGGACTAAGGTGTGCCTGCCCCTTGCCATGCTATTTCCTGTTCCTTCATGTGTTATGAAAGCTGGACAAGGAATACCACAGCAGAACTGTTGCCTTTGGAGTATGATGCTGGGAACTACACTGTGGGTTGCCGGAGGAGCAAACTAGGCCGTCTGAAAGAAGTGAACCTAGAACACTCCTTAGAGACAAGAGTGTTGAGACCTCATCTCATGCACTCTGGGTCTGTTACCAGGAGGGTAGGTTCCTGGGGGAGGAAATCTTGGATGAACTGAGTTGATGCAGTAGCTGCAGCGCTGGGCTTGAGCACAGTGGAGACTGGGAGGGTGGTGCAGTGTTTTGTTCTGTTGTTTGTGGGTCAAGAGACAGTGGACGTGGAACCTCTTTTGTGTCCCCACACCAGCCAGCCACTTGGTGGGACTTGAGTGCCAGGTAGGTATCTATTCCTGAAGGTCACTACCTAGGATCCTAAGGGCTGTGGGAGCCAGGGGGCACTGCACCCACCTGGCTGAGCATCTCTGAGCCAGGTGTCTTGACACAGTGTGCTCAGAGCTGTGAGAGGCACACAGAGACAGTGGCAGGCACCCTGCAGGGTTGGGCTGCAATCTGGGAAGGCTCCCTGGGGGAGGTGCTGGCTGAGCGGAGATGGAAGCAGCCAGATGGAGGGAGGACAAAGAGCTGCTGGGAGGAGGGAGCAGCTGAGGCCAGGTCCCCCCAGTCCCGCTGGAGTCCAGCTGGCTGGATTGGCGGGCGCTAGGGGTGTGTCCAAGCACTCAGCTGTAAACAGGCCTGGGACGCCTCTGCTGCTCCAGCCAACACCGCCTTCCAGCTGCTCCCAGAGGAACATTTTCCCAGAAGAGGGATTCCTGACCCGGCCACAGTGACTTTTTCCTGTGTCCTTGGCTGAGGACAGGGATGGCCCTGGGTCACCAGTCCTGAGGCTAGAAGGGAAAGGGGGGCCGGGGGGGGAGGGCTGTCCTGGACACTGGAGCAAAACATCTGCCATAATTCAGGTTTGAGGCCTTGGATTTGAACTTGAGCGGCATTCTGGGCAGTGAGGCCTGTCAGCTCTCTGAAATCTTACCTCTTCTTCACTGTGGGTTAGTCGGTCAGTCTAGAGGAGTAAGGAACGGCTGAGAGAGGCCAGGCTGACAGTCTGTCCATCTTCCAGAGAGTTGGTGAGACCTGCGGTCACGTCAGCAGGAGCAGGGCCCGGAATGAGGGAGGTGAGACTGCTCCAGTCAGTGGGGCAGTCCTCTCTCGTGCCCAGCCCAGCCCAAGCCGTGGGTGCTGGGGTCTGGGCGAACCCAGACACGGAACCCAAACCTTTCTTGAGCCTCTAGGCCAGCAGAACCCCTGGTCTCCCAGCACAGGCCCTGCGTTCACCTGCTCATGTGCACATCTGGGAGGCTCAGCCTTCCAGCAGTGCTCTGACCTTGGCCATCCAGCTCGGCCTCTCCTCTGACTCTATGCTTTCACCAGTCATTTCCTTTAGCCAGTGCATTTAAATAAATAAAACAAAAATTAACTAGTCCTAAGTCTAAAAGCAATTGCCAAAACCATAGACTGGACTCAAGATGACAGAAGAATTGATGCCTTTGAGTTGTGGTACTGGAGAAGAGTCTTGAACATACCATGGACCTCCAAGAAAAAAAATAGGTCTGTCTTGGAGAAAGTGAAACCAAGCTTCTCCTTGGAGGCGAGGACTTTGAAGCTCTGTCTCACATACTTTGGGCACGTGGCCAGGAGAGGTCAGTCCTTGGAAAAGGACATCATGCTTGGAAGGGTGGAGGGACAGTGCAGGAGAGGAAGACCCCGGAAGAGATGAATTGACACAGTAATTGGACATTGGGGGTTGGTGTGTCGGAGTCAGTGAGAGTGGCTCAGGACAGGGCAGGCTTCAGAGCTGTTGTACGTAGGGTCGCTGTGAGTCACAAGCAACTTGACGGCACATCATAACCACCACAGATGTAAGTGTTAGTAGCTCTGGTGGCCTAGTGTGGAGCATGTTGTGTTGCGAACCTAAAGGCAGCCGGTTCCAGTCTACTAGCTGTTGTGTAGGAGGAGGAGGGGCATTCTCCCCCACAGTGACGTACAGATCCAGAAACCTGAGGGAGGGGCCCAGTGTGTAGGAATCAGCTAGGTGGTAGTGGGTGTGGCTTTCTTGTTCTGAACCTAGATAAGACACCAAGGGAAGTCATGCACGCCTGTGGAAGACTTCCTTCATAGCGTGCTGTGCACACTTAACAACACTGAGAGAGACCAGTTGGCCTTGTGGGCCGAAAGTGATGCTACCAAGCCAAAGGTGGGTGACTCTAATCCGCGGCCCTCAGGCCTGTTTTAAATTGTTGTTGGTCAAACATTCTTCTAGGTTGTATATCCCTGGTGTGTCCACTTGCCGTACAGAGGTAACTTGTGGTTGCTGTGATGCTGAACACTGTGACACTGATGTGTCAAATGCAATAACGGTTACCCACGGTGGACAGTGTTTGGTAGTGCTCCCCGGTTGAAACAAGCTTGGAAGCAGGAGTGGCATCCACTTCTGTAAAGAGCTTGCCTCCAGAAACCCTGTGAACCTGGAGAGAGGATTGAAAGTCACACAAGTGTCGAGGACTTTCCTTCATAGGGTTGCTATGAGTCACCTACGACTCAGTGGCACTTTACAACAACAAGACAGCAGCCTCCCGGTTCCTTTTCCTGGGGCAGCCATTGTTTCTCCCTTTCCTATAAAGAGAGAGACCCTCTGAGCATACACATTAGTGTACATGCACACACATTTTCTCCTGCTCACTCTTTTTTTCCTTATTGCAGATGTGGTGGTAGCACTCTCTACTTTTCTTCCCATTTATTGTTTTTCTGTCTAACAGTAAATCTTGACCATTCCCCCAAAATTATCCATTGTCAAACAGCTCTTCCTTTTTCTGGCTGCATAGTACTCCACTGCTTGCCTGATTCATGCCAAAAATAAGGGGGAGGGCCTCAGTTGTTTTTTAATCATTTCCAACTCATGGTGACTACAGGAGTGTCAGCATGGAACTCTGCTCCAGAGAGTTCTCAGCAGCCGACCCAGGCCTTTCTTCTGGGGTGTCTCTGGTAATCTCAGACTTCCAACCCCTTTTGAGTTAGCTGCTGAATACTTGTTACTGACACCAACTGTGGACGCTGGGGCAGCTGGAACTGCCTGGGTTTAACTAATCCCCAGTCAGTGGCTATTTCCCTTGTTTTGTTTTGGTGGTGGTGTGGGGGTTTTTTTGTTTGTTTTTGTTTTTTTATTTTATTGTTTTGTGTGTGTGTGTGTGTGTGTGTGTGTACTATAAAATCAGATCTGACTGGTACAGGAGGAGATTGCCCCTCCTTCTCCAGCAGAGCATCTAGTGGATTTGAACCGCATACCTCTGGGATTGCTGTGTAGCTTCTTGCCACTAGACCACCAGAGCTCCCTTCCCTTGTTTTTTTTGGGACCTTGTACATTGCAGCTCTAGAGTCTGTTGATAAAAAGTCTCAAAGCACACACTGAGATAAAAATAAAAGAGGTAAAAATCCAAAGGGATACACTGTAGCATTACTGTGAATCCAGACAACTTCTGGGTGATTCAAAGGTTACTGTAGAAAGGGTCAATAAAAAGAAAACAATGTTACCAAGCCCTTAAAGGAAAAAAACCCCAAACCCACAGCCACCAAGCCATTTCTGCCTCCCTTGCACCCTGTGGGAGGGCCGGTGTAGAGCCGCCTGGTAGGGTTTCCAAGTCTGTGAACATTTATAGAAGCCGACTGCCACGTCTTTCTGCTGCAGGACAGCTGGTTGGCTCGCTCCTGCTCCCCACTGCTGCCAAGTCAGTTCTACTTCGTGGTGATAATAGAAGCCGTGCCTCCTGGGTTTTCCAGGCTGGAATCTCTACAAGCGAGTCACCAGTCTTGATCTTGAGGTGCCACTGGCTGGCTTGAGCCCCTGACCGTTACTTCAGCAGGCAGCTCTCTCGCATTTTGCTGATGGACGGTGGTTCTTGCTGGCTGCCACGGAGTCAGCCCTGGCTCGGGGGCACCTCAAGGACCACAGGGTGAAGCATTGCCTGGTCTCACTCATCATCATGGGTGTTCAGGCCCTTCAGGGTGACTGTGTTGTGTCTCCACCGCACAGAGGATTCCCTTGGGTTTTTCATCAATCCTGCCTCCACCAGCCACCATGTCCTGTAGCAGCTGGTCTTGGCCAGTGAGGTGGGTTACAGGCTGCAGCCTTTTTTACTTTGGGACGATTGAGATGGTTTGGACTGAAAGGCGGTGATAGTTGTACACCGTTATGAATGTGCTGCCACAGTCAACACTGTTAATACCAGCAGCCAGGAAATCAAAAGACGTATTGCACTGGAAAAGTCTGCTGTCGTGGACTTCTCCAGAGTGCTGAAAAGCAACCATGTCAATCTAGATACAAAGGAGTACCTAATCCAGGCCATGGTTTTCTCAATTACTTGTTATGCTTCTGAAAGTTGGACAATGTTTAAGGATGACAGAAGAATAGATGCCTTCAAGTTGTGCTGGAGAAGAGTCTTGAACATACCGTGGACTGCCGAGAAAACAAATAGGTCTATCTTGGGGAGAGTGAAACCAAGTCCCTCCCTGGAGGCTAGGATTTTGAACCTCTGCCTCACTTTGGGCACGTGGCCAGGAGGGACCAGTCCTTGGAGAAGAATGTCATGCTTGGAAGGGTGAAAGGACAGAGCAGTAGAGGGAGATGGATTGATACAGTAACTGGGGCGATGGGGGTTGGTGTGTCACCGTTAGTGAGACTGGCTCAGGACAGGGCAGGGTTCAGAGCTGCCGTCCATAAGGTCACTGTGCATCACAGGCAACTCAACCAATAACATACTGTGACAGGTTTGGAAGCAGGAGTCGCATCCACTTCCTAAATAACATGCCTTGGGAAACTCTATGCACTTTGATACATGGCAACAGTTGTAGAGGGTCTTCAGGCCTTTTGTTCATAGGTTCGCTATGAGTTGTGCTTGACTCGAAGACAATAACAACAACAACAAGTACTGCCGTCAGATTGGAACTGACTCAGCTGACCGTCCAGTGGATTTTCAGTGGTGGTAAATCACCCGGGAAAAGACTGCCCATCTCTCTCCTATGAAGCTGCTGGTGGATTCAGCACATGGAGAGGCTCCACCTTGGAGTTGGAGCAAGACCCTGCTGATTGGCCACCAGAGCACCCTGGCTGACACCGTTAAACCCCCCTCCCCACTTAGGGAGCTCTGGTAGCCTAGTGGCAAGAAGCTGCACTGCAATCCCAAAGGTCCGTGGTTCGAATCCACCAGATGCTCTGCTGGAGGAGGGGCAATCTCCTCCTGTACCAGTCAGATCCAATTCAATGGTACACACACAATAATAAAATTTAAAAAAAACAACAAAAAAACACCAAAATCCAAAACACAAAAGCCCTTCTCCAAGGGTCTCCGAAGCTGGCATCTGTACAGAAGCAAAGTGTCTTTACCTGAGGAGCAGCTAGTGAATTCCAGCCCCTGACCTCCCAGTTAGCAGCCCGGAGATCAACCCCCTGCACCACCAGAGCTCCTGGAGTGGACTGTAGTTCCACACTATCCAGTCAGAACTGGCTCATAGCTGGTTGTCAGAAGCAGTAAATCGCAAGGCAGGACACTACCCCTTCTTCTTCCATAAAGTAGCGGCTGGGTTTGAACCTCAAGCCTTTGGGCTGACAGTGCAACTCCTTACCACTAAGCCGCCAGAGCTTCCTTTCTGTAGACTCTTGTAAAATGAGGAATTCTCCGTTTTGAGAATTTCATCCCAGTTGACAAAAACGCACGAATCTGGCTCAGCTGCTGGCCGGCTCTGTTTCCTCAGCCAGCACCCTGCCTGGTGTGCCTCAGTTTCTCCACATGTCCTGTGGGGATGTGACGTCCCGGTGCCCCGCCCTATGGAAGGTCATGGACGGTAGGAGCTCCAACCTAGAACCTGGAGCTCGCTCTGAGTGTGTGTCCTCGCCCAGACACCTTAAACAGAGAGGTCAGGGCCCCGGGCTCCGAGCACTGAGTCTCTGAAAAGCCGCTGGAGGGTCAGCTGTGAGCCGGTGCTGATTCGACGTCACAGCAGCAATGGGCCTGAGTCCACGGCCCATCTGAGTCTTTGTGCTTTGGTTTAGCCCCAGGTCCTGCTGAAGGATTAGACTGGGTTACCTCCTTCTAGGTCTTTTCAGGGCCAAGGACCCTCTAGGGTCTGATGGGTCACCCCGGGGGGCCTCCAGGTGCTGGCTTTAAGGACCCTCCCCAAGGATACATAGAAGCAGGTGTGCCCCGTGCGGTGTGCGTGTGTGTGGGTGTGCACTGGCTGTGTCAGGCGGCTGCACACCACTGCCTGTGGGTGCTGTGGGGTCGTTTTGTGGGGTCTATGTGGGGCCACCTAGCTGGGCAGAGGGTGGATCTGTCTATCCCTCAGGGTCACAGCCTCAACCCCCCTTTACCCACGCGAGTCACTTCCCCCTGCTTTCTCCCAGAGCCCCCCAGGTTCATCAAAGAGCCCAAAGACCAGATTGGCGTCTCGGGGGGTGTGGCCTCCTTCGTGTGCCAGGCCACGGGCGACCCCAAGCCACGTGTGACCTGGAACAAGAAGGGCAAGAAGGTCAACTCGCAGCGCTTTGAGGTGAGTAGGGGATGGGGGGGCTGTATGTGTGGAGTAAGGAGGTCTCAGGCCAGGAACCCCTCAACGTGGCCCCAGCACCTCAGTCACGAGAGGCCGCAGAAGTGTCCCCAAGTGGAACGAGGGCAGCCGGGGCCAGGCAAGCCTCCTGGACCCTCAGTAAACAGACACCCGCTCTCACACCTGTGTGGTCTCCCTTCACATGACCCCCACAGCTGGCGCACACAAGCCAGTGCTCTTTCCACATTTGCACTGGGCCTGGGTTTCCACTTCCAGCTCACCCACCTTGCCTCCTAAGAGGGGGAGACCAGACTTGAGTCCTGGTCAGTGACCCTCATGCATGGTCACCAGCCATCTGTCAGCTAGGATGCCAGACAGGTTTCAGCAGAGCTGCCAGCCGAAGAGACTAGGAAGAAAGGCCTGGCAGTCATCCCAAATCAGCCAGTGAACACCCTGCAGATCACAGGGGTTTGAACCGCAACCTGTCACGGGGGTGGTGCAGGATGGGATAGTACTTCGTTCCGTGTGCATAGGCCACCAAGAGTCACAGGTTGACTTGAGGCCAGCGAGGAGGTGTGTAGTTTTAAATGCCCACATGTGGGTGCACAACCCCCAGCTCCTCTCCCAGCTAACCCTGGGGCCATGGGGGTGTCCACCACTGACCCCTGGACCCATGATGGTGTCCCCAACAACTCATGACATCCCCGATGGATGCGGCCTGTCTGGGCCCCAGCCTCACAGTGCACCTTCCCCACCCCCGTCCCCGACAGACGATCGAGTTTGATGAGAGCGCAGGCGCCGTGCTGAGAATCCAGCCACTGCGGACCCCCCGGGATGAGAACGTGTACGAGTGTGTGGCCCAGAACTCAGTCGGGGAGATCACCGTCCACGCCAAGCTCACTGTCCTCCGAGGTACCGGGGTCCCACGGTGGACGGGGAAGTGCTGGGTGCCGACTCGGGGGCATCCTTGCCGAGACTCAAGCCTTCCACATTGGACTTTCCCGTTTGTGGGGCTCAGACCTCTGCTGCCATCCCTTAACGCTGCGGGGCCCAAGGCCTGCTGGTGCTGAGTTCCTGAGACTCCACGGGCAAAAGTGACCACAGACCCTTGGGGTCCTTGACCTCCTGAATGTGCCCCAGCTCATACCGGCCACAGCAAGAAAGAGAATTACTAGCACTCACAGTTATGAAGGGTGCACTGGTGGTGTAGTCGAGCCAGTTAGGCTGCTGACCCCAAAGCCGTGGGTCCTCTGTTCAAGTCCACCAGTGTCCTCTGTTTTTATCCACCAGCAGCTCCTTGACAGAGAGATGGTTACTTTTCAGTCTCAGCTGTGAGTCGTTTCCCACCCAAAGCAAGAAGTTTGAGTTTGAATCTCAGCTGCTAAACAAAAGGTTGGAAGGGCAGGTCTACCCAGAGGTGCCTCAGAAGAAAGGTCTGGTGATCTGCTTCAGAAAGTCGCCCCTGGACTCCCCATGGAGCGCAGTTCTGTTCTGAAGCCCGTGGCCCCTCCATCATTCAGCAGTGACTCCGTAGCAGCTGGTGTTTGTGTAATAGAAATGTTCACGATTCCAGACTCGCTGTGGGCACAGGGGTCCAGGGTCTCACGTAATGTTCTCAGGGCCTCGTGTCTCTCGTCTCCTGGACTTGTTTTCTTTGCTATCATGTTCAATAAGATGCCCCAGTTCCTTAAGTCACTCCATACACAGGCCCTAAAAAAGAAAAAAAAAAGCTGCTGTCCCAGGGTTTGTTGCTCATTGGTGGTCTTTGTGTCACACGCCCAGCCCTGGGCCAGTCATCATGGCCCCGGAGTTTTGAATCTGGCCAGACTCCTCCCCTGTGCCTCCTTGGAAGGGCTGGTAAGGAGTGATAAATGGATGGTAGACAAATAGATGCTAGGCAGACAGAAACAGCCGCCCGTGCGCCCACTGTTTATCCACAGGACCCTGTGGAAAGCTTGCATCCTGGGCTGCTTGCAGGCCTCATCCAGACGCATCAGGGGCCTAGGGAAGTTGCTTCCTCGTTATAAACAAACAGCGTCGTTCGGCCTGGCCGTGGACCCACTCTCGGCCACTCCCCGCTGCCTTTCCCAATAGTCTGGTTTTAAGTCAGAGCTTGAAGGTTTTGGCTTTAGGGCCTGACGCGTGGAGTTTAAATCTTACTTGGTGCTGCCACTTTGCTGTGACTCTGGGCGAGTTTAACAGACCTCTCTGAGCTGCAGTTTCATCTTCTTGTAAGTGGGGCAGTAACAGCTCCCTCCCACCAGGGTCATAGTGGGAGCCAGCGAAATGAGGGACGCGGGGCAGCAGGGTGGCAGGCAGGCCAGCAGCTCCCGGTCAGCTCCCTCTATTGGTGGCAAGGATTATTGTCATTTATTCTGGTTTTAACAAGAGGGCTGCAGTGCTTGGCTCTGTGGGGTCAGCCTGCCAGACAGACCCTCCTAACCCCTGGGGGTAAGTCTACTTGTGGCCCCTTGGGTGGTCTCCCGCTATCCCCCTGGACAGTGGAACTCTGAGCAGGAGCCCTGGGCAGCTCAATGGGCATATGATCTCAGTGCTCCCCGAGAACCGAGTGCCCCGCTGGGTGGTTTGTATCAGTGGCTATGGGAACCCCTATGGTTTCATCCTGCACTTTGTTGATTGTGGCTGGTGGTGCGATGCCAACTCCTGGTGACTGGGCTGTGTGTGTGTGTATGAGGTGGAGCAGCACCTTGTGCTTTACAAAGCTGTGACTTTTTGCAGACAGGTCGCCAGGGCTGCCTTCCGCGGTGCAGGAGGCAGGTCCACACTACCGGCCTTTGGACAGGCAGTGCTGTTGTTGTTAGAGACTCATAGTGACCCTATGAACATCAGACCTGAGCCTGCATTATGCACCCCCAGGCCCTTCAGATGGGGGGCAGCCCAGCAGAGGGGAGGAGCCTCACGTCCCACCCCCACTCCCTGCAGGATTGAGACCTGATCTTCTCCAACACACACAGAACAGCAGCTCTCCGTGTGCTCGCTCAGCCTCTGTCCTGACAGTTAAGAGGACAAGCTGTGAATCGGTTAACTGCTCTGTCCCTGGGAGGGACGCACCACCCCTCCCGGTGCCCTCCAGCGCCCCTCCTTTTCCTCTGTTCTTTGGCTGTTCAGAAGGCCGGGGTGCAGGGATACCCCCACCAGGCCCTGCACCCTGTTCCCCTCACTCCCCAGGCTGGGCTGCAAGGCCGCTCGGGGCGGCTCCCAGCGCACCCAGCCTCCCTTCTCCGCCACCATCTGATTACGGACCCCGCGCACGCCTCCCGCGCTGTTGTTTTAATTAAACTCCCAGGAATTGGGCACAATGTGGGCCGCGATGAACATTTTTGTTTAATTAGAAGCCGCGGCCGCCCCCCGCCCCCGCGCGCGCCGGATCCCCGCCCTGCTGGCTGCCACCCACACGCGTGCTGGCCCCCCACGGGCTGCGTACACCGTGGGGTGCACGTGGGGGCGCAGATCTGCTCGGGGTGGGGGCGCGCGTGACACGTGCACACGCACGCACAGCCAAGGCCCCGCTCCAGATTGCCCCACTGGTCACGCTGCTGGTAACCAATCAGAGTCAACCTCGGGGTTAGCCCCTGAGGGCTACCCACCTCCAGCTGGGTCCGCTCTGACCCTGGCAATGCCCAAGCCGGGATTGGAGGCTCCTCAGCCAGCCTCCCCCTGCCTCCTCTGGGCCTGGCTAGTTGTTAGGGATGGATTGATGGATTCTCGCTCGTGGCTACCCCGTTTGTGGTGCAGAACTGTGGTGGGGGGTTTTTAAGGCTGCCACCTTTCAGTTGTAGATTGCTTGGCCTTTTTTGCTGGGTACTTCTGGGTGAGTTCAAGTTGCCAACCTTTTGATAAGTATTTGGGCACTTACTTAACTGTCTGCACCACCCAGGGCTTTAGTCAAGCCAGCTCTGGGTTAAACTCCAGCCACCCTGCAGCCTGGCTACCCGGTACAAGCCGGGTGTGTCTGGCCCTCAGTTTCCGTCTGTGTGTAGTGGGCTGCATCTCTGAGGAGGATGAGACCTGGCGCAGAGGGCTCTTGGGACTTGCGTGTGGGACTTGGGCCTGGGGTGATTTTCCCCCGGGTCAGACAGAATTGTGGGCACACCTCCCATCTGTGGGTTCGGTTCCAGCCCATTGCACTAAAGCAAAAGTCACAGTAAACCTGTTACATAGACACCTTTTAATTTGCTGGGACTCTTGGAAGTTGTGTTTACGCCTCACCGTGGTCCATTCGGGCGGGCCTGGGGTGTAGTCTGTAGGGAGTTACACCCTTACCTGAAGGCCACACCTGCCTGGTGGTTCACACCTGCCTCCAGCTCCACTGGACAGAGATGAGCAGTGTCCCTAGCGTGTCTTCAACGTACCAGTTACAGCCTCAGAAACCGATAGAGGGTCAGCTGTGAGCCATTTCCACCTACACCTCCAGATGAGGGTGCAGTTCTCTGAAGAAGTGCTGGTGCTCTGTTCCATCAGGCTGCTAACGGAAGGTTGTTGGTTCAAATCCACAGGCGGCTCTAGGAAAGAAAAAGATAGGCAATCTCCTATGAAGACTTGGAGCCTGAGAAACCCGAGGGTTTCAAGTCAGGACTGACTTGATGGCCACGTGTTTGGTTTTGACTTTGGCGGTGCGATGGCTTTATGGAAAGATCTAGAACGTCATGGGATGCCGGCAGAGGGGCACCAGAGTGGATGGGGAGCATGTGTGTGCTGGTGGGTGGATGCTGAGAGGCACGTGACACAGTGAGCCCGAGGCCTTCGCTGTGGCACAGGTGGACGCCTGTCCAGCGCCCCCGCCCCACTGCTTCGTGCCGGGGGGCAGTCCCTCCCTGGTTGGCCTGTGTCCCCAGCCCCCAATCCTGTGCTCCGTGTGCCTTCTTGGCATCGTAAGCACATACCTGGGTGTTGTTTCCTTTTTGCACGTGTACTGTTGTTTGCACTGGAAGTTGGCACACTTTTCCTGCAAAGCACCAGAGAATAAACACTTTTGGCTCAGTGGGCCAGTGGGTCTCTGTTGCAGCCACTCAGCTCTGCCTTCCTAGCCTGGACATTGCCACAAGCAATGAGAGGTGAAGGGACATAGCTGTGTTCCAGTAAAGTTTTATTAACAAAAACAGTGACGTGGATGCAGCCCTGGAGAGCCGTCATTTGTGACTCTTGTTCCAACACTGCCCTTCACTTTGAACTTTTTCCATGTAGCATTGTATATTGAAAATTTTCTCGGGATTTGTGAAATGGTTCCTCCTGCCTTTTTCAGCATTCTGTTCCCCATTAGCCCAGGGTCCCTGACTGACAGGAGTTGAGTTTGTCTTCAGCCTTTTGCTGTTCTGACCTGTACCTTAGGGATCCTAACCCCATGCATCCTTCCTCTGGTGTGTGGTGCCATGTAGACTGCAGGTGCTGAGCTTCGGAACCAGGGCTCCCTGTGTGAATGGAAGCAAATTGTCCTGTCCCAGGACAAGGGTGTATAAAGCAGGATTCCGGCCACCTGTGTGTGCGAGTGTCTGTTTCTCCACATCCTCACCACCACCACCACGATGACTATTCATTTTGTTGGCTTGTTTAGATGTTTGAGGGCAGAACAACCACCCGTATTGGGATTCGTTGTGAAAAGAATGTCTGCTGGAATTTTGTTTACTTATTTATGTGTGTGTGTTTGTATTACATAGTTTTACCACTTTAAACACTTTGCCCTATTACCACCTTTTGATAAAATATTAAGATTTTTTTTAGAAGGGCATGGTGGTTTTAAGTGGTAGCACCAAAGCCTCTACAAAGGAGACTCAGGTTTGACTCTGGCTAGTGCACTTCTTGGAACAATAGAGTCATTTAACTTGGAACCACAATCAGCACACCTGGTAGCAGAAATCAAAAGATGTGTAAAGGGAAAGGGTTTCACTTTAAAGACTAAGGTGTACCTGATCCAGACGTAGGAGTTGGAGGACCTCTTTGGGAGGTCCCCCCAAGCCGCCTCTCCCACCTTGGTGTCAGCTGATCTGGCTACAGGAGGCCCTGAGCCTGTATTCAGGGTCTGTGGGGTGCTTGGGTGGAGGGGGCGTGTCCATTAGCCAGTCCCCTCAGTACCTCAGCATCCCATGATCCTGCCACTCCACAGTTACGAATCCCTGGGGCACCAGATGCTGGATCTCAGTGATCGGCAGTTTCTGGGAAGGCCTGTCTGGCTGTCTCTCTCCCCTCATAGTCCATCCCCCATTGGGGGGAAGCCTGATGCTGACAGGTGACCAGGGGTGCGAGCAGCAGTGCAGCATTTCTCAGGGTCAGCAGCAGCCGTGACGGAGCCACTTGTTCACTTATTGAGCACCGACTGCATGCTGGGCCTGGCCCTGGGCACCAGGGATGTGTCATGACGGCCAGAGTTCTGCGCACAGGGGAAAGGAGTCCAGGTGGTACAGTGGTATAGTACACGGGGCTGCTAAACAAGAGGTCTGCAGTTCAAATCCAGCCACGGGCCTCAAGGGAGAAAGACTGAGTGGTCTGGTCCTGCCAGCCTAGGACACGCTAGTGGGCATTTCTCTGTCACTTGGGGTCCCTCTGAGTCAGAATTGACCACATGCGGCCAGCCACGTGTGCTCTGGAGCAGTGATTCTGCAGCGCGCATCTCAGGGGGGCCTGGAACAACAGGGCACGAGCGAGCCAGTCCAGATGACGATGAGAGAACAGAGGAGGGGCCGAGAGGATGGCAGGGGTGGCGCAGGAAGGGGGCGGTGGCTCCTCGGAACAGGTGTGGCGGGGGGAGTGTTCTGGGGGGTGGGGCAGTGTGTCAGCTTCTCTTCTGTGGGTGTTTGGGGGACTCCACTGCCAACTGTGAAGTCAGGGGTTTGAGCCTATCATAAAGACCTCGAGCCTGGGAACCCCTTGGCTTGGTTCTCTGTCCCGGAAGGGGCTGCGAGCGGCCGACGTGAGGGCTGTGGGCTATTTTGTGCGCACACGGTGGTTGGGTGGCTGCGAGCCGCTGACTTGAAGGTAATGGGCTGTTTTATGTGCCTGATTTGGCTTCTCTGGCGAATTGTAGTGTAAGCGGGGGCCTTGGGGGTACAGTGGTGGAAGTCTCACTTCTGTGTGGGAGACTTGGGTTCATTTCCCAGCCCGTGCCCCTCATGTGCAGCCAACATCCAGCTGTCTGCTGAGGCTCGTGTGTCCCCGGGTATCACACGTTGTCCCCTGGGGGCAGTCACCCCAGGTGAGCACCTGTGCTCTGGTCTACTGGCTCCGACAAGCCTGAGGTGAATGTGTTTGGCCCCACTCAACACAGAAGGGGAGACAAACTGGTGGAAGCTGGGTGCCCGGAAGCTGGAGGGATGGATGACCAAGGGGTAACCAGGCCTGTGGCCCATGTCCCCATCTCTGCCCACAGAGGACCAGCTGCCTCCCGGCTTCCCCAACATCGACATGGGCCCCCAGCTGAAAGTAGTGGAGCGGACACGGACGGCCACCATGCTCTGTGCCGCCAGCGGTAACCCCGACCCTGAGATCACCTGGTTCAAGGACTTCCTGCCTGTGGACCCCAGTGCCAGCAACGGGCGCATCAAACAGCTGCGCTCAGGTGAGCACAGGTGACCCACGGACTTGGGAGCCACAGAGGGCAGCGTGCGGAGGAACGGGACATGGACGTCGGAACGTGGGGAGAGTGGCCTCAAAGCCAGGCCCTTGGCAGGTGGGGGTAACGGGAACTGAGGGCACTGGTGGGAGATGTCTCCCGTGCCTTCCCAGCGGGACGCGATGGCGCAGACACCCACGGTGGTGGGGAGCCACGGAAGCCTGTGGAGGGAGAGTGTCTCCATTACCCGAGCAGTGGGGTCCCGGTGAGGCGCAGACAGTTAATTGCATTTGATAGAAGTTTACTGGGGACGACGGGAATCTTTAGTGCCCGAGCAGCAGTGACACAGTGGGGGACAAAGAAGTGACTAGAGCGTGGAGAGTGGTGAGCAGAGAGCACGTCGAACGCCTGACCGTGGCTGTGTGAGGGGGGCACAGGGAGCCATGGAGGGCGGCAGCGGGAGAGCATTCCGTAGGTGTTCGCATAGGGGTCTGATGGGGTTGGGGAACCCCTAACACGCTGGCATGAGGGCGTTTTCAGTCCTTAACAGTGATCTTGTCCAGAAGAAATGTCTTGCCATAGATGAGTAAGGAGATGGGGGGCCTTCAGGAGCTAAGGAGATGGGCCTTCGGGAGCTAAGGAGACGGGGGGGGAGCTAAGGAGACGGGGGGG
>NW_006399935.1:4772990-4779332 GCF_000299155.1 Elephantulus edwardii
GGGGCCTTCGGGAGCTAAGGAGACAGGGGGCCTTCGGGAGCTAAGGAGACGGGGGGCCTTCGGGAGCTAAGGAGACGGGGAGCCTTCGAGAGCTCCGGGGGCCTCCAGTGAGGAAGCGCGAGGCTGTGATGGGTGAAAAGGAGCAGTGGGAGGCGCTTGAGGACGATGTGGAGGAGGTTTATGTCTGTGTTGGGGCTCAGATAGAAGCAGCCTGCTCCCACTTGGGCTAGAGCAGCCTCAGGACAGAGCTGAGGATATTGGCCACCTTGAGGGTGTGGGTGGAGGTGGGTGTAATTGTAATTGTAGGTGTGGTTGTGGTGTGTCGGCCTGACTTGCTGCCTCCCTGTGAACACGTGTATCTGGGTCAGGCCACAGCACACAGGAGTTCACCTCCCCAGCCCCCCGGCTCCTGGAGCAAAACTTGTCCACGTGTCCATGTCTCAGTCTTCTGTGTGTTCACGTCAGATCCCCACGTCCGCACACTCCAGCGTCTGTGTGTGTTTGTCGGATAGCTACCTTCTCTCAGTGTCCACAGTCTTAGCTCAAGCCAGGCGAGTGGACGCCTCTCTGTACCCCCAGTCTTCTGCACTTCTGACGACCCCACCTTGGAAGCCATCCCCGCCCCCCGGCAGGCCTCCCATCTACTCCCAGTGCCCCTCACCACCCCCACTGTGCCATCCACCCCAATCTGCCAGGCGCAGTCCCGCCCTCATGAACAGGCCCTCCTGGGGCTTGGCCCTCTGCTGGAGAAATGCAGGTCTGACTTATATTGGAGGGCAGTACCCCTGTCCTTTGCCCACTTTGGGGTCACTGCAGCTTGGGATGCATGCTTAGAAACGGTATTGATCTTGGGAAGCTGTGGCACCGGGGTTAGTGTCCAAAGCTCAGGTGGCTCCGTCCCCTCTCTGAGCCTCAGTTTCCTCACCAAAGCTGCTTTACGTGATGCCTGATGCATCCTAAGAGCGCAGTGAACAGAAACCTTCATTGGTGACAACAGAGCAAGTGATGAGCCTGTCCCCACGGGGACACAGGACTGAGGAACCACGCAGTAACGTGCCTGTTCTCTTTTCTTGTCCCTCTTGTTAACGTTCAGAAACCTTTGGTAAGTCTGATTTCTTGAACATGTCGACGACTAACGTCCCTGTTTCCCCCTCCCCCGTCCTCTCCCTCTGCCCCCTCACCCGCCAACTAACAGCCACCGTGACAGTAACTGTGACCCGTTCCACGTGGCATGTTCACTAACACCTTCCCCTCACTCGTCACCCAGCCCTCCCTCTTGGGCCACCAGTGGGCAGCAAACCAGAGCCCCGAAGGAAAAGAGGAAGCATGGCAGGGCCAGGAAGGGGCTGGCCAGACCCTGAGGTGGAGCATCTGGGGCCTGACCATGGGACAGCGTTTAATGGCAGAAATTTGGGCTGAGTCTGGGGTTAGAGATTGTCCAGCTGAGATCCTAGGCACTTTGTGGACCCTCCTTCCCAACATCCAGCCCAAGTCCCCTGAAACCTATGGAAACCTGTGTTGGGCTAATTCTTACTAAAGTGAGAATGACTGATAATGACCCACCGTCACCATTCCTTTCACTTAGCTTAGTCCCCACGGTTAGCTAGGTCTTTGGCTCCTCGTTTTCAGCATTGTCAAGGGTTTAGGGACACAGGCCACAGTAGGAGCAGAGCTGGAGTCTGGTTTCTCACCTTGTGACGGTAAACAAAGTCCTGTCCCCCTACCATTCTGTCTAGAGAGGGCCCTCTGGCTTGAGAATTTCAAGAACCATAAATAGAGCAAACAAAGTTCAGTCTAAAAGGTCCCCATCCTGGGAGGCCGAAGAGTTGAGCTCAAACCCCACCCCAGTCTGTGGCTCACTCTGTATCCTCAGACAATTCCTTGGTGCCTCTGTGTCTCAGTTTACCCGTCTGTAAAACGGGGCAGGGCGACATCACCAGGCAGAGGCCTGTTCTCTTGGCTGAGTTACTAGTGCAGAGGAGGGGTCCCAGACCGCCTCTCTCTGGAAGGCGAGCTGAGGTGACTCTAGCCTCACACGCCCTCCAGCTGTCCCGGCCCCTATAGTCCAGATGGACAGCCAGCCAGCCTTTTCCTCTTTTCCTTCTGGAAGAACCTTCTGGAATTTAGAGGGCTCTGCTGTGACCCTCATGCCCACCCTCTCTGCCCCCTACCAGGCCTGTATGTAACCCCTTTTGTTATGCTTTGTTAAGCCCTGGGCCACTAACACCCCCACCCCGTCTCTAACAAGGCCTGTTGTTTGATACCCCCACTGCTGCCTTGGAAGCAGCCCCTCGCTGGACCCCCAAGAAAGAGAGAAGGAAGGAAGTCATAAGCCTTCTTCCCTCAGGCCCGGGGGACAAGCAGCACTGGGCCAGGCCAGGCCTACTGGGCTTCCCAGGGCACAGTAGCTTCTAAACTCGGCCGCCCCAACTCCTGGTCCCCACCTCCTGGGGAAGTCCTATTGCTTGGCAAGTCCCATCTTCCAGGAGCCTCACCTTGACTTGGTGGCCAGGCCTTCAGGGTCCGCAGGCCCAGGGCAGGCTCAGCCCCGGGGGCAGGGGCCTGGCCTGCGGCCCTCCCAGCACTGCCATCCGATTTTCACCTGACTCTCTCTTGCTTCCCTTACAGAAAGCACTCCGATCAGAGGTAAGAGGCGCGCTCCTCGCTCACCCGTCCACTTATGCTCTCTGGCTGCCCGCGCGGCCCCCAGGCCCCCAGGGCCCGTGCCAGCCTCGCCCCCTCCCCATGGCCCCCTTCCACCTTCCTGCCCGGTGTCTGTCCAGTCTCTGTGTCTGTGTTGCTCTCCGTGGATGGGGGTGCTGAACGTGGCGGGGTGACTCCTTGGGCTGCCTGGCTGTGGGAAGAGGACTGACCCTGCTCTGAGAAGGGGCAGCGTCTCCCGTGCCCACCCAGAGTCCGTGGAGCCAGGTTTCTAGGTGAAGCACTTGCTGTTTCCAGCCTCTTGATTTTCCATCTATAAAATGGGAGGGTAAGAGTGGGGATACAGCATGGGGGCTTCTGGGTCTTTCTGATCTCCTGGTCAGGGACACTCCAAGGCCAGCTCTGACTGTGGTCCTGGGGTTGCCCTGGACAGGAAACTAGAATAGGCCTGGGTTCGGCAGGACCCAGTTATCTAGCCCTGAAAATAAATAGCATGAAATACTGTGTGTCCTAGGGCAGGCCTCCTGCCTCTACAGGCCTCCATACTGGTGCATTCCCTCTTCAGCCTTGAGGTCAGGCGCCGTAGGGAGTGTGCCAGGGGCCAGAGGGAAGTCCCTGTGCTTGGGTTGTCATTCACTCCATGGACCTGTCCCCCCTCGGTGCCATGCTGGGAAGGAGGGGTCTTTGGGAGAGCTGGGATCAGGGGGCTCCTGGCATCCAGGTGACAGTCTCTCTCTCGTGAACCCCATGGACTGCTGTCCAGGCCTGGGGAACAGACATACATGCAGATGTTCACTCCGGCTCCCCAGCTCACAGACCAGCAGTTGTACTGGGGCCATGCTTTCACCAGTGCACATGGGGGTCCTGCTGCCTGTTCTTCTGAGGGGCCTGGGGCTCTGCTCACAGGGCCCTGAACTCACAGGTGCAGGCATGAGAACTCGTTCCAGGCTGACGGTTCCAAATGGCCCTGGGGAGACCATGGCCTCGTTTTCATTTACTCACCAAGAGGTTTTACCAAAGCCTTGATTTCAAGTAATCCTCTATTTCCAGTAATTCCCTCATTTCTGTCGAGTCTGTGATGCGGGCCTGTGATAGCTGCCTTCCTGGGGAGCAGACCCCCGTCCATTACTCGTGTGCACTGGCTCTTCAGTTCAGCCCTGGGCTTCTAACTCTGAAGAGCCTCATGGCCCCACCTTTTCCCACTCGTGACAAATTCACATGCCCTGAGACACTTGAATGGACTCGTGTCTTAGGGATTTCCATTCAGACTTGAGATTCCAAATGCTCTGGAAAATCTGATCTCGTCTCCATTCCCCTAAGCACCATGGACATGGTTCCGGGGCAGCAGTTTTATGCTCCTGGGAGCACCCACCTCACTCCTTCTGGGTGCCAAGGCCTAGACTCCAGGGTTTCAAGGAGGCACGTGAATTCAGACATCCTTAGTGCCTCAGATGAGTTCAGATACAAGCGGCAATTCAGACTCCGTCAGTCCCAGGCACAGAAGGCTCTGCGGCAGGCATTTGACTTCAGACCCACTGGGCTGGGTTTTGCGTGTCAGGCATCCTTCCCTTTAGTTGGGGTGTAAGGAGCCCTGGCGGGGAAGTGGGCTCAGTTGGACAGCACAGGTCAGCAGTGCAAGCCCAGCAGCCGTCTGAGGGGAAAGGCCGACTCCTCCCATTCAGGAGTACAGCCTCGAGACGTGGCCTGGGGTTGGAATCACTTCGAAGCACTGAATTGTTTGTTTTTGTGTTTTTAAATCTTGGGTAGCAACCCAGCCTCAAAATTCCAGGCACCCTGGAAGAAGTTTGGCCCTGACCCGGGCACAGGGAGCTCCAGACTTCACTTGAGGAGTTGTGGGCCCAGGTTGACCCCAGCCAGGCACCTCTCTACTCCTTCATTTTTTCCCCACGCACTGCTGCTGGGGGCACCTCTGTCCCTGAGTTACTCAGATAGCTTTGTGCCAACCCACTCAGTGCCTCGCATTACCTGGGCACACTTGCCAGCACCTGGGGCACAGTTCCCCCACTCTGGAGGTCACTGCCACATGACCACTTGTCTTTCTAGTGAGGGGTGGAGGTTCAGCCTTGGGACTCCCGGATGGTGGGGCAAGTTGGGAGCTAGGCCTGGGGTAGGGGACTGGACAAGCCAGGGATCCCCTGCCCAGCTGGGACACCTCAGCTAACACTCTTTTCCTCTGCCTCTCGGCCTGGCCTGAACAGGAGATGGGACAGGACGGACGCTGGGGGCAGCCTCCCCCCCATCCTGCCATGGCCCTGGAGCCCCCCTGATGGTCAGGCTTTCTCCCCTCCCCCCACAGGAGCCCTGCAGATCGAGAGCAGCGAGGAGACTGACCAGGGCAAGTACGAGTGCGTGGCCACCAACAGCGCCGGCGTGCGCTACTCCTCACCTGCCAACCTCTACGTGAGAGGTAGGGACCGACACAGCCAGGTGGACGGCAGGGACCCGCCCGTCCTGTTCCCCCTTCGGGCTCACAGCCTCTGGGCTCCCCCACCCCCTGAAGACCCAAGAGGAAGACCCCATGCTGGTCGGTCACGGGCAGCTGCCCTCTCTGGACCTCAGTCTCCCTGCCTGTATAATGGGGGCAGTCAGAACACCCCACACCCTACAGTAGACACCCCATGGGCAGCGGGTCCTGGGGAGGCAGTGACGGCAGGCCAGGAGGGGGCGGGACTGGGTGTGGGGGGGGTCAGTCTTGGGCCTACAGGGCCGGGGGAGCCTGCAGGCCTCGGGTCCCCCTCCCCGCCCGCTGAGTCGGCTTCTGTGGTGTGTCGTGACTCCTCTGTCGTCTGCTGGCTTTGCTGCTCCCAATTCCGTGCCCTGTAGCTCCCCGCTTCACCGCCCCCTCGAGTCCTCTCCAGCCATGCGTTGGATGGGGGGTCTTAGAAGCCGGCCCCCACCCCTTCGGCTGCCCCCGGAGCCTGGCGCTGTCTCACCTGATGTCCCTTAGGGAAGGACGGTTAGGCCCGGTGACATGGGCTGGGGTCTCGGTGGTGGCGGCAAGCCGCGTGCTCAGCCCACTCGGCCGTGCCCAGGAGCCGGGCTCCTTGCCCCAGCGTGCTCCCCGTAACGAGGAAGTCTGGGGAACTTCCTTCTGGATTACCTGGGTGGCATCAGGGGTCCCCCTTATGCCATTAACTCCCCTCTCGCCCCTGGTTTGCTCTCTCTGATTCTCTCTGATGTATGAAGGCGTCTCTTCCACCTCGTTTGTCCCTATCCCTCTTTCCAGCAACTGTTTCTGGTCCACCAGTGGTAGAAACAGCTGCCCGGGACCCGTTTCACGTCCCAGCTCAGCCCCCTTTGGTTCCAAGAACTGAACCTCCCCCCTGCCACCCAACCTGCTTCCCCCTTGGATACACCCTCCATAATCAGTCACCCCCTCCCCAGGAAGCCAGGCCGGCACCTCCTCTCCTCTCCCACTCAGTCCCCACTGATTCGGAGCACCTCAGTGGTTCTGGACCTCGGCTTCGCGCCTGACCTCTGAGGAGGAGGAGGAGGAGGCCACAGGGGGTGGGCGACGTGGGGTGGGTGGAGGGCGCGTCGGGCCGCAGCCCCTCTGGTGAGTCCCTGTGCTCCTTCTCTCACTGACCGGCCTCCACTTAACCTCATTATTTCTCCGCAAACACTGGAGGGGCTTGTGAGTCCATCAGGGATGAGGAGTGA
>NW_006399935.1:4779432-4784281 GCF_000299155.1 Elephantulus edwardii
CAGGGCCTGCAGCCAGCGGCAGGCAGGGTGGGGGGCCTTCTGTGTGTCCTCAGCTCCTGGAGGCAGGGTCCCCAGCATTGGCCTCCTTCCGTGGGGGGTCTGTGGAGGGGGCTAGGCCCAGCCTCGCATCGCGCCCAGTGGAGTTGACTAGGGAATCGTGGACCTTGTGTGTCAGGGTGCAGTCAGCAGAGGAGAAAACGGTCGTTGCTGTTTTTTTTCCTTTTTAATTTTAATTTCTTTTTTTGGTTTAAAGAAAAAAACAAAAACAAAATCGAACTATTGCAGCTTTTAGCCTTGGGAAGTCCTCTTTTTACTCTCTGTATCTCCCCTATTTTTTCTCTTCTCCCCATGTCATTGTGTTCCGCATCAAACCCCCTTTACATCCCTCAGAGCTTCGAGAAGGTTGGTGTGTTTTTTTCTTTTTTACTTTCTTTACCCACATTTTTACATTCCGGAAAATGACACATACAGACACGAAACGTACCCACACACATGCACAGACATACACACACGCAGACACACAGAGACACACAGACACACACGGAGAAATCAAATCAAGCAGGAACCCACACCACACAGACAGACAAGCTGGAATACTGATAATAAGCGCAAAGAAAACAAACAAACAAAAAAACCCGCCAAGCGAGAGCAAAATCCAGAAAGACACGAAAATCTCAGCCGCGCCCAGCCTGGCCCCGGGCCGGCCGCACACATGCGATGCTTGCATTGTGGTCGCCTCTGCATCCGTTGGTAATGTTGTTGCTGAGTTTTTGCACTCCTCGTCGTCATGGTAACTCGGCCTGATGCATGCTGGGGGAATGCACACGTCTCTGCATGCCACTCTGTCGGTTTGGTTCGGTGACCCCCGACCTTCTGTTGGAGTGCCCCTCCTCTTCCATTAGTTTTCCTCTTTTCTTAATTTTTTATTTTTTCTTTCTTTTTCTTTTTCTTTTTTTCTTTATGTTTAGTTTCATTTTGCGGGGGTTGGGGCGATTTCTTTTTTCCCCTCCTGGCCTCCTCGCCCGGCCCCCTCCCCTTGAGAGTCTCGTCTTTGGTCCTGTTTCGTGTTCTTCGTGCTGTTTGGTTTCGGTTCCTTGGGCTGAGCTGTTCTGTGATTGTTCTCCAAATGCATTGTGATTCAAAAGCCAGTGTTCCTGTCCAACTACCATCCGGGAGAGCGGAAGGGGTCCCACAGCTGGGATGCTGGGGCCGAAAGTGACCGCCCAGGGTAGCAGGGCATGGGGGAGAGGGTATGGCCAGAGGGCAGGCACCCAGAGCCTGGCTGGAGTGAGTTGGGAGAGCAGCCCAGTTTGCCTGACCTCAAGGACCCCCCTTCCTTTCCCTGGAGATGGTGCCTCAGCCCCCCAGGGTGGCCACACTGGAGGGGAGTTCAAGCAGGTGTGTTGTCATCCTTCTGCCTCAACAGGATACCAGACAGACTAAAACCCCAGCATTTGGCGCACAGCTGCATGGGCAGCAGCATTTTGAGCTCACGTTCGGTATGTCACCATGTCCAGTCATGGGATGTGGTTAATCTAAGACGATGAAGGCACCAGCCTCCCTGGGGTCGTGCATGCTTGGCACACAGCACTCAAAATGACAGCTATTGAGATGACTTTTACGTCCTGGCCGGACACAAATACAGGACTGCCCATCAGTAAATAATGTAGCATGATAGATTCTGAAGAAAGACCAAAACCAAAAAGGCTGGGTTTCCTGTTTCAGAGGACTATGCCTCCACCTTGTAGGTAGCACTGGCTGCTCCTCCACCCCCTCATGCTTTGGGCCCAGGCCACAGGCACCTTTTGTCCAACAACACAGCACGGTCACTTTCTGAGTGCCTGAGTATCAGAGCTATGGAATTCTGGTGAAAACCCAGGGGAACCTTGGACACAGCCTCCTCCCCTCTTTCTCTGCCTCCTCAATTATCTCTTTCTGTTCCTCTCTCTCATCTTTTTCTTTTTTCTTTCTCTTTCTTTTTCTGTCTCTCATTCTTAAAACCTGAGATGCACTCTTCATTGTTCACTCCCTCCTCAGCAAAGACAAATCCTACAAAGTCCCACTGCAATCCCAGATAAACAGTCAGCCCCAAATGGAAGCCATTGAGAGGGTCATTACCATTCCCAGCTTACTAGCCCTGAGGGTGGAAGCTGTCCTGTGTGGATCACTGTTTTTGCCCCTTTTCACCCACTTTCTCCAGACTCCACAGTGCAGAAGTCCAAGGCCAACTTAGCGAGGACTTCAGATGCAATTCTCCTTATTAACCACAGTTAAGAGTGGCCACACTGACTCTCAGGGTGGGAGAGCCCCAAAGGATGGGAGAAAGGGATCTCCCAGTCTCCCTCCGCAGGCTGTTTCATGGAATCGGAACAGAGGGGTAGCCCAAGGGCTCTGAAGACCACTTGGATTTTGGGGGCCATACTGCCCAGTGTTGTTGGTTGGGGTCATCAAGTTGGCTATCACTCGGTGACCTTATGAACAGCAAAGCTGAGCTCAGCCCCGTCCCACACTCTGCTCGATATCTGATTGGCTGGAAGGGAAAGCAAACCCAGAGCTCTTAACCTACCACCAGCGAGCGCTTCTGATCCTAGTGACCCGGAAGGACAGAGGGCACTGCCCTGTGGGGTCTCCAGGGTCTTAAATGTTCACAGAAGCCAATGGCCTCATCGTCCTCCAGTGGGGGTTCGGGTGGGTTCAAAGCAGGGAGAACAAACTCTGGTTCAGTTCCCACCTCTCCCCTCCCTGGCTGTTTGGCCTGATGCCCCCCCTCTTGATCTGAGTCCCTGTCTCCCATCTAAGCATGGCTGGCTCGCAGGGTGGCCAGGAGAGTCCCTCAAGTCGATGTGTCCTGGACGCATCTCATCAGGTGTGGTATCTACAAAGTAGGGGTGTCTGACACAGATAAAACAACCCTCTTCCCATCTGTGGGAGCCTCAGCTTATCTGTTGAGCACCCACCGTTGTCCACCTGCGTGTGAATGAGGTGTCAGCTCAGGCCTCATTTACTGCGTGTGTTTTCCAAGAACTCCATTTTTCTGGCCTCCAACCCCAACCCGTGAAACCAGCAGCCTCCACTTCGAGCCACAGGGTTCATCTCACATAGCCAGGCGAACCCCGGAATATTCAGGGGCGAGAATACCAGAAAGAGTCACTAAAGGCCCAGTTGGAGTGCAGAAGAGATGCCCACCTGACCGATCCACCCAGGAAGCTCTGAATGTGCGACAGTGCTGCCTGCACTAGCCCGTCTGGGGCGCTGAGGGAAAGGATGCCCCACTCCAGCCTAACTAGCGTCACTGGCACTGGCTGACTCTGGGGAAGCTGGAATATTCTATCTCTAGGGTCCCAGGGGCAAAAGTGAAATGCATCTGGTGGCAGGTCCATTCCCTAAACTGATCCGCAGGAGCTTATAAGCTCTTGGTGAGGTGGGAAGATGATCAAGCTGTGCTCCTCCCAGCTGCTAATTGTCCTCTTCAACTCTTTCAGCCTTCAGTGTGTGTGTGAGTGGCAAAAGGCGATGTCCTCAGCCCCTGCTTACGCACCATAGCATTACTGAATCCCAGTGCACCCTACCCACGACCTTTATGTCAGTCCCAACTTGCAGCAAGCCTGCAGCACAGAGTCGAACCACGCTGTGGGGTTTTCAGGAACCAGACCCCGTTAAGTCGGGTACCACCATCCGGGACCACAAGAACATGCAGGGCCTTGAGGCAGCTGCGGGAGATGACACAGGGTTATATCTTCGGGGTTTCACAGGCCAGATGGGGCTGGGACCATGCGATGTAATGCCTCAAGTGCCAAGTCTAGAAATTGGGACTTGGTGTCCACCTCCAAAGGGAGGCTGCCCTGGGCTGCCCTAATTTCCAGGTTGTCTTCAGAGCTCCTTTTACACAGCCCCGTCCTCAGGCCTTATGCCCTTGGCCCTGTGACACGGGATTTAATGGAGTAGACTCCCTGTTACGTGGACTCTGCGCACCCCAGTCCTGTAGTTCCTGGCCCCCTACACCAAGGGCGGAACACCTCCGTGGCTCCCATGCCCTCAGAAGGCCACCAGAGTGTATTGGCAAGCACCCCAGTTCCTCACGACCACACCTGGCCTCCCCATTTCCCCAGCTTGACCCTGTGAGCAGGCAGCACTAGCTTAGGACTCAGCCCTCCTTCTTGACCACTTTCATCCCTGGGGGGGGGCGAGGGGGCTCCCGGGGGTGGGGAGATGGGCCTTCCACGGTGTGGGCATGGCTGACGGGGGGGGGGGGGAGGAGGGTGTTTTGCAGGAACACTGCGCTCTGGGTACCTCTCGCCTGCTGCCTGCCTCACCCCCTTTTGCATTGCTCTTTCCTGTTTCAGGGGGGAGGGCAGATATTAGATTACACCTTGTCATTCAGAGAGCCCTGTGTCCCCAGCGGCCTTGGCAAGGGGAGTCAATTGGTGACAAGCTCCCACCAAAAAAATTAAAGCGGAAAAAGAGTCAGGGCACTTCTTCACTGTCCCCTCGAAAAAGGACACTGGAAAATACCTATTCCTCAGCGGAATACCAGGCTCGAAGTGCTGTAAACTTGCCAACTTGCCAGGGGCCACTGGTCAGCACCTGTGGGCCAGGGGCCCTGCCAGGTCCTTCCGGGTGCAGGCTATTCTGGGGACAGAACACAGAAGGGCTGGGGTGGGGGAGAGGAGTGCAGGGTCGGGGGATGTCTCCAGAGACAAGCCTGTTGAGTGGGTTGGGGAGGAAAGCACAGGATTCCTCCAGGCAGAGCCCACCCTCCCCAGGCCACAGGCTTTGGGACACAGTGGAGGGCTTGAGAAAGGAAGGGGGCTTGGAAATTAGGTCACAGACTCCCCCCCTTTCCCCCCCG
>NW_006399935.1:4784741-4803950 GCF_000299155.1 Elephantulus edwardii
CCACCCTCCTAACCCCCTCACCCACGCGGGTCCCCCCGCTGGGACCCCCGGCTACTCGGTGACGAGAAGAGCTGGGAACGAGAGCCAGCTGGAGCCTGCTGAGGATCAAGGCTGGTGTGGTCCCCTCTAACCCGCCTGGACCCTCCATTCAGGTCGGTAATTGGGGGCAGGGCTCCCGCGGGGCCTCTCTGTCCGGAGGGCTCCGCGCCCACCTTACTCTCTAACCTGCACCTCAAGCTTGCAGCCGGGGGTGGAAAGATGACGTGGGGTGGGTGTCAGCACCCCAGAACACAGCGTCAGCTGCCAACCCGCCCCCCGCCCAGGGCGGGCCGAGCCACCCCGGTGCCCAGGGGGCCAGTCGTCCTCAGACTCGGAGCAAACCAGCCCTGTCCCCACGGCACGGCACGTGGACACTGTTAGATGTCAGCACGCGCTCAGAGCTTGGTGGCGGTTCATTTAACCGACGGCTGCTGGCTGTGCGTGGGGACATGAGCCCCAGAGTTACCGTGGTTGAGACACATTGTCCCCTCTTTAACCGACCTCCAATTGAACGGTCCTGCATGGTACAGCTGTTACACGCCCAAGATGTAAGCCTTCGTTCCGTTTTAAAGAAAAGTTACAGGTGCCTTCCAGACCGTGACCCCTCTGAAGAGCGATTCTAGATCACACGTGAACAGGGCCTTTTGGGCGAGGTGTTGAGTCTGGCAGATGACTGTGGGCTCGGGTTTAACTTAAGCCGAAAGCTACGTCTTAAAATTCGCTCCAACAGCCCTCTGTAAATGAACCTTGGGCTGTGAGTCTTCTTCTGATGACTTCAGGGCCTGCCTTACTTTAGGAGGGCGGTGGACGTGATTCAGCTGGTGGGACTGATGGAAGTGAATTGACGGGTTAGCTGTGCCCTCTCTCGTGTCCCCCGAGGGTGAAGACACCCAGTTTTGAAAGATCTGGGTGCCAACAGGGAACACCTGCCTGTAATTCTTGTTTTCTGCCACAAACTTAACAGCTTGCTTATTGTGATAGGGGAAGCCTTGTTTTTCCCTGAAAGGCAGGAATAAGGCCAGGATCTCAGATGTGTCCCACTGCTTCCTTCCCCTGTGACTTCCAGGGAGCCCTAGCACCATTTCCAGCCCACTCCTTCCTCTGAAAAACGGGCACAAGGACAGAGTTGTGGGAAGGAGGAGAACGAGGCAAGAACTCAGTGGAAATTCTATTTGCAATTTTTACTAGAATTTTCTCCCATTCCCCCACAAGCTCCCTTTGGATGGAGATTCTGGTGGACCTTCCCTGCCTGCCCCCTGAGTGGCAGGAGTACCCCAGTGTCCGCGCTCAGCCCGGTGCACATCTCAGCACGTCCTTAAGAGTTCCTGTTGCATAGAAACACAGGCTCTGGGAGAATGAGGGTCTTTCCTAAGGCCGCTTCTGGCCAGCGAGGTTTTCTGGGGCTGTCTCAGGTCTTAGGAGTGTTAGTTTTGCAGTAGCATCCACACTGCAGTGGGTTTTGCCCCACAACCAGGCAGGTGCAGCTGGGCCGTGGCCAGGGGCTTTGCAGAGCGGAGTTCAGGTGGGGGGCTGGGTCGGTTTGCTCCGAAGCTTCCTTATCCGTGAGGATGCTGCCCTGTGGCCACCTTGAACCCTCAGCCGAGGCCCCTGGGGGCAGGGTGGGGAGGCCGGATCCTGTGTTCTGCCGAGGGGGCACCTTCCTGGGGAAGCCACACCCCTCCTCCTTTCAGACCCCGATTTTCAGCCCCACACCCATTCCATGTTTTGCTTTAGGGTTTTGGTTTGAGGGGCTTTTGTTTGGCTTTTGGGTTTGGTGGTTTTATTATTTTCTTTTTTCTTTTTCTTTTTTTTTTTTTCGCTCTGTTTCTGCATTTGTTTTTCCTGGTTTTGTTTTGGACGTCGATGCCGTTTCTGTCCTTGATTAATTAGCTCCTCCACGCTCATTCCCCATCGTATTCCGTTTCCATGGCAACGCAGCGTCGGCATCCCACCCACCCGTGCCTCGCTGTGGATGCCGGCGGCTGGCCAGGACCACGTCCACTGGCTGGCCAGACCCCATTCTCCCCCTGCACTGACTCCCCCGCCTCTACCTAGCCCTGCCAGAAAGACCTCTCATCTCAGCCCCTCTGCCCCCACCCCATCACCCCCAGTCTGTCTGCATGCCCTCTCTGTCTCCCCTCACCACCCCACCTCAACTCCCCCCACCCCCAGCGGTACCTTCAACTTCCTTCATCCTGTCTCCAGTGTGACTCTGGACTTTTCGTGGGGCTTCGTTTTCCGAAGGGCTGCCACCTTCCTGCCTTCCATTCCTGCCCAAACATACGCCCCCTTGCCTCCAGCCAGGACCTGAGGGGCAGGGGACAAGGGCTTCCAGAAGGAGTTGAGGCTGGAAGAGGGCTGAGTTGTCCTCTCTCCTTCATTTCTGGAGCCCCTTTGCTGTAGGGCAGGCTTGAGCCTTGAAACTACCGTAGTGGGCTGGTCTCCCAAATAGGATGTCCAATTCAGAGTCACCGGGGGTGGGCAGAAGAAGTCACATCCCAGAATTTAGTGGCCTTTAATAAATCATTCCGCCTTTCTGACCCCCCAGCCCTGTTCTGTCCAATGGAGACCTTCCTGCCCCTCACACTGGAGACTGGCCTACGTGACCTATAGGCCCCGACAGTTGACCCCTTTCCAGCAAGAAGGATTTACTAAGCTGTCCTGAGCCCCTCTCTGCAATCTCCCATCTCCTGGGGGAAACACCCCCCCCAACACCCCCTCAGCATCCACCCCTTTCCCAGGACCCATTTACCTTCTGAAAATGGAGCCCACGAAATGCATCCTGCTGCCTTCACGGTCCGTGAGGTTGGGGCCGAAGGCTGCATCCACTCCCCGCTGAGTTCTGCACAGAACATGCCCCTGTTGCCTCCACTTCCAAGTTCATCCTCTCGTTTATTATTATTATTAATATCCTCTCTATTATTCTGCCAGGGCTGTGATGTGACAATGTGCCGTGTCACATTGGGTTACATCCGCTAGAGTTAATATGCAGCATTGAAGTGGGCCCCCTCCCCTCCTCTCTCTTTCTCTGTGCTTCCCTCTCTCTATCCCTGTCTCTCTCTATCTCTCGCTGCTCCTCTCTGGTCCCCCAGGGTGTGCACCAAAGGCCCCTGAGGACAAGGCCTTCCTCTTCCATCCTCCCCAGCTCCTCTCTCTCTCTGTCGTCCTACCTGTCTCTGGCATTCCATCTCTCCTCCCTCTCTCTCTCTCTGTCTCTCTCTCTCTCTCTCTTTCTCTCTCAACCTATTTTGCATGATGTTTGTGACTCTGAGAGCTGCATCTATTGATGGAAACTTGTCAGATCCGACAGAAGCTTTTAGAAGGGTTTCTAAACCCAAAAAAAAACCACAAAAATTTCATTAGAGTTTCTCATCTTTTCCTGGAGGGCCCCGGGGGAAGTGGGCGGGCCCCTGGGCCCCCCAAAGAGGGATAAGAATCAGGGGGCAGGTTCCCAAAGCTCTTCTCTGTCCCTAGTTCCAGCTCAGCCAGTCTCAGCCCTCTCCCCGTCCCCAGGTAACCAGGGAGGGTTGGAAGATGGGGCCTGTGCAGAGGTAACCCATGTCTGCCACCAGGATCTCCCCACAGTCCCCGAAAGCTCCCTCCCCCAGGAGTGGGTGGAGGGGCTGTGCCCCAGGCCACGTCCGTCTGCAAAGATGAGAAACGGCTGATAAATTTTTGTGTCCGTATCTGTGCCGAGACCAGGCACCCTGGTCTTGGAACCCCGTTGCTATGAGATGATAGTGCTTCATGTCTATTATATATTGATATATCTCTCTATATATTGTTTGTGAAGTACCTTCCTTTGAAGTTTTAGTTTCCTTTGTGTTGGAATTTGGTTCTTTAAGTTGGTTCTTTTCTTTTAATTTCATTTTTTAAAAAAAAGTCAGTTGGGGGAAGGAAACAGCCCTGTTTATATTTAAATGGTTTTCCGTTTTGTTTTTTTTCCTGTTTGTTTTTTTCTTTCTTTCTTTCCTTCCACCCTTTGTTCCTCCTGCTTGTCTCTGGTGTTTCCTCTGCCCCCCGCCCACCCCGGCCCCGCCCCGCGTGCCACTGCCCCAGTGCGCCGCGTGGCCCCCCGCTTCTCCATCTTACCCATGAGTCACGAGATCATGCCGGGCGGGAACGTGAACATCACCTGCGTGGCCGTGGGCTCGCCCATGCCCTACGTCAAGTGGATGCAGGGGGCTGAGGACCTGACGCCCGAAGACGACATGCCCGTGGGCCGGAACGTCCTGGAGCTCACGGACGTCAAGGACTCGGCCAACTACACGTGCGTGGCCATGTCCAGCCTGGGCGTCATCGAGGCAGTGGCGCAAATCACCGTGAAATGTGAGTGGGGCGGCCTCGACGTTGAGAGTGGCGTCAGTGTCCCTCCTGGTCTGCAGTGAATGGTCACGTGTGTGGCTGTAAGAAATCCGGGCTAGGCCCGTAGGAACAGGACGCCACCTTTTGCCGGCATGTCATGGCAACCCTTGTGTGGTGTTCTGTGTAATGTGAGGTTTTCAAGGGCTGAGCTTCCAGAGGGACGTCGCCAGGCCTTTCTTCTGAGGCATCTGGGGGGAAGGACTCGGAAGCTGAAGCTGAAGGTGTTCACCATTTGCGTCACCAAGGGACTCCCGACTAGGACAGAGTCCTGCTCTGTGTAGAGCTTGCTCACACAGCCGTGCTGCGCCAGTCCAGGCCGGTTAGTGTTGTGACCACGTCCAGGAGGCACAAACAGTGAACACGGTCAGCTCACCTGATGGCAGACAGTTCGAGTGACACCTCAGAAGACAGGCCTGGTGAAGCCAGTCCATCTGTTTATGGGGAATCAGCAGGCCAGCGGAGCAGTTCCACCTGACAGCCGGGGACCGAGGGCTGCAGTGAGCAGAAGTCGCTCACAGATAGCTGGGCTCCGTCCGTGCTGAATCAGGGTCAGGGGACAGGGTGCCGTGCAGACCTCCCGGGAAAGGCCTCGCCTCCCGGGAAAGGCCTCGCCTCATGGGAAAGGCCTCGCCTCCCGGGAAAGGCCTCACCTCCCAGGAAAGGCCTCACCTGGGAAGGGCAGATCCGAACAGGCACAGTGTGGAAATGGAAAGCGGAACAGGTGGGAAGGAGACAGAAGCTGGGGAACAGTGTTCCGGGCAGAGGGAGCAGCATGTGCGAAGGCTCAGAGGAGAGCTGAGTGGGAGCCCGGGTGGGCACTCTGACCTGAGGGCCAGATCTGCCCCCGCCGCTGTGTTTGTAAATCAAGTTTTACCAGCACAGAGCTGTGCTCGGTTGCTCCGGTGGTGTGTGGGCGTGGGGTGTGTTACATGTTGCCCTCCGGTAACCCAAAGGTTAGCCGTGCAAACCCACCAGCCACTCCTTGGGAAAACAGTGTGGGAATCTGCCTCCATTAAAATGCTAGCTCGGGGGCAGTTCTCCTCTGCCCGGCACGGTTGCTGGGAGACAGCATCCTCTAGAACGCAGAGAGCCTGGAGTTTTGTGTGTCTTTCAAAAGCTCTCGTATAGTACAGTGGTTAAAGTACTTGGCTGCCAACCCGAAGGTCAGTGGTTCAAATCCACACACCTGCTCCGTGGAAGAACAGTGAGACAGGCTAATCCCCTAGAGATCTGCAGCCTCGGGTCCTACAGAGTCACTGCTGTGGGTGTCAGCCCCACAGCTGTGGGTTTTCTGTGGGCCCTGGAGCCACGAGGGTAGAGTGGACACAACAGGGACCATGTGACTGGCCACCCCCTTCTGGAAAGTGGTGACAGTGCCTGCTCCGGGGCTGCAGAGCCAGCCAGGTGGAGGGGTCCAGGCTCCTCCCACTTCCCCCCCCCAGAGGAGGTGTTTGCAGGAGGTGTTTATGAGGAGAAATGGGGGGAAACATGACAGTCCCTGAGTGGTGACTGCGAGTGGTCCCTGCTGGCATGAAGGACAGGTGAACAGGACAAGGAGGTGGCCTCAGGGGAAGTACGCCTCCGGTCAGGTGCCAGAGGAGACAGTAGCATTTGAGAGGAGCTGGAGACTCGGTGGCTGTCTGGAAAAGAGGTGCAGGGAACAGCAAATGTGAGGTGGGAACAGACAGAACGGGCGTGAAGAGGGCTGAGCAGAGCCCTGGAGACCAGACACAGCAGCCCTGAGGCCGCCCCGCCGGCGCAGTGGGCAGCTGTGGCCTCTACAAGCAGAACCCCAGCTGGTGCCATGACCCAGGGCACCTGCTCTCACAGTCGTGCGGTTTGTCAGGCCCCGCCAAGTGGGTTCTGACCCACAGCGAGCCCTGCCCCTCCTCCCTTCCTCACCACTGCCCTCCGTGCTGCAGCCTCGGGGCGGGATGTCTCACCGAGACTCTTCCTCTTTCACTGACCCCCCGTTAGCTGTTAAGTCCAAATCAGGGTGTCAGGAGGGCCGTGTCCTGTCTGCCAGCTCAGGTGGCACCTTCCTGGCCTCCTGCAGCCTCCGGCAGTGGCTCAGGGCCTCCTCTTCCTGAAGCCCCCCACTCCCATTGCAGGAAGCAGCCCTGGCAGGACGGCGACTAGGTGCTCGGGTGCTGACCCCAGGGCTGCCCGGCATCAGGTGGGCGCAAAGCCCTGGTGCCCTGCTCCTGTGGAGATGGCAGCCTAGGAACTCGGGGCAGCACAACCTGGAAGTGACCCCACCTTGCCCACCAGCCACAGTGGACAAGCACCCGGTGCAGACAGTGGGCGTTCAGTGCAGACCCCTGTGGCAGACCATGAGCGGTCACAGCGCACCCCACTTTATCTGTGATGGGGGCAGTGGTGCTGTTAGACTTGCTCAAGAAGGGGTCGCCCCAAAACTTCCGATTGTAGTAGGGGGCAGTGAGTGCGGACTCAATCTGAAAGACGCGTTAGAAAGTCCAGGCTCGTGCTCGCTTCGGCAGCACCTACACTAAAATTGAAACAATACAGAGAAGATTAGCATGGCCCCTGCACAAGGATGGCACGCAAATTTGTGAAGCCTTCCATATTTTTAAAAGAATTTTTCTTTTACTTTCCAAAGAGAAGAGCGAACTGGGGGGAAGTGTTGGCAGGGAGAAAGGCACAACAATGATTGAATGGAAATCCCGTCTCTATAAACGTTCATTAAAATTAATAATAAACAAACAAAAAAAGAAATGTCAGGCTTACTGGCTCAGTTGAGACGTATTTCAATAGAAATGTGGCCCTCAGTCACCTTTGAACCGGAAATAAAACTCTCCACCTTGGGAGTCGAGCCTGTTAGTTGATCAGTAAACGACAAGGCACTCCTTCCACTCACCGACCAGGTAAAGTCTGAGAGCAGCATTTGCATGGGGAAACCTCGCAGAAAGCAGGACGGGTTAGGCTAGCAGGATTAATGGAGGTGAGCATCACAGGGAGGGACAGGGAACAGGACGATCACCTTGTGGGTTCTGAAGTTAATGTCATGAAAGAAAACCAGTTGGCTTTGTAAACTTCCACTCTGATCACACAGAGAGAGAGAGAGAGAAACTTCTATTTGTGAAAAACGCAGCATCTGCCGAGTGCACCAGAGCGAGCGGCCGTAAAGTGAAGATGGCCTGTACTGGCCGGGGCCCACAGCTCTGCGGTGCCACCTCACCCCAACTGATACCGTCTACAACGACCCCGTTTCCCAACGGGATCATGCTCGTAGGTGGACACAGGTGTGAGGGTTAGGACTTTTCCGGGACACGCTTGAGTCTGCCGTGGCCTATTTGATCTGTGTCCCAGGGACCTCTGGGCTCCGTATCCCTAGACACCCAGAGATAGCACAGAAGCATGCCTGTGTGCCAATAAAACTTTATTCGCCAACCCAGGTGGGGGCCCTCAGACTGTTGGCTGTGACCACCACGGAGGAAACTCAGGCTTAGGGAGGGCAGTGCAATGGCCAGAAGCCCTGCAGCCTTCAGGTTCCCCAGTGTGTGACACCCCCTCCCACCTCCCCACCCACAGCTCTCCCCAAAGCCCCCGGGACCCCCGTGGTGACCGAGAACACAGCCACCAGCATCACCATCACGTGGGACTCGGGCAACCCAGACCCAGTGTCGTACTACGTCATCGAGTACAAGTCCAAGAGCCAGGACGGGCCCTACCAGATTAAGGAGGACATCACCACCACACGCTACAGCATCGGTGGCCTGAGCCCCAACTCCGAGTACGAGATCTGGGTGTCTGCCGTCAACTCTATCGGCCAGGGCCCGCCCAGCGAGTCGGTGGTGACCCGCACGGGCGAGCAGGCGCCGGCCAGCGCCCCCCGCAACGTGCAGGCCCGCATGCTGAGCGCCACCACCATGATCATCCAGTGGGAGGAGCCTGTGGAGCCCAACGGCCTCATCCGGGGCTACCGCGTCTACTACACCATGGAGCCCGAGCACCCCGTGGGCAACTGGCAGAAGCACAACGTGGACGACAGCCTGCTGACCACCGTGGGCAGCCTGCTGGAGGACGAGACCTACACCGTGCGGGTGCTGGCCTTCACCTCGGTGGGCGACGGGCCCCTCTCGGACCCCATCCAGGTCAAGACGCAGCAGGGAGGTGAGCCCCGGCCTGGGGTGCTGGGTGGGCAGGGGCCGGCCCTCAGTGGTCAGGGGTCTTTCCAGCCCTGGCAGCCCCAGGCTGGCACTGTGTGTTAGATCTGGAGGTAGGAACATATGTTGTGTGTCATCCCAGCCCCCAAGCCCATATTTGGGGGGGCCTCCTGTGCAGTCTGCAGGGCTGTGCAAAGACTGTCCCCCATTCATTTCCTTGGCCCCTCCCGCAGTGCCTGGCCAGCCCATGAACTTCCGGGCTGAGGCCAAGTCTGAGACCAGTATTGGGCTCTCATGGAGCCCCCCGCGGCAGGAGAGCATCATCAAATACGAGCTTCTCTTCCGAGAGGGCGACCATGGCAGAGAGGTACCCAGAGGGCGAGCTGGGCAGGGGGCAAACCAGGGGAGGGGCCTCGGGAGAGGCGGGGCCTGAGACGGGCTGCTCCCTCTCCTCGCCCACTTCCCACTCTCCTCCTTGTCTGTCTCGGGGAGTCTCCTGCTTCTCCCCAGCTTTGGCTCTGTCTTCATTGGTGTCTCTCTGACTGTTTCTCGGCCTCCCTTGTCTTCTGTTTCTGTATGTGTTCTGTTTCTCTGTGTGTGTCTCTGACACTGTCACTCTCTGGCTCTGCCCTTCTCTGTCTGTGTCTCTAACTCTTGTCTCTTTATGTCTCTGTCCATCTCTCTGTCCCCTGTTAATCTCTGATCCTGCCTCCCTGTGTCTGTCTCTCCCTCTTGTCCGTCTGTCTCTATGTCACAGTCTATATCTTTGTCTCTCTGTCCACCATCTCATTCTCTGATTCTGTCCCCCATGGAAACTCTTGCACTGTCCCTGCCTGTTGTTCTCACAGTCTGTCCCCCTCTGACCCTCTGTCTCTCTGACCGTGTCTCTGACTCCCTCCGTCCCCTCTGCCGTCGTCTCCCCTGCCCCAGGTCGGGAGGACCTTTGACCCAACGACTGTGTTCGTGGTGGAGGACCTGAAGCCGCACACGGAGTATGCCTTCCGCCTGGCCGCACGCTCGCTGCAGGGCCTGGGCGCCTTCACGTCAGTGGTGCGGCAGCGCACCTTGCAGTCCAGTACGTGTCTCACGGAGCCGCTGCTGCGGGCAGAGCGGCACCGGGGGTGGGGGGGCGCCTCCAACACACCTCACCTGGAGCCTCGAGGCGCGCTGACCGTGCAGGCCACAGAGGTTCACACAGACACCCCAGCCTCCCTCCCCTAGGCGGGCATGGTGGACACCCCGCTCCGTGGTCCCATGAGCTCCTCCCAGCTCATGAATTTGGGGCGAACCACACAGCCTCACTGTCCCCGCGCCCAGGCCTTCCTTGGGCACGCAGCGAGGCTGTCATCTGGAGGACACTCAGACACACACACCCTCGTCCCCAGATGGCGGGCAGTGCCCGGGACAGCCCCTAGGGGCATGGGGTGGGGAACGGGCAGAGCTGACCCCGGTGTGGGGTTCCTGGGCCCCTCCCTCATTCTGATTGAATCTTTGGACTTGTTCATTCCACCTGCCTGGCCGCCCTGCCACAACTTAGACACACCATTGGGGGGCTTCGAGCGACACCAGCGGCCCCTGCTGCGCCCTGCCTCCCAGCCTGGCAGGTCCCCACCTGCCGAGCGTTCCCTGCCCCTCCCGCCCCCCTCCTCTTCCTGCTCAGCCCCTCCCGAAGTGGAAGCTCCTTCACACCCGGGAGTGTGCACGGCAGTCAGTGGGTGAGCAGGGGTCACCCACACTTCAGGCTGGGCTGGCTGGCCCAGAGATGCAGACCCTGCCACCCGGCCCTCCTCCTCCTCCCCACCCCCTCCCTGCTCAGCGGAGCTGGGCACACTTGTGTGTGAGGTGGAGTCAGTGAGGGTGGCCTGTGGCTTGGACAGCCACTCGAGACTGGCCAAGTGCCACCAAGGTGAGTATGTGCTGGTCTCAAGCAAATCACAAAGACAGCCCACCCTGTGTGCCCCTCCAGCCTGGCCCTGGCAGCTCTGGGCCACCCAAATGTTGGAGCCCCAATTCGGGCCCTCGAAACTTCTCTGAACCCCCATAAGTGGGACAGCAGGAACCAGAGCACACGACACCGCCCCCATGTGTCTATGCACGTGTCCCTCCTCTCCCGTAATGTCACGCAGGGTGGGCTGGATTGTGACAGACGTGGCCCCTGAGGCCTCCTAGGAAGCGGCTTCGGCCCAGCCACGTGAATCTCCGGGGTGGCCCAGGACAGGGAGTGGGGAGAAGGGGCTCTCCGCTTCTCACCCCCAGGACGGGTGGGGACCAAGAGAGCCGACAGCAGAGACTCAGGGCCAGGCGTATCCGTGGGCTTCGGGCTCCCCAGGCTGAATGCAAGGGTAGGTGGAGGCCAGACCACTCAGCCGTGGGTCTCTTCAGACACCATTCCGCCCTCCTGCCTCACTGGAACCGAGTCTCGCCTGTGCCAGGGGCCAGGGCCGGGCCGAGAGCCCAATGGAGTCCGAGACCCACCACGAGCTCAGTCTGGCCTCGTAATTCAGCCCTCGGCTGTTCCCTCCCTCGTAAGAAAGTCTTATAAGTTAGCAGTTGAAGAGTGGAAGGTAGGTAACCAGACTGGGAGTTTTTCTGGAAGGCGTCTTTCTTTCTTTTATTATGGTTTTTCTCATCATCATCACCATCACCGTTGTTTCTTATTTTATTATGGTTTTGGTTTGATTTTTGTTTTTTCCTTCCTCTTTCTCAGCAAAGTCATCCCTACCAGATCATCCCTTAATTGGTTTTTTTTTTTCATTCCACCCCTGCCTGATCCCCCCACCCAGGCACTTTTGTTTGGGGTGGCTGGTCAAGAAATGGGGGAACCAGCCCAAGTGTCTTATTTTCTGGAGCTGTTTTACTTAAAATGAGACTGAGAGGATCACTATTGGAGTGGCTTCTTGACTCCCCAAAAGTCTGGTGCCTTTGAAGGCAGGGGCTTCTAGTTAGTCTTTGCACCCCAGAGCCTGGCAGAGGGGCGCAGGTAGTGAAGTTACTCAGTCACAGTTTCTCAGTGGACAGGCTGGTGTGAGGGACAAGGCTCTTTGTGCCTGGAGCTCGGGCAAGACCGGCAGACCCCCTCAGCTCCTCTGAACAAGGCAGGGGTGCACGCTACAGTCAGGGACCATCCACACAGTCCTCGGCTGATCTGAGCTATATGATCACCCTCCCTTAAGCCACATAAGCCTGTGGGCAGCAGTTAAGGCCTTGGACAGGGAGCACACTGCTCTTTGCCCATCTGAGAAGTAGGCCCATCTCGGGGCTTTGGGACAGACTGAGGGAGGTGATAGGTGAAAAGCACCTGGACAGGGCCTGGGGGATGCAGGAGGTGCAGGTATACACAGAGAGCCAGAGAGGTGGACACGAACCTGCCTTCCCCACAGTTAACATGTGGTGGGGCACAGGACAAGGCCTGGCACATAGGAGGCTCAGGAATTCACGGGGAAGTGGGCATGGACCTACCTTCCCCACAGCTCACATGGTGGGTCATAGCACAGGGCCTGGCAAACAGAGGTGCAGGTACACACAGAGAACCAGAGAAGTGGGCACGGAGTGCACCTCCTCCACAGCTAACATGTGCTGGGGCATAGGGCCTGGCACACCGAAGGCTCAGGAATACACAGACAGGCACAGAGCCTGCCTTCCCCACAGCTAACACGTGCTGGGGCATATAGAGTTCCAGTCACCTCTGGGGACCTAAGAGTTGACCAAGATAATTATGGGAAGCATTTAGCTCAGTGCTGCCCACTGTGACACCGTAAAAAGTGGGAAGGCGGGGTGCACAGTAGGTATAACAAAGTGCACGGCCTGGCCCATAGTGGGGCTCAGCACACAGGGAACTTCTGCTGCTTTTCCACAAAGCCCTTACCTCTCTGCCTGGCACACAGTAGGGGCTGAGCATGTGGTCATTCAGTGAAGCCCTGCACATGTACGGCCAAGCACACAGTAGGTGCTCTATAAATGCAGCTCCCAGTCTGAAAATAGGCTGGGGCTGGGCTGAGTACACAGCTGGCACTGAGGGATGGAAGCCAGTGAGGTCAGTGAGAAGCTTAGCCCAGTGTCTAGTGCACAGAACCCGGAGGCTTCAGTCCTTGCAGTGAGGCCAGGCACAGGAGTGTTCTGTGAGTGGCATTTACTATAAAGAGGTCAGCCTGGTGCGGGGCACAGAGTAGGTCCTCAGGTGGAGTCGTTCAGTGATACAGAGCCTAGCATGGTGCCAGGTAACAGTTGGCATTCAAGACTTGAGCTTATCTACAAAGCCCTTGGTATGCACATAGTGGGTGTTCAGTAAAAGGATTGTTACTGTTTTTATATATAAGGCCATTGACGGAATGCCTGGTGCACAGTAGGTGCTGTATAGGAGGAAACTGATAAAATTACTTTGTATGCTGAGGAAATTATTCAAGAAGCTGGACTCCGAAGAAGAATGTGGCATCAAGATTGGAAGACGACTCATCAACATCCTGTGTTGTGCAGATGACACAACCTTACTTGCTGAAGGTGAGGAGGACCTGAAGCACTTGTTGCAGAAGATCAAGGAATGCAGCCTTCAATTTGGATTGCATCTCAGTGTCAAGAAAACAAAGATACTTACCACTAGCCCAGTAGGCAACACCATGGTAGAGAAAAGATAGAAGTTGCCAACAATTTCCTCTTATTTGGATCCACAGTCAACACTCTTAGTACCAGCAGTCAGGAAATCGGGAGACAGATTGGACTTGGCACGCCTCCGGAAACTCTATGAACTTTGATAAATATCGATAGTTGTAGAGGGGCTTTCAGGCCTTTTGTTCATAGGGTCCTTATGAGTCGTGCTCTACTCAAAGGCAATCAACAACAACATTGTACTGGGAAAGTCTGCAGTTAGGGACCTCTCCAAGCTATAGAGGAGCAGTGGTGTCACTTTGAGGACTAAGGTGCATCTGATTCAGGCCATGATATTTCTGATCACTTTGCATCTGAGAGTCAGATGGAAAACGAATAAGGATGGCAGAAGAAGTCGTGATGCTTTTGAGCTGTGGTGTTGGAGAAGAGGGCTGAATGTCCCATGGATTGGCAAAAGACAAGTATGTCTTGGAGAAAGTGCAGCCAGAGTTCTCCCTGGAGGCAAAGATGACGAAGCTTCATCACGTATTTTGGGTATGTTGCTGGGAGAGCATATTCTGAAGAGGGGCATCAAGCTTGGCGGGGTGGGGGGTTCATGAAGGAGAGGAGGACCCTCAGCCAGGTGGATCGACACAGTGACTGCAGCAATCGGCTGTATTGGGCCAGGAAGTGTGAGGATGACACAGGACAGGACAGGGTCCAGGTCTGTCATTCATAAGATCGCTGTGGGTCATGATAGACTCGAAGGCACCTAACAACAACAGCACAGTTACTTGATAAAATCCATAATGCGAGAAGAGTGATGAATATGCCATGAGGCCCTCAGTAATCGCTTGGCACACAATAGTGGCTTAGTATGTGGGAGGTGTCACTTTAGAGGACACACTCGTTGTCCAAGAGTGTTGCACGATCTGCCCTGAGCCAGAGAAATGTGCACATCCCTCGGGGGAAGGCCGGTTAGTACAACTCAGGCTCCAAATTCATGCCCGGCCACTGATGGCAGGGCTGAGGACACGGGAGGATTGCACTGACTTCTGCAGTCTCAAACTCGCTCGCACGTGCAACCAAGACGCATTGATAATTACTGGTGATTCGACGGTGAGTGTGGAAGCCGAGGAGGAGAGGATTGGGAATAGGAAAATAACGGCCTTCCAGCAGACAGCACACCGGAGATTGCAGCGCAGACTGGCCGCTTAGTGCAGCTTACCTTCGTTCAATAGGGTCTGCAGCCAGGAGATAGGAGACGGATTGCACTGGGAAAGTCGGCTGTCGGGGACCTCTCCAGAGTACTGAGGAGCAGTGATGTCAGTATGAGGACCAAGGTGTGTCTGATTCAGAGTGCCTTTGCTGTCACTTGGCTGGGCATCAGAGAGGTGCATGATGAATAAGGAGGAAGCGATGCCTTTGAGCTGTGGCATCGGAGAAGAACGCTGAATGATATCCCATGAACGACCAAGGGAACAGATACATGGTGTAGGAGATGCAGCTGGAATGCTCCTTGGAGGCAAAGATGATGAAGCTTCGTCTCACTTGCTTTGAGTATGTTGTTAGGAGAGGCTGTTCCTTGGAGAGGGTCATCGTGCTTGGGAAGGTGGAGGGGTGACAAAGGAGAGGGAGACCTTCAGTGAGGTGGGCTGACGGTGACAGTGACTGCAGCATTGGGCTCCAGCGTGCCGGAGATTGTGAGGACGGCGCAGGAGAGGACGGGCTTCAGATCTGTCAGTCACAGGGCCACTTGCATGACTCGACAGCACCTAACAGGAACATTTTGTTGGCACCGTAACACGGTGACACCACATACATTAGGATGGGAAATGCAGAGGCTCTCGAGAAGGTGGAAGACCCTCGAGGAGAAGGAGTGAGGCCGTGGCTGCAATGGTGGCCTTGAGCCTGGTGGACGCTGAGAGGGTGGCACGGGATCGGGCAAGGCTCTGAGCTGTGTCGTCAAGTCCACTGCACCTGACAGTGCACATGGACCTCGGCAGATGCAATACGCAGGAATCCAGAGGATGGTCTCGGCGGAAGAAGAACCAGGGAAGCTGCATCTCCGAAGTCAGAGCAAGGCCGAGCCCGACTGTGGAACTGACCGTGACGTTCTCCTGGGCAGGTCAGGTGGAAGCTGGAGAAAATGAGAACGCGCCCATAAGAAGCAAAGCATGGCCTTGAGGAACCCCCACCCACCTGGCTGTGAAACCACCTCAGCAGAGATAACACTGAAGACTGAGGCCCAGACAAGCTGCGAGTGACATCGAGAACACCGTCCATGAAGAGGGCAAGAGGTAGTTAAGGGCAGGAGTGGGGGTAGAAATAAAGGGATGCAAAGTGGAAGGAATGAGGAAGACAGACAGGCTTGAAAAGATGTCTGAGCAAGAGCAAGCAGTGTGACGGCATGTGTGAGGGGCCAGAGTTAGAAACCGAGAAGGGAGAATGTGCTCGGCATTTCTCCAGCTGCAGTAATGGAAGAAAAACTTCACACTCTGGGGTGCAACACTGGAGGAGTACCAGATGATACAGAAAACAATAAAAGATGGTGCAAAGAATTCGGTCAGTGTCCCAGGAAGAAGGGTGTGGCGCTCAGCCATTTCACTGAGTAGCAGAGGGTCTGAGCCAAGGGCAGCCCTGAAGGCATTGGCAAAAAAAACCACAAACAAACCCAAACCCATCTCCAGGACCTGACTGGATACCAGCTGGGTCATTTCCCCAGATGCCGCCCTGGAGGTGGTCGGCCACCTGTGCTGAACACTTTGGAACACAGCTACCTGGCCAGCTGACGGGAGGAGATCCCTGTCGGTGCACCTTCTAAAGAAGGGTGATCCAGCAGAATGAGAAGGGATCAAACAAAATCATTACTGTCACACACAAGTACAATTTTGTTGTGAATTTTCCAGGTGAAAAAAAAAATGGCTGCATTGACAGGACTGCTAGAAATTCAAGCTGAAGTCAGAGAAGAGAGGAGAGGAGAGAAAAGAAAAAAGAAAAGGAGGCTGAAAAGTTATTATCGGGGATGTCAGATGGATCTTGGCTGGAAATAGCAGGAAGATGTTTGCCTGTGTTTTATTGACTCTGCAGAGGCATTTGGCTGTGCAGATCATAACACATCGTGCGTAACATTGCGAGGAACAGAAGAATCCCAGAACACTTAATTAGGCTCAGGCGAAATCTGTACGTAAACCAAGGACAGTCATTTGTTCCAACAGAACAGGGGGTGCCGGGTGGTTTAAAATCAGCAAAGGTGTGTGCATCAGGGTTTTAGCTTTCCACCGTAATAATTTGATCTATATGCTGAGCATATAATCCCAGAAGCCGGACTCTGTGAAGGGGAGCGTGAGAGGATTGGAGGCGAAACCGTGCACAGATGACGATCTTGCTTGATGTAAGTGAAGCGGACTTGAAGCACTTCCCAACAAACATCAAAGACTGCAGCCTTCTGTGTGGATTACACCTCAACATAAAGAAAACAAGAATCCTCACCACGAGGCCAGCGAGCAGCGACGTGATAAGTGGATAAAAGATTATACTTGTCAGAAACTTCATTTCACTTGGATCCACCAGCAGTGCCCGGGGAAACGGTAGTCAGGAAATCAAACGACGTTTGCATTGGGCAAATCTGTGCTGAGGAGCTCTGTAAAATGCTGTCACTTTGAGGCCTGAGGTACACCCCGCCCAAGCCGTAGTGGTTCGGTGACTTGGATGCCTGTGGGAATGGGCCTGTGAGGAAGGCGGACTGAGGAGGGAGAGCGAAGCCTCTGAACAGTGAAGGCAGGGCCACTGGGAGAACCAAGACTGCTTTGGATGTAAAGTCAGATGCTTCTTAGAAATAGGGGTGACCAGGCTGTGTCTCATGGACTTTGGCCATGTCCTCTAGAGGCACCAGTCCCTGGAAGGGGACATCTACCTGGTAGAGGGTCAGTAAAGGGACGAAGACCCTCACCAAGATGTTTAACGGGGCTGGGACAGTAATGCAGATGGCGAGGGCCGGGCGGCGTTTCCTCTCTGTACGTTATGAATAGGAGCCGACTCGGGCACCTGACAACAAAAACACCACTGTTACTCAGTAAAGACCAGTTTTCTAGCACACAGTATCACAGTATAAATAGCAACTGTGATTTTTTTTTTTTTTGCAGCTGTTACTTTTATCCTTAGAATGTGATTTCAGTGCCCAGCCCACAGTAGACACTCAGTAGGTGAGGGGTGATAAGAATCTGGAGTGGGCTTGGTATGGTACCACGTGCACAGTAGGGCCTCAGAATGGAAAAGGATGACCTGTAGGACACAGCTGCACAGTGGGTGTGCAGAACGGGAGCTGTATGCAGCAGTGAGTTCGAAAAGGACTTCAAACCCCATGAGCTGTACTGACACACAGTAGGTGTGCACTAAGTACACACGTTTTTACTCTGTAAAGCCCTTGGTTAGCTTGATCACCACCCATTAGCCAACACACCAAACCAAAAGGCAGACCCCCGTCACCGAGCGGGTCCTGCTCAGAGGGGCCCTGGGGCGCAGGGCAGACCATCCCCACGGCATTTTCTAAGGCCTTACTGTTTAAGGAAGCGCGTGTGGCCACCTCTTCCTCCTGTGGAGTGGCTGGTGGGTTTGAACTACCACCCTTACTGTTAGCAGACCAACACTTAATCCATTTTGCCACCAGGGCTCCCAGCTGAAGTGTATGCAGTAAGCGTGTATTAAACGGCTTTCACCATTATTCTTTGAAGTCCTTGGTGCAATACTTGGCACACAGTAGGTGCCCAATACAGGAGGCCTTTATGGCTATTGCTCTGGCCTAGTGCTTGCACACAGTAGGAGCTCAATGAATAGATGCATCTGCTGTTGGTTAGTGTGGCCCTGGGCGCACTGCCTGACGCACAGTAGGTGCTCCGTGCGTGGAGCTCATCTTGCCGTTCCCAGCACGCTGCCTGCATGCAGTAGGTGCTCCATAACTGAGCGTGTGCACTGTGAGCCCGTGAAGCCCCGGGCGTGTTTGTTGCACAGTCGTGCCTGGCACACAGTGGGTGTTGATACAGCTCCTGTTACATCTTTGCCGTTATTCTGTGATGCCCATGGCACAGCACCTGGCACACAGTAGGCACTCAGTTAGACAAACCAGAAAGCCAAGCCCGCTCTCAAGTCCGCCCTGACTCCTGGTACCCCTCTGTTGGGTTCCTAAAGGTGTACATCTTAAAGGGAGCAGGGCACCCCATCTTTCTCACACAGAGCAGCTGCTGACCCTTAGGGAGCACCCCAGAACTTCACCTGTGCCACCAGGGCTCCTTGGTACCTGGAGCTTTGGCTGCCTTTCCCCTTGGTATGGTACCTCGCTGTGGTGTTGGCACCTGGCACATGCTGGTGCCACATATTCTTGCAGCCCTTAGCATGATGCATATACTTGGTGCTCAGTAATTGGTGGCTTTTCCTTGCTCTTCCCTCTAGCTTGGTGCCTGGCCCCCGGCACACCCTGCCAGCTGCCCTTGAATCGATTCTGACCCGGGGACCCTGTAGGACAAGTTTGCAGTGACTCGAGTCCTGCTGTCTTCACTGACATAGACCGTTCCACACACGCCTTTCTCAGCAGCGGTTGTGGGCTTGGGACCCTGGGGCTTCCAGGCAGCACTTTATCCACTGCACAACCAGAGCTCCTCACCGAGCACACAGTGGGTGCTCAGGAAATAGTTTTTCTGTTTATTCCTGAAGACCTTGACAGGGCGCCTAGCACACAGTAGGTGCATGGTCGGTGGAGTTTGAGTCCGTGACCTTGCTTGTGCCTGGCACACAGTAGGTACCTGGTAAATGGAGCTTGACTGCTGGTCACCTTCCTCATGCCTGGCACACAGTAGGTGCTCAGTCAGGAGCTGCTCTTACTGCTGTTGAGCTGTGAGTGTGACGCCAGGCACACTGTCAGGGTCAGACCTCTAGTGGCACCTGACACGTAGTGGGGACCGCAGCTGTCCCCCTTGAGGGAAGCGTTCTTGGCCAGCCGCCCGCCCCCCCATCCCACCTTCAGTTACACCCACTTCTCTTTGGGTTCAGTTCTCTTTGATTTTGGTTCTGTTTTGTTTGTTATCATCTTCTTTTTTATTTT
>NW_006399935.1:4804063-4811324 GCF_000299155.1 Elephantulus edwardii
TCCAATAGAACCGTCAGCCCCCCCTCAAGATGTTAAATGTGTCAGCACGCGCTCCACGGCCATTTTGGTAAGTTGGCGCCCGCCGCCGCCGGAAACGCACAACGGGGCCCTGGTGGGCTACAGCGTCCGCTACCGACCGCTGGGCTCGGAGGACCCGCAACCCAAGGAGGTGAACGGCATCCCCCCGACCGCCACCCAGATCCTGCTGGAGGCGCTGGAGAAGTGGACCGAGTACCGCATCACCACCGTGGCGCACACAGAGGTGGGACCAGGGCCCGAGAGCTCGCCCGTGGTCGTCCGCACCGACGAGGACGGTAAGCCCCAGCCACGGCCAGGACCCCCGCAGGCCCCAGCCCGGCCCCCGCTGTGAGCATTTCACCTCTGGAAACCCGGGCTGGAGGTCAAAAGGCAGAAGCCACGGTCACGGGAGGCGTGGAGGCCAGCAGCCCCCCGCCAGCCCCAGCCTTCGTGGTCTTGGAGTTCGGGGTCCAAGCGAGACCCTCTGGGGGCTCATAGCCTTTGGAGCAACCTCAGCCCTGAGCCTGGGAAGCTCAGTCTGTGTCTGGTTTAGGTGGGGAGCACAGGCCAGCCCTGACACCCGGGTTTCAGACTCGGGGGAACAGCATTTGGTGCTTCTTGAGCCCGCGCTTAGCCGGGTGAGGACGGGGTGCCGTTGGCACGTGCTGGCCACAGAGGCCACTGCTGTGGTGCGAACATGCCCACCTGCTGGCTGATCTCTGGCCGAAGAGCTTTCTTCTGGGGAGTTAGGTGTGATTTGGGGAGAGATAGTCGTCCCAGGGGTCAAATGAGCAAGCCGCCGTCCTGAGAAATCTCAGTCCCTCTCTGGAAGCCTGGCACGCACTGAGCCGCTGGCCCAGACAAGCCCATTGGCAGCAGGGCACTAGGACCAGATGGTGGGCACCTTAGGGGCAAGATGGCAGGAGTCGGCTTCCTCTTCGTGCCAAACCCAGGGAGGTGGGGGGTGTCCAATTAAGACCCCCACCCTGCAGGAGTGTGTGGGTGCTTGAGTTCATATCCCAGCATTGCCTCTTGCTCTGGAATCGCTTCTCTTAGCCATCTGTACAACGGGCCTTGTGCCTGGCAAGGATGGAAGCGCGTGGGTCTGATGTTGAAGACCGTAGCTGGCATGACCATAGCTGTCATGCTCTCAGCTCAGGCTCTGGGTGGGTGGATGGGGAGCCTCAGTTTCCCCATCTGTCGGTGGGGCCGTGGGGGAGCTGGGGGGAGGCAAGACGGAGGCACGAAGCTCTGAGGCAGCCACTTGGCATCCCAGTTTTGGGCACCTGCCCGGGCACGGGGCGGGTCCACCGGTAACGGCCGCGCCTGCCCCCCTCCCCTCCACCACCAGTGCCCAGCGCGCCTCCGCGGAAGGTGGAGGTGGAGGCGCTCAACGCCACGGCCATCCGCGTGCTGTGGCGCTCGCCCGCGCCCGGCCGGCAGCACGGCCAGATCCGCGGCTACCAAGTCCACTATGTGCGCATGGAGGGCGCCGAGGCTCGCGGGCCACCGCGCATCAAGGACGTCATGCTGGCCGATGCCCAGGTGGGCAGGCGCGGGGCGGCGCGGGGCGGCCCGGGGCAGCGGGGGGTGGGCCCCCGCACTCCTGTCTCCGCTGCTTCTCTCTCTGGCCTCACCTCCCGCCTCTCTCCCTCGCCCTCTCCTCCCGCGCTCAGTGGGAGACGGATGACACGGCCGAATATGTGAGTAGCGCCCCACCGGGTACCCTTCCCACGGGCCGTGCTGTGCTGTGACCCCTGCACGCCCCTGGCACAAGGGTCTCCTCCCCCCCAGGTCGTGTGCCCCAGCTGGAGCACACAGCCTCAGTTTTCACATCAGGCAAGTGGGTGCTCGGGCCAGCTGAGGGTCTGTGGTATAGTGGGGTGACCTGGGTACCCAGAAGAGGCCCAGAGGCCAGACTTGGGGGTACACACCTCCCTATCCTCTTTTACTGTACCCCTGGGTGTCCTACTCCACCCATGCCTGGAATGTCTGTCTTTATTAGCGTCCCTGCCTGTCATAATCCAGCCCATCTTGGCCCTGTCTGGTCTAGAACGTTCTTTCTGTGGCCAGCCTCCCCTCTATTCTGGCCCGTTACTTACAGAGCCATCAGTGGGCAGGGAGGGGCCTGTGGTGTCCCCGTTATCACCCCAGATCTTTCTCAGGAAGCTCTGGACCAGATACCTTGCTGGGCAGCTTGCCACAAATGCTGCCCCTCTCTGTGCATTTTACTCCAAAAATAGGGACTAACGGCTTTTTGGAGAGCCCCAAGTTTGGTATCAAATTTACACTGGCCGCACCCACTCCCCTACTTTGCATCTGACTGTGAGAGGCTCAGGGGCAGGAGACCCTCCCTTTGTGTACTCCGGACCCTGGTCTGGGGCCATCCCCATCTCCAGGCATGCTGGCCCGTGTTTGGGGGGGGGGTGCATGCATGCAGATGTGGGCTCAGGAGTGGCTGAGGACGTCCACCGCTCTGTCTGTCTGTGTGTGCGTGATTCGAGGTGCACGTGAGAGCTCCGGCACTTGGGGAGAAATAGTCATCAACTAAACCACCTGCTGGATGCTTGACCCTGTGCTAGGTGCTTTCGGCACAGTGATGGTCAAGGCAGGCCTGAGCCCACCCTCCTGAGGGTCAGTCCCGCAGGGGAGGGGAGCAAGGTGGACAGTCCTCCAGAGAATATACACATACAGGTGCTGCAGACACACCCAGGGGAAGCCACATGCTGGGTTCCACATCCTCACAGTGAAACAAAGGCCACAGAGGAGCAAGCCACGGGGTCACTGCTGTGTACTGTTGAGTTGGAACGGACTCAGAGCTGACCCTCCAGCGGGTTTTCAGAGGCAGTTGATGCAGGGGAGGAGACTGCCTGTATTTCTCCCACAGAGCAGCTGCTGGGTTCGAACCATGTGCCTTTATGTTAGCAGCTCACCTCCTTCCTAGTACATAGACATTTTCTATCTACACCTGTGCCATCCGTCTGCAGGGAGTGCTGACTGTGCCCCACCAGCAGTTCAAATCCATCAGCAGCGCCTTGGGAGAGAGGTGGACAGTCTCCTCTCGTGTGATTTACATCCGCAAAAACCTAACCGAGAGTCAGCTCTGAGTCTTTTCTGACTCCGCAGCAATGAATAAGAAAGAGCAGGCTTATTAAGTGTGCAGTAGCGAGACAGAGTGGGAGAAAGATGGGCCATCTCCTCCCTGGAGAGATTCACCGGCCTCGGAAACCCAAATCTGGATCCACGTGGCAGCCCTGGTCTTGGTTTTACACAGTGAACAAGCCTGAAATCTGTGACACACAGGGCATTTGCTGTTGGGAAAATTGATTGCCACAAAGCTCCAGTTTGTTTAAAGAAGACAACAAAACTCACCCTGCAAGCTGTGAAACATCGTTACAGCTGATGGGGGCCGTGGAGACATATCTACAGCCTGAGGTGTGCAGACGGCAGCCTTGATGTAGGGTCTGCCCATTTACCTACTGGTTGATTTCAGGCTGCCCAAGAGATACATAGTAACTCTTGCTTGTACAGTGTTTCCATCACACAGAAACAGTAGCCACAAAGAAGAATCTCAGCCAGTAGCTCCTAAGAAATAATGAGGCAGGGATTTGTTTTGAGGAGTTTCTGGGTAGGGATTGCCCTGGGACTTCAGTCCTTTATGTGCTAATTGAAGAAGGGTGGTTGGTGTTGGGATGGTCAGCCTATTCTGTGAGAACGGGAGGGGTGCCCATGCTGGGACGGATCCCAAAGGTTTTCAGAGCTGCACTGTTAACTGCTGGTGTCGTTGTTAGTAGCCCTCAGGTCGGCCTCAACTCTTTGCCACTTTAGTAAAACTGAACAAAGCATTGCCTGGTTGCTAATGGTGTGATGATTCCAGTGGTGGTGAATTTTTTCCTATACTTTGTGTATAAATTGCACATCAGTTGGGGGTGGGGGAGCAAGGGCTGGAGGAGAGAACCATGGGGTTTGCAGCCCCAGGGAGGAGTTCTGGGTGGCACGCTGATAGGTCTCCACTGCTAACAAGAGGTTGGTGGTGTGGATCCCCTCAGAGGAAGACAGGCCTCGTCATCTGCTTCCATAAAGCCAAGGGCGTTGAACGCGCCCTCGGTATACACGTCTCCTCTGATGTGGGTGGGCAGCTGAGTCGGTCCAGATTGTCTTCCTCGGCAGCTTTTGGCTTCCCCTCCCCAGGCTGCACGTATGAGCTTTGTTCCAGCGTGAAGAACGACTAAGGAACATAGTATTGGGGGTCCTGCCAGTCCATTTAGGAACAGTAAGCCTGGCCGTTTTAATGCTCACCCCTTCTCTCCAGGACCACCTGCCATGGCCCCTTTGACAGTGGTCAGCAGTGAGGCCGGGCACTCCCTCGTTCTTCTGGCCTCAGAGTTGAGGTTCCTGGGGTCTCTCGGCCCTGTGGACTAATTCTGGGTATCTTTGGTTTTCTTCTGAGTCTCTGTTCTGGTTCTGGAAAAACCAGTGGTCGTATTTTCAGCAGCTGCTGGCAAGCTCTTTAAGACCCCAGTTGCTCTGCTAGGGGCTTCTGTGTGTTCTGAGCCGTCTACCTTTGCTTTTCCATTGTTGGGCTGTAAGTTTTGTGTACTTAGGTTTGCTTTTTTGGTTCATTCATTGTTGCACATTGTCCTCCCTCCCCCAGTCCACTTCGCGGGGCATCTCTTGTTCCAGATTGTTGTCATAGGTACTTAATTTTTAACAATGAAAGTTCTATTCGAACATAACTGGATTATAGAATTCTGGGAAATATCATCGCCGGCTCTGGCAGGGTGGCACTTGGCATCTTCAGCACAACATGGGTGTTTAGAAGCAGTGGGCACAGCCTGTGCAAAGGCCCTGGGGTGGGCCGAGGCCAGTGAGTGCGAGGAACCTGGAGCGTAGTGAGTGGGGGCAGGGGGCCCTGTGGCTGTAGTGGAGACCGGACTTTACCCCAGGGAAGTCTGAGCCCTAGTGGTCAGAGGAGGGACTAGCCTGACCTGGGTACTCTCTGGCGCCCTCTGACCACTGTGGGGAGAACAGCGTGTGGACGAGAGCAGGGCAGGCTGCCATGCTGGTCCAGGCAGGCAGTTAGGACTGTGTGAGGCTGGCCGTGTGCGCCAGAGTGAGCATGGCTGTGCATCATGTCGTGGTCTGTGCATGAGCCTGTGTGCACGTCTCTCCTGTCCTGGGCCCCTTGCTTGACCTCATCCTGGCGTCGGGGTGGGCCAGCACGCCCCGCCCCAGCACTGACCCTGAGCCCTGCCCGCAGGAGATGGTCATCACAAACCTGCAGCCTGAGACTGCATACTCCATCACGGTAGCCGCCTACACCATGAAGGGCGACGGCGCTCGCAGCAAACCCAAGGTGGTCGTGACCAAGGGAGCAGGTAGGGAGACCACCTGTTGGGAGAGGCCAGCCCTGACAGAGCTATCCCTTCCTCCCCCCCAGCCAATGGGGCATCTGCCCCCCTAAGGGCATCGTGTTTTAGAGCAGCACTGACCGCTCAGAGCCCGTGCGTGTTCTGCCCAGTGTTCCCCGGGGGCACAGCTCAGTAAACGCCCTGATGAGGCCTGCAAGAAGCCCAACTCTTCCCGCATTGTGTCCGACCCCAGAGCACAGGGCAGGGTTCTAGATACTTGTGCCTCTCCAGGACACGAGCCGTGGGCCAACACGAGGGGAAGACAGAAATGAAGGGAGCGGTGGATGAGTTTTTCTGAGAGGTCGCTGGTGGCACGTACCTCATATGCTCCCACCTCAGGGCCTTTGCACATGCGGTTCCCCCTCTCTGGAAGTCTGTTCTTGCGCCCTAGCCCATGGCTCCCAGCCTTACCAGGCCTTTGCACAAATGCCACCTCCCCAGTGGAGGCCTCCTAGGAAACCCTGAAACAGCAGCCCCAGCCCAGGCTCCCGGCCTCCCAGTGGCCTTGTGGCCTGACGCCCACCCCTGTCCTCTTCCTGCAGTGCTGGGCCGCCCCACCCTGTCGGTGCAGCAGACCCCCGAGGGCAGCCTGCTGGCGCGCTGGAAGCCCCCAGCCAGTACCGCCGAGGACCAGGTCCTGGGCTACCGCCTGCAGTTCGGCCGCGAGGACTCGACCCTGGCCACCCTGGAGTTCCCGCCCTCCGAGGACCAGTACACGGCGCCGGGCGTGCACAAGGGGGCCACGTACGTGTTCCGGCTGGCAGCCCGCAGCCGCGGGGGCCTGGGCGAGGAGGCGGCCCAGGTCCTGAACATCCCCGAGGACGCGCCCCGCGGCCACCCCCAGATCCTCGAGGCGGCCGGCAATGCCACGGCCGGCACCGTACTGCTCCGCTGGCTGCCACCCGTGCCCGCCGAGCGCAACGGGGCCATTGTCAAGTACACGGTGGCCGTGCGGGAGGCCGGCGCCCTGGGCCCCGCCCGAGAGACCGAGCTGCCCGCCGCGCCCGAGCCGGGCGCCGAGAACGCACTCACGCTCCAGGGCCTCAAGCCCGACACGGCCTACGACCTCCAAGTCCGAGCCCACACGCGCCGGGGCCCCGGCCCCTACAGCCCCCCCGTCCGCTACCGGGCGTTCCTGCGGGACCAAGGTAGGCGCGCGGCGACTGGCGGCACCAGAGACGGACCGGGCCTCGTGCCCACCCCCACCCCAACCCCCCCCTCCCCCGCCCAGGTAAGTGGTCACTTTTCTGCTTCCTCATGGACACTGAAGGCAAGTCCGGACCCCGAGGCTCCGGCGTTGGCAAAGGTGGGACGTGCCTCGGTGGCACCGCCGCCCCCGCCGCCCCCACCCCGTCCCCCTCTGCCCTCTCCCCCTCTCCTCCCTGCTCTTCTTCCACCTTCTCTCTGCAGCTGCGCCGCAGGGCCCGGGGACAGGCAGGCAGGGCCGGGCCAGGGCCAGGCAGGAAGGCCGTGGGCACAGGCGCAGTGGACGACAGGGAGCCTGGGCCGCCCCGCGCCCACGCCTGCCCTCACCGGTCTCTCTCCTCTTCCCTCCCTGCGGCCGCTACCCGATGCAGTCTCGCCCAAGAACTTCAAGGTGAAGATGATCATGAAGACGTCGGTGCTGCTCAGCTGGGAGTTCCCGGACAACTATAACTCACCCACACCCTACAAGGTGGGCCCTGCGCCGCAGGGGCCGGGGCCGGAGGGCGTGGCACGGGGCCGGGGGGCGTGGCACGGGGCCGGGGGGCGTGGCACGGGGGGGGCGGGCACAGCCTGGCAGGTGGGCTCACCAGAACAAGGTGGGCCCTGCGTGGGCATGGCACCAGAGG
>NW_006399935.1:4811431-4815193 GCF_000299155.1 Elephantulus edwardii
AGGGGGCGTGGCATGGGAGGGCGGGCACAGCCTGGCAGGTGGACACACTCGAGCTTGGCCAGGGCTCGTGCAGACCAAGGTCATAAGGCTTGATTCTCAGCCATGGTCAGCACTCAGCCAGAGGGGGTTTAACTAGGCTGGGTAGCCACTGAGCTTGGGGTTCTAAGCAGGGATCAGCCAGGGTTGGGGTTAAGAGCAGGAGTCGACGAGGGTTGAGGTTCAGAGGAGCATCAGCCAAGGTTGAGGTTTAGAGCAGGGTTGAGCTCACCTGGATCAGGGCTCCCCTGAGCTCAGTGCTCAGCCAAAGTTCAGTTTTCTGGGTTTGGGGAAAGTTTAGGGTGGAGATTTTCTCTTTTAAGATTAGGCCTCAGTCAGGGTTAAGAACGGACCTGGGCTTGGGGTTCAGGTTGGATCAGGCCTCAGCCTGGGATCAGGGTTCAGTCAGGGCTCAGCTGGGATCAGGGCTCAGCCTAGGATCTGGGCTCAGCCTTCAGTCAGGGTTCAGCCGGGACCAGGGATCAGCTGGAATCAGGACCCAGCGTGAGGTCAGGACTGAGTCTGTCACCGGGACCTCTGGGCCGAGCTGGGACCAGGACTAGGCGGTGAGCCCCGCGAGGTGGGCTGAGCCGTGCTGCCCCCGCAGATCCAGTACAATGGGCTCACTCTGGACGTGGATGGACGCACCACCAAGAAGCTCATCACGCACCTCAAGCCCCACACCTTCTACAACTTCGTGCTGACGAACCGTGGCAGCAGCCTGGGCGGCCTCCAGCAGACCGTCACCGCTTGGACCGCCTTCAACATGCTAAGCACCAAACCCAGTGTGGCCCCCAAGCCCGACTCCGATGGCTTCATCATGGTGTACCTGCCCGACGGCCAGAGCCCCGTGCCCATCCAGTACGTGCACCCCATGTTCCTCCTTGTCCCGGCCTAGAAGGGCCCCCAGTCAGCCAGCTGTGTGGCGGGAGGAAGCTGCTGGAGCAGGGACCAGGCCAGCTTCAATCCATGCATGGGCTGTCACTGAACGTCCACGTTCCTTGATACCCTGTGTGCCTAACCCAGTACTGGGCGATGCCAGGGCCCCTGACGGTTTGGTTCTGGGTGCTCTCCTGGTGTAATAAGATACGGACACTCCTGGTCCATACCAGGCAGTGGTGGCATTAGAGCCTGGGGCCACCATTGAAGAATTAGGACTGTAGGAGAGTGTGGGCACTGGAGCTGGGGCACTCACGGATGTGTAGGAGTCTCATATGGTGAGCCACATCATTTCCAGAGCTGCATTGTTTACATTGTTGTATGTGCTGTGCGTATCATACGTGCTGTGCAGTGTGGAGTCCACATAACCGTGCAGCGTGGTAGAACAGACCTGGCCTGCAGGTTTCCTAGAGCGTAACCTTTATGGCCAAACCTTTAGGTCTTTCCTCCTCCACAACCACTTGTGGGTTCACACTGCCAGCCTTTGCATTAGTCACTGCACCGGGGTCCTGGATCGGGAACTGGGGTTTCCTAGGCTGTGAATCATCAGGGAAGCAGACTGCCATATGTTTGTCCCAAAGAGCGATGGGTGGGTTCACACTTCTAACCTTTTGGTTTGCTGCTCTGTGCTTTATAATGACGGCACCTCCAGCACCTCTTGCAGTCTGCGGGGGGCAGGGTAACGGACCTGTTGTTTAATTGCTGTGTAGGGAGCTTTGGTGGCTCTGTGGTGAGGAATGGCACTGCCAGCCCAAGGGTGTGTGGTTTGAATCCACCAGCTGACCTGCGGGACAGAGATGGGCGTCCTCCTCCCACGTGATTTACCATCTGAACACCCGCTGGAGGGCCAGCAATGGGTGGTTCCGACTAGACGACAGGACGCAACAACCACCACGTGGAAAGAGCCTCCCTCTGGTCCCAGACAGCGTCCCCCTGCTGTGCCCTGTGCCAGCCGCCCTGACTGCTCACTCCCACCCACAGGAACTACTTCATCGTGATGGTGCCCCTGCGCAAGTCTCGTGGGGGCCAGTTCCTGAGCCCGCTGGGCAGCCCGGAGGAGATGGACCTGGAGGAGGTGAGCGCTGGGGCCCCGCTGGGACTCCCTCGTGCCTGGTCGTTCCCCATGGGCTGCTGAGCCACCCACGCCTCTGTTCCCGCAGCTGATCCAGGACATCTCCCGGCTGCAGAGGCGCAGCCTGCGGCACTCGCGCCAGCTGGAGGTGCCCCGGCCCTACATCGCCGCCCGCTTCTCCATGCTGCCTCACACCTTCAATCCCGGTGACCAGAAGCAGTACGGCGGCTTCGACAACCGGGTCCTGGAGCCGGGCCACCGATACGTGCTCTTTGTGCTGGCCGTACTGCAGAAGAGCGAGCCCGTAAGTCCCACGCGCGCCCACATCCAGCCACGCTCTGTGCGCGGTGTGGACACAGACCCTCGGCTCTCAGTGGTCAGAGCTGGGACAGGGAGGACGCGGAGCCACAGAAAGACTGGGGGGAGACGTAGGCTTGCGAACTGGGGTGAGGAGGGATGAGTAGGAGTTCACTAAGCACAGAGCTTAAAGAATGGCCAGAAGCGAGTTCTGGTGGCCTAGTGGCAAGAAGCTGCACTGCAATCCCAGAGGTGCGTGGTTCAAATCCACCAGATGCTCTGCTGGAGAAGGAGGGGCAATCTCCTCCTGTACCACTCAGATCCAATTTGACGGTACACACACACACACACACACACACACACACACACACACACACAAAATAATTAAAAATTTTTTAAAAAGTATTTAAAAAAAGAAGTGGCTAGAACAGCACGAGCAAAAGTTGTGAGGAGAAAGGATTTCAGAGGCGGCGGAGCAGAGGGAATGGCAGGGCCTGCACCGTGTCCGCCCTGGGGCCGTGGTGAGGAGCTGCCTTTACTACTGAAGGCTCAGCCGGGCCTGGAGCCGGGAGAGGACGTAGCTTTGTGTCTGAGGACAGGCACTGACGGGGGCCCCCCTCATTCCTGCAGACATTCGCGGCCAGCCCGTTCTCAGACCCCTTCCAGTTGGATAACCCGGACCCCCAGCCGATCATCGATGGTGAGGAGGGGCTCATCTGGGTCATCGGGCCGGTGCTGGCCGTGGTCTTCATCATCTGCATTGTCATCGCCATCCTGCTGTACAAGAAGTGAGCGTGCCCCGCCGTCAGGAGGGAGGGCTTTCCTGGAGGAGGCTTTGGAAGGGTCCTGAAGAGGGTGGTCCAGGAACATCACATGTGGGGACACGGGCTCAGAGAGGTTTGGCCTCTTGATCAGAGTCACACAGCTGGGGTTTGTCTCTTCCTCTTAACTCCCACATTCAACCAAACAAGATTCCACAAAACAAGCGGGAGCTCCCAAAGGGGAGCATGGGGGGTTCACGCTGCCTCTGTCCAGTTTGAGGATGATGTGTCCGTGGGACGTGTCCCAGATTGAAGGGGAGGGACGACGCCTGCCTCGTGGGAGGGAGGTCAAGCTGGAAACGTTGAGGAGGCCCCACAGCCCGTGGACCGTCACATCGTTTCCTTTTTTTCTCTCCCCTCCCCCTTGTTTCTGGAGCAGTAAACCTGACAGGTAAGAATGGGTCCTGCCCCCGAAGGCCTAGGGCAGGAGGATGGGAGAGAGAAGGGGGTACCATGACCAAGGGGTGAGAGGACTCCACTTATTCATATGTCGTGCCAGACACATACACGCCTGCTTACGGTCCCAAATATAAATATGTGCACGTTGACGTCAGCACATAGACTCACATACCCCATCATGTGTGCGCACACCCATGC
>NW_006399935.1:4815423-4830402 GCF_000299155.1 Elephantulus edwardii
CCCGTCGCACAACCACACGTGGTCCCAGACACCCCATCACACACGTGCCCACCCACATGTGGTCGCAGACACCCCGTCACACACATGCCCATCCATGCATGGTCCCAGACACCCTGTCACGCACGCACACAGCCACGCATGGTCCCAGACACCCTGTCACACACACACATCCACGCGTGGTCCCAGATATCCCGTCACACAACCACATGTGGTCCCAGACACCCCATCACACATGTGCCCACCCACATGTGGTCCCAGACACCCCGTAACACACTTGCACACCCACACATACTCCCAGATACCCCATCACACATGCACGCCCACACGTGGTCCCAGACACCCCGTCACACACGTGCACACCCACACATGCTCCCAGACACCCCGTCACACATCCACACATGGTCCCAGACACCCCGTCACCCACACGCACACCCACACGTGGTTCCAGATGCCCTGTCACACATGTACACATCTTCATATGGTTCCAGGCCATGCACACGTACATCAGCATGTTGTCCCGGGTACCCAAACCTCCGTGGCACCCCTGCATGTCGTTTCAGACGCTCCACTGTACGTGTCTATGTGTAGTCCCATGTCCCCAGTTGTACACTTGTACACATACACATACGTGCATGATTCTGAACACCCACTGGTGATGCACCCAGCTGGTCCCACAGTCACACACGTCCACTCGTGGTTCTGCATGCCTAGCCATGTCCATGCACACAACACCCCTCATACACAGTCCTGCAGAGACACGAAGCTTGTCCGTGCGGAGCCCTAGCTGCCCCATCATACAGGTGCATGCACGCTCCTGGACACCCAGTGTAGGTGTTCACGTGCCCGGTCATATACGTTCACACACGTGTGTGGTCCTGGGTATGGCGGTCATGGTGTGCACATGCCTGCATGCTCTTGAGACACTCGTCACGTGACACTTGCAGGCACCATCCCTAAATACCCTGTCACGACTTCACTGCATGTTTGGTCCTGGACACCAGTCACGCGTGTTCACATACGTGCGTGACTGTGGATGTTGTCTTGTGTGGCGTGCTCATGCATGATCCTGGACACCCAGTTGCATGCACCTGCACAGCGTGTCATACCCAGTCATACACGTGTGCACACACGCCTGTACACACATGGTTCGGGGTTCTCAGTCCTGCACGTCTGTGTGTGGTCACATGCACGCACAGTCCCTTCCCCATCTGCTGGGACGCAGAGGCCTGCTGTGTCCATTCAGTGTCTACATCGTCCACTCACCCAAACCCTCACTTGTCCTCCCCCCCATGAAGTAAACGCAAGGACTCGGAGCCTCGTACCAAATGCCTCCTGAACAACGCTGACCTGGCCCCCCATCACCCCAAGGACCCCGTGGAGATGAGACGCATTAACTTCCAGACACCAGGTACACACTCCTCTGACACCGGGCAGGCCCGCTGCCTGGGAGTGGCTTGGGGGACGAGGAAGCTGCCCATTGCCTGAGCCCACTCATCTGCTCGCGCCCTCAGGGGGTCGGGGCTCCCCGCACGGGTTGGTTCTACGTACAGCCGAGTTGGACTTTGGAAAAGCTGTGTTTCTCTGGCGGCTGATGTTGTCTTTGGGACCTCGAAGGGCATCTGAAAACAGAAAACGCTTCTTGCAGGAAGCACTGGGTTCCTGTTGAAGCTCCTAGTCTTAGGGCCACTCAGGGATGGCTTCAGAGGCTTCTCCTCGGGCAACTTCTGTTCCCCCTGGAAAGAGCCAGTGGGAGGCCCTGAGGCCCCCGCACCCACCCCTCTCCTGCCCCTCCCCACCTCCCACTCCTCAGAGCTCCGGGCGGGAGAGTGGGATCAGAGACTGAGCCTTGATGTCTTCAGGGACAAAGCCCCGGCTCTTCCCCATCTCACCCCATCCTAATGGGCTCCTGCCGGCTGCTTCTCACCAAATGAGGAATCGATTTAACTGGTGGCTGACAGCTCCCTGTGGGCTCACAGCTCGCTTCCCTCCGCCCCTCCATTGGCACCCCAGTCTCACCTCTTTGTTTCTGAACTGGTTCCAAGCGGTTCTGTTTCCAACTAACAGAGGGTCACAAACCTGTAGTTGACACCACCGTCACCCCGATGCATGAGCCCACTTGTCACCCCTAATGGCCGCCTCTCTCTCCTGTCTCGTGGCTGGCTCACGTCAGTTCTGTTTCCATCCAGATGCGACCTTTAAATGTTTGCGTCTAACTGACGGCTGCTCTCCTGCTTAAAGGAGGACACCCTTGGTGTCCACCTCATTTCTTTCCTGTCTCTGACTCGTGTCAGTTCTGTTCGTTCCCGAGCGATTGTTGTAAATGTGTTTATTTAACTTCTGTCTGCAGACCTCCTCAAGGGCTCATGCATGGTCGTAAACTGCCATTTCTAACACCCTGTCCTTCCTGTCTCTGCCCTTGATCCTTCCTCTTCTGTTTCCATCCCACCAAGGACTGGAAACATTTGCACTTAGCCAGTGGCTGCTCTTCTTTAAACTCATGGCATGGGCCCCGTTCCCTGCCCCACACCCTGCTTTCTCCCTCATTGTCTGCGTCGTCCTCCCCCAGACCCCCCTGGGCTGGGCCAGCAGGGCCCCTGAGGCCAGGCTGTGCTGGGGGAACGTGTGGACAGAAGAGCCAAAAGCTTTGGGGGGGTCTCGGGTTTAAGTTGCTGCGCGCTCTGCATCTGCCGGCCGACTGCTCCGCGCGCACCCAGAGAGGGGCGGGGCGGCGTGTTTTCATTTATTTATTGTTTGCTGTTTCTGCAGATTCAGGCCTCCGCAGCCCCCTCAGGGAGCCGGGGTCTCACTCTGAAAGTTAGTTCCTGTGTCTCTCTGTTCTCGGCTTCCTTTCGCCCCCACTCCCCGTTTGTTTTCATCCCCGGTCGCTCCATCCCACCCTGTCTCTGTCTGCGTGTCCACCCCAGCCAGCCTCTGCCCACGTGTCCCACGCTGGCTTCTCAGGAGGGTGGGGCCTGATCTGCTGGCCTTGGAGGGGATGGGTTGTGGCTGTGTGTGTGTGTGTGTGGTGCACGTGTGTGAGCAGAGCAAGACGTAGGTACCCAAGAACAGGTGCCTACCTGCATGTAGTCAGGGCACTAGATGTCAGCTGTCTGGGGAGACAGGATCCTGGAGTCCCCTTAGCTGTAGGTCCTTGGGTAGAATCTGGGGTGTAGGAGGCTTTGAGGGGGCTCAGAGCAGGCGTTCTTTACCATCCAGCCCTGAAGTCTGTAAAGGGCCCTGGTACAGCAGCCGAGCTGTCGGCTGGTATTGGAAAGGTTCCCAGTTCAGGGTTACCTGTCTCTCAGTGGCTCCATGATGCTCCGTAAAGATGGTGGCCTCGAAGCCGGCCCGTGCAGCTCTGTTCTGTCACGGGGTCACTGTGTGCAGCTGACTCGGCCACTGTTCCCACCTGGTCCTCTCGTGCTGGAACCTTCTCCCTTCTTGACGTCCGCTCATGTGTCAGGCGTGGAGTGGGAGCACACAGCCAGGGGCCTGGTAGAGGCCAGGGCATCAGCTGAGCCGGGTTTCAGAAAAGGAAGCAGGTTCCCACACTGGGGCTCCCACAAGATGAGGGAGCACTGAGGCTGGGAGTTCAGGGGTAGGTGGGGGCTGCCCCTACATCCCCTGTGTTCCCCCGGTCCCTCTAGAGGGGAGGGAAGGGAGTCAGCTGCACCCTGCCCTGGTGGGGTGGATGCAGGCAGGACCCCGAAGGCCAGCCCACCCACTGCATTTGCTTCATCCGTCTCTGTCCCACCCGCCCGCTTCTCACCACCAGGCACCGGGAGCTTCAGGCATCCCGGGACCCTTCACGGGCCCGGGCTGGGGGCACTGGGGTGCGCAGCCTCACTCCCATCTTCAGCCCCGGCCCCAGCGTGAGCTGCCCCCCCGCTGGCCTGCCCGCCACGCCCTCTAACCGCTCTCCATCACCGACTCACACTGTGACTCAGCCCGGGCCTCAGGTGACCAGCAGAGTGACCGCGGCCCCGGCCACACTGTGTCCCCGCAGGTATGCTCAGCCACCCGCCGATCCCCATCACGGACATGGCGGAGCACACGGAGCGCCTCAAAGCCAACGACAGCCTCAAACTCTCTCAGGAGTACGAGGTGAGCCAGCCTGCCGACCACCTGCCCGCACACTTCCGGACTCCCCGGGACCCACCCTGACACCCCCTTTCTGCCCCCGCCCCCACAGTCCATCGACCCCGGGCAGCAGTTCACGTGGGAACACTCCAACCTGGAAGTAAACAAGCCCAAGAATCGCTACGCCAACGTCATTGCCTATGACCACTCCCGTGTCATCCTCCAACCCATCGAAGGTAACCCCACAGCCCCCGCCGAGCCTCTTGTGGGCAGGCTGGGGCCAAGGGGGGGCAAAAGAAGCTGTATTCACAGGCCTAGTCCAGGAACATTTAGAATATATAACTGATGAGCACCAATGATCTTTAACTGCATTTTTTTGGGGGGGCGGAGTGACCCTCTGCTGTGTTTCTTTTTTTAAAAAATTATTTTTAATTTCAATGAAAATTTACAGAGACTTTGGATTTCCATTCATTCATTGTTGCGCTTTTCTTCCCACCCACTTCTCCTCCCCCAGTACACTACCCTCTTTGAAAAGTAAAAGAAAAATTCTTTCATTGTTTGACAATCCCTCCCCCCAGGTCCATTCCATTATGCTGCCTTCATTCTGGACTCCTGTCATGACAATAATACCCAATCATATATCCCTTTTAAACAGTTCTCTCCCTCATGTGTTTCAGTGCAGTATACATTGTTTATCCCCTTTCTCAGTCTCCCCCCAACCCCGATGTGACTCAGTGCTGTTTTACAACAGTGGCACCATGCAGTATTTGTCATTTTGTGACTGTAACTATATATTTAAAGGGTGATCACTGTCCAGAACTTGGTGACGTCTGTCCCTCTAGATTGGTTGTTTGCAGTCTGGTTTTGCGCTTCTCGGGAGACGTGTCTGGGGAGTATCTGTGGTTGTCACAGCTAGGCGGAGTTGGGGTGCTGTGGCATTGAGTGGGTGGAGCCCCCCGATGCTGCTCTGCGCCCTGCAGAGTGGACGGCCCACCCCAGAGAAAGAGCCGACCCCACGCTGCCAGCAGTGACCAGGGCCTGTGGACACTGAAGACACGCCAGCCCTGGGGGAGGTTGAGGCTGTGAGAGAGGGCTCCCTGGAGGTGGGGAGACAGCAGCATCCTCTGATCCACTCACCCTGGTGCAGGCATCGTGGGCAGTGATTACATCAACGCCAACTACGTGGATGGTTACCGGCGGCAGAACGCCTACATCGCCACTCAGGGTCCGCTGCCCGAGACCTTCGGCGACTTCTGGCGTATGGTGTGGGAACAGCGCTCGGCCACCATCGTCATGATGACACGGCTGGAGGAGAAGTCACGGGTGAGCCCGGCCCTGTGCCCCTGGACCCTGCTCACCCCTGGACCCTGCTCACCCCAGACCCCTGCTTACCCTAGACCCCTGCTCACCCTCCCCTGCACCCTGCCCCCAGCTCCTCCTCACCCCCAGCCTTTCCACCCATCCCAGCACTGCCCCTGACCCCTGCTCACCCTTGATCTCTGCACCACCCCAGCCCCTGCACCCCCAGCACCTACCCACCTCTGGCCTCTGCTCACTCCCGGCTCACCCCTACTCACCCCTGGCTTCTGTACTTGCCCCAGCACACCCCCAGCCCCTCCACCACCTCTGGCTCCTACTCACCCCTGGCTCCTGCACCCCCAGCCTCTGTGCCAGGCCTAGCTCCTGCACTCCCGGCCCTTGTGCCAGTCCAGGCCTCTGCATCCCCAGCCCCTGTGCCAGTTCTGACCTCTTCACATCGGGCCCTGCACTCTCAGTCACTGCTCACCCCTGGCTCCTGTACCCCGGGTCCCCATGCCTGTCCTGACCCCTACACGCCCGGCCTTGCACCAGCCTGACCCCCACTCACCCCCTCCCATCTTCTCACTATAGATCAAATGTGACCAGTACTGGCCCAATAGGGGCACGGAGACCTACGGCTTCATCCAGGTCACACTGCTGGACACAATCGAGCTGGCCACGTTCTGCGTGAGGACCTTCTCACTGCACAAGGTGGGTACCCCGGGACCTGTGAGGGGACAGGAGGCGCTGACACATGGTCCCGCGGTCATATCTTTATGTAGCCCCCTTCGCTGATGGGGAGACTGAAACTCAGCAGGGCGGCTCTTCCCCTTAGCCACGGCCTGCCCTCACCTGCCCCCAGCCTTTCCTGTTTGTTGTTGTTGTTTCTGTTAGGGGCCATCAGGCTGACCTCAGCGACTGCAGCGCATAGCGACCCTGTGAACAGCAGATCTGGACCCTGTGCCCTCCTGCACTGTCCTCATTGTCTGTGACACACTCGGGTCCGTTGCTGCCAAAATTGTCAGTCCACGTTAGGTCCTCCATTGACCTTTCTTTCTTTCTTTTTTTTTTAAAATGTCAACCTCACCTGGCAACAACTCGGGCTTTCCAGAACCAGCACCACACCAAGCCCTTGCCGCACCCCCCCTCCCCAATCCCACAGGGCCTGGGAGCTAGGGATGGGAGGGACGGAGCGGTCCCACCCCAAGACTCTTCTTCACTCTAAGCCCCATGGGCCTTTACTCCCTTTACTCCTGGAAGCTGCTAGGCGAGTGCTGGCCAGCTGCGCACTGAACGGGCCCCAGCAGGAGGCCGTAGATGAAAGGAGGGTATCAGTAGTCTTAGTTTATCTTTTTGTCACTGGCTGGTTAAGTGTTTATTAAGCCTGATCAGGGCCCCAGCACAGAGGGGACCGAAACCGGCCACTGGCTGCTGTGGTGCTTATAATCGAGTGGGCAGGCCCACGGACCACCTTCTTGGTGACACGGTGACATGCACCCTTCCAGGAGAGGAGAGAAAACCAAAGCCAATAATCAGCAGTGGGGGTGGGCTCAGGAGAGGTGGGAATGGGGAAGAGCCTTCCGGAGGCAGGAACAGCCTGTGCAGGCAGGAACAGCCTGTGCGGAGGCCCAACTGGCCTGGCAGGTGGGCGGGGTTGTGAGGAGGTCTGTGTGGTTGGAGCAGAGCGAACAGGGTGGTCTGTGGGCTGGGAGAGGACTGTACCCCAGGACAGAAGAGGAGCCAGGGGGAAGCTGTGGCCAGAGGGACTGTTCTGACAGCTGCTCACAGGCTGTCCCCAGGGAATCACTAGGGGCCTGGGGTCAGGGACCAGGCAGAGGCCACTGCTGTGGTCCAGGTGGGCGATGACAGAGCTGGACCAGGTGAAGGATCAAGTGGACGAGTTTAGGGAAGAATGTGAGCGCTGGTGTGACTTGGGGGAGGGGAGGGCAGTGGTGATCTCCACGTGGTGGTCCAGTGCCTGCAAAGGTCCTGCTCACCCAGGGAAGGCCGGAGTGCTGGGCCTTGTGAAGGGACACCCTCCCCACATGGACTCATCCTGTGACACCCCCCCCCCAGAACGGTTCCAGTGAGAAGCGTGAAGTCCGCCAGTTCCAGTTCACAGCGTGGCCAGACCACGGGGTGCCCGAGTACCCCACACCCTTCCTGGCATTCCTGCGGAGGGTCAAGACTTGCAACCCCCCAGACGCGGGCCCCATCGTGGTGCACTGCAGGTGGGCAGCCAGGCCCCCGTCTCCCAGCCCCGGCCACCCTCAGGGCACCCACACACACACTCGGCCCCCCTGAGTCCCCCAGCCCCACGCACGCCCCACTGGCCCCTCCCTCACCCAGTGGTCTCCCCCCGCAGCGCCGGTGTGGGCCGCACAGGCTGCTTCATCGTCATCGACGCCATGCTGGAGCGCATCAAGCCAGAGAAGACGGTAGACGTGTACGGCCACGTCACACTCATGCGGTCCCAGCGCAACTACATGGTGCAGACGGAGGACCAGTACAGCTTCATCCACGAGGCCCTGCTCGAGGCCGTGGGCTGCGGCAACACCGAGGTGCCCGCCCGCAGCCTGTACGCCTACATCCAGAAGCTGGCGCAGGTGGAGCCCGGCGAGCACGTGACGGGCATGGAGCTGGAGTTCAAGGTGCGGGGGCCGAGGCCAGGGTGGAAGGTTGTCAAAGGGTTGAGGCCTAGAAGGAGGGTTATTCAGGGGGCGGGGCCTGGGTGGAGGGCGTCTCCCAGGGCATGTGGCCTAAGGTGGAGGGGCACCCAGGGGCGGGGCCTGGGTGGAGGGTTGTCAAAGGGTTGAGACCTTGATGGAGGCTTATTCAGGGGGTGAGGTTTGGATGGAGGGGGGTCCCCAGGGCATGCTGCTTAGATAGAGGGGTGCTGAGGGCAGGGCTTAGATAGAGGGGGTGCCAAGGGGGCGGGGCCTAGAAGGAGGGGCGCTCTCAGGGCGTGTGGCCTAGATGGAGGGGTCCTCAGGGAGCAGGGCTTAGATGGAGGGGCGCCCAGGGGTCAGGGCCTGGGTGGAAAGGGTCTCTCAGGACACGTGGCCTAGTTGAAGGGTGTTCTCAGGGGGTGGGGCCTGGATGGAAGGGGTTGTGCCAAGGGGGCGGGACCTAGATGGAGGGTCCTCAGGGGGCAGGGCTTAATGGGCGGACGTCTACAGGGTAGGGCCTGGATGGAAAGGGTTTTTCAGGACATGCTGCCTAGGTGGAGGGTTTTGAGGGGGCAGGGCCTCAGGGAGGGACTGGGTCCTTGGCACCCATCCCCCCTGTGAATGAGCTGACCACTGATGGCCTGTGTTTCTCCCACTTTTCACTCTGGGGTGAGACCTCTGTCAAAGAGGGTGACTCAACATGCCCTCCGCCTCACTAACTTGACAGGCACCTGGGACCAACACAGGTCCAGGGGTTAGGAATCCCATGCAGTCCAGGTGGGGGGCCTCCTGGTGGCGCAGAGGGTAAGCATTCAGCTGCTAACTGGCAGGTCAGTCTGGTTGGAAGTGGGCTCAGTGGCAGCGGGTTCGTGTGTCCAGGGCCTGTGGTCCGGAGATCATTGTGACTCACGGCGACTCCACCGCACACGAGGGTTCCCAGGCCCTGGTGGCACCGTGGGCAAAGCCTGGCGCTGCTCACTGACATGTGGGTGCTTCGAGTTCACTCGCTGCTCGTCAAAGGAGACATGAGGGCGTCACCCCCAGAACAACGGCAGCGTTCATGGGGCAGTTCTGCTCCATTCTCCTGGGCTCTGGGGCTCAGTCTGCTTGACCCAGTGATGTGGCAACTTTGGGGAACAAATTTCAAGCCACCACAGCCATCCTGATGTGTCTCCTCTCCTGTTCCCGCAGCGGCTGGCCAACTCCAAGGCCCACACATCCCGTTTCATCAGTGCCAACCTGCCTTGTAACAAGTTCAAGAACCGCCTGGTGAACATCATGCCCTACGAGAGCACGCGGGTGTGTCTGCAGCCCATTCGCGGCGTGGAGGGCTCCGACTACATCAACGCCAGCTCCATCGACGGCTACAGGTGCCCGCCTGCCTGAGGGACCCAGCGCAGCTCGTGTGGGAGGCAGCGCTGGGCAGATGGATGCCCCGGGGCTGGGCAGGCTAGACGGAAGGATGCCCCTGAAGCTATACAAATAGATGCATCAGGGCTGGGCAGCTGGACCTACTGATGCCCCTGAGGCTGGATAGATGTCCCTGAGGCTAGACAGATAGATGCTTCTGAAGCTGAGCAGGCTAGACAGACAGAGGCCCCAGGGCTGGGCAGGCTGGACAGAGGGATGCCCCTGAAGCTAGATAGACAGATGCCCCTGGTGCTGGGCAGGCTGGACAGAGGGATGCCCCTGGGGCTGGGGTGAAGTGATTGTTCCCACACGGGGACATTGTGGTGTCACAGCTGTCAGGAAAGGGGACCACGGCATCGAGTGGATGGAGGCAAGGATGTTGTTCAACATCACACAGCACTTGGGGTCCCTGCCCCGGAGGGATTTTGCTCTCAGATGTCCACAGTGGACAGTTAAGGGACACTGGCCTTGGGGAAGTCTTCCTGGGCAGAGCGACAGGGCCTGGGAGTCAGGGAGCACTCGAACTTTCGAGTACTGGCTGTCACTGAGGGACAGTCAGAGCATGAGGTGGATGAGGGGGACAGGCGAGGAGATAGAGCTTGCAGCTCGTGGTTTGGAACCTCCGTAGGGGTGGCTGGGGGCGGGGACAGTGCAGAGAGGAGGCTGTGGCTGTCATGCATGGAGCCCTGGCTCGGCCCTGACCAGTCACAGCCCCGGGCTGGTCCCGTGGGGGCCTGGCTCACACATCCCACCCTTCAGGCAGCAGAAGGCCTACATCGCCACCCAGGGGCCACTGGCGGAGACCACGGAGGACTTCTGGCGGATGCTGTGGGAGAACAACTCCACCATCGTGGTGATGCTCACCAAGCTGCGCGAGATGGGCCGGGTGAGCGCGTGGCCGTGGGGCGGGCTGCGGATGGGGGCGGGCCGGCCTAGGGGTGACCAGTGGGGGCGGGCCGGCCTAGGGGTGACCAGTGGGGGCGGGCCGGCCTAGGGGTGACCAGTGGGGGCGGGCCGGCCTAGGGGTGACCAGTGAGGGCGGACCGGCCTAGGGGGTGACCAGTGGGGGCGGGCAGGCTAAGGGTGTCCAGTGGGGGCGGACAGGCCAAGGGTGACCAGTGGGGGCGGACAGGCCAAGGGTGACCAGTGGGGGCGGGCAGGCTAAGGGATGGCCAGTAGGGGTAGGCCCGCCAAGGGGTGACCAGTGGGGGCTGGCCGGCCAAGGGTGACCAGTGAGGGCAGACAGGCCAAGGGGTGACCAGTGGGGGCGGACAGGCCAAGGGTGACCAGTAGGGGTGGACATGCCAAGGAGTGACCAGTGGGGGCTGGCCGGCCAAGGGGTGACCAGTGGGGGCGGACAGGCCAAGGGGTGACCAGTGGGGGCGGACAGGCCAAGGGGTGACCAGTGGGGGCGGACAGGCCAAGGGGTGACCAGTGGGGGCTGGCTGGCCAAGGGGTGACCAGTGGGGGTGGGTAGGCCAAAGGGGGGGCCAGTGGAGACAGGTTACAGGCAAGCTGGGTGGACTGGTGGGGGCAGACTGCAGAGGGTCGGGCAGGCCAAGGAGGGATAGGCTGTGGATGGGGCAGGTAGGCCGGGGGGGGCAAAGCGGGGGAGGCTGCAGAGGTGAGCCAATGGGACAGGCTGCTGGTGGGGGCGGGCAGGCAGCCAGGGGAGCAGCAGGCTGAAGATGGAACGGGAAGGTCAAGGGGTGGCCAGTGGGGGCAGGCTGCACATGGGGGTGGGCAGGCCAGTGGAGGCAGGCTCCGGGCAAGCAGGGTAGGCCGCAGGTCAGGCAGGCTGCAGAAGGGGGTGGGCAGTCCGAGGGTCGGGCCAGTGGAGGGGGGCTGCAGGCAAGCGGGGCGGGCAGTGGGTGAGGGGAGGGGAGACGACAGGGCAGACAAGCACGGCCAGGATCCCAGACCCCAGCAGGGCTGACCACGGCCACTGTCTGCTCCGCAGGAGAAGTGTCATCAGTACTGGCCAGCCGAACGTTCCGCCCGTTACCAGTACTTTGTAGTGGACCCCATGGCGGAGTACAACATGCCTCAGTATATCCTGCGGGAGTTCAAGGTCACAGACGCCCGGGTGAGTGTGGGCTTACCCTGCAGGAAGGGCTGGCGGCAGCTCCAGTGAGCTTACAGCTCCCTCGGTGACCCGGATAGAGCTTCTGTGGTTGGTGGGGGAGGCAGAGAACTGGGGCCAAAGAGGAAGAGGGGTGAGTTGACCAGTTGCTCCACCTACCAAGTACATGAGGACGCTCTGGTGGCCTAGTGGTAAGAAGCTGCACTGCGATCCCAAAGGCACATGGTTCAAAGCTTCCAGCCGCACCAAGGAAGAAGGATGGGCAGTCTCCTCCCGGGATTCACTGCCTCTGAAAACTCACTTGAGGGTCAGCTGTGGGTCGGTTCCGACTCGATGGCACAGGACACCAACCAAGGACATGGGAGAGAGTTCAGACACGTATCTGTCAGGGCCCCCCTCGAGCCTGTGAGACCAAGACCACCTCGGCTATTCAGAAAGGAAGTGAAAAGGGCATTTTCTTGGATGGAACTGTGGCTTGAGGAAGAGGTTGGGGTTAAGAGGGGCTGAAGTGTGGGGCAGGTGTGAGATTCGTGGGTGGGTGCTGGAGTGAGTAAGGATGGTGGACAGAGGAGGGTAGTGGGAGGACGGATGGTGACAATGACGACAGTGGAAGGTGTCGGAGAAGTTAATAGTGGGCTGGGCTGGTGGGGGATGGTACTGTCGATGACACCAGGGAGGGTGACCTCACTGTGACAGGTGGACAGCACTCACTGTACTGGTGCTGTGTGTGGTTCAGGATGGGAAGGTGGATACTGAGAGTTGGGGATGGAAAAGCAGTGAAAGATGGGATGCTGGGTGGTGGTCTGGAGGGTCCAGGAAAGCAGGCGAACAGCCAGGAAATGCCAGCAGAACACGTCCGTGTGAGTGGGTCAGGCGGGTTTGGACAAAGGGCCGAACTCTGACCAGCAGGAGGCGGGGAACACCTGGCTAAGATGCCGTCGTTGGCTGGCTAAGCGTGGTGGAGGAGGGTGAGAACAGTGGCGCCGTTCTGGTGGTGGGGACGGGGCAAGTGATGGGCGAGGAAGGGTGGACATGTTGGTGGAAGATGAACCGCGGGCAGGGATATTATCAGGTGGATGCCGGAAAGCTGGAAGATGCCAGCTCAGTGGCATTGGGCTCGGAGAAGAGTTCCAAGATGAGGGGCAGTGAGTGATGCGATTGGGGAGGCGGTATTAGTGGAAGAGCGCTGAACAGCCCGTGGATGGCCAACAGAGAAAACAAGTATGTCTCGGACAAAGTGCAGCCAGAATGCTCTTTGGAGGCAAAGATGATAAAGCTTTGCCTCACATACTTCAGCCCCTGTGAAGGGCTATGCCTCGGAGAGCGACATGGTCCTCGGAAAGGCAGAGGGGCCGTAAAGGAGAGAAAGACCCTCAACTAGATGGATTGAGACAGTGACTGCTGCAGTGGGCTCTAGTGTGTCGGGAAGTGTGAGGATGGCGCAGGACAGGACAGAGTTCAGATCTGTTATTCTAGGGTCTCTGTGGGGTGTATGTGACAAAATAGCACCTAACAACAGTGACAACACTGAGTGGAAGAAAATGAGGAGAGCCTGAAGCAGTTGCTGCAGAAGGTCAAGGACTGTAGCCTTGAAAAAAATACTGCAGCTCAATATTAGTAAAACAAAAATTCTCACCACTGGGCCAATTGGCAGCATCATAATAGATGGAGAAGTGATTGAGACTTAACAATTTCATCTTACTCGGATCCACAATCAACACTCTTGGCACCAGCAGTCAGGAAATCAAAAGATGAATTGCTTTAGGAAAGTCTGCTGTCAGGGACCTCTCCAGAGTGCGGAAGAGCAATGATGTCAGTCTAGAAACTAAGGTGTGCCTGACTCAGATCATGGTCTTATCAGTTGCTTGTTATGCATCTGAGAGCTGGACAGTGACTAAGGATGACAGAAGCATTGATCTGTTTGTTATGGTGCTACAGAAGAGTATTGAACACACCATTGACTGCCAAGAGAACAAACAGGTCTGTCCTGGGGAGGGTAAAACCAAACTGCTCCTTGGAAGCTAGGAATTTGAAGCTCCATCTCATCTACTTTGGGGCATGTTGCCAGGAGGGACAATACTTTGGAGAAGGACGTCATGCTTGGAAGGGTGGAGGGACAACGCAGGAGAGGAAGACCCTGGAAGAGATGGATTGACACAGTGACTGGGGGCAGGTGTGTCAAGAGGCAGGTTGGTTCAGGACAGCAGGGTTCAGAGCCATTGTTCATAGGGCCACCGTGACTCATGGTCGACTCGATGGTAGGTAGCAACAACTCAGTGGAGGAGGACAGCCCATCCTGGTGATAGGCTTTGGGACTGAGAAGGGGACGGGGAAAGGCTGTACTCAGGGATGGGTGAGGTGGAGGGTGGGACTGGGGACGGGGGGGCGGAGAAAGTGCGGTGTGAGGAGGTCGGTGGTGGTGGCACCATCCCTGCGTGCTCGAGCTGCCATGACAGAATTGTCCTAAGTGTGTGACTTTGAGGGACAGACTGTCTCACAGCTCAGAGGCTGGGGGTCCACCTCAGCTCGCCTCCCCCCTGCGCCTCTGTTTGTTTAAGGGTCACCACGGTCATTGGCCTCCCTCAGCCTCTGTTCTGCTCTTTTTTATAACTCAGAAGAGTTTTTATAACAAAACAGGGAACACGTTCTTTACAAACCTGGCTCTATTTTTAGACACAGGAATGAGGATTTCATCATGTGTTTTGAGGGGATGGGATTCAGTCTCTGGCATTTGCCCCATTGTTTTTGTTGTTGTTGTTGGGCACCCTGGAGTTGTCTGTGACTCACGGCCTCTCCCCTCTCCCTGAGCAGCTGCTCTGAACCTTGCTGCATCCTGTGCCGCCCTCAGGCCCTCTGTCACGCCCACTCTGGACATCTATCTCGCCGAGGGTCTCGCGCTCCTTTGCCGACCTTCTGCCTTCCCAGCGTGATGTCTCTCACCAAGGATTGCTTGCTTCTTCCTGCAAACATGTCCAGAATGAGGCGGGGTTCCTCCATCCTTGCCTCTAAGCAGCGCCCGCTGCACATTCCCTGGGCAAGACTTGGTTCTTCTCCGGGCAGTTCACAGAGAGTCAGTCTTCTTCTCCAACACCTGGGACTCTGGTCATCTAGTCGTGAGAATCTCAAAGGCGACAGTTCAAATCCACGGGAGAAAGATGGGCAGTTTCTTCCCATGCGGGTTGCCTCTGCACACCCACGGGAAGATCAGCCGTGAGTCGGTTCTGATCTGACAGAAGAGAACAACTCCACCACCCAGTTCAAAGCCTCACTTCCTCTTGGATCATCCTGATCCCTGTCCGACTCCCAGAGGCCTAGGAAGCCGTTGAAAAGACCGTGGCTCGGATCAGGCACGTCGTTGCCCAGGAGCACGCCAGAGCGGCCCTTGACCACAGCTTGCCCCATGCTTGTTGTTGTTGTTATGTGCCGTCGAGTCGTTTG